>NC_064277.1:26474175-26801675 GCF_003254725.2 Canis lupus dingo
GTGGTTTGGAGTTAGACTAAATGAGGGTCAAGTCTGGTTTCACCACTGAGCAGTTATGGGGCCTGGGCCACGTCACTTGACCTCTCTGTGTCAGTCTCCTGGTCTACAGAATGGAAATGACAACCCCATATCAGAGCATGGCTGGAGGATCACTGAAACCATGTACCTAAACTCCTGGCTTACCACACAAAAGCAATCATTAGTACATTTTTGTTTTAATGAGATATTTGGGGCTTTACAACCATTAACTCACCCCCAGCATGCTTTCCAAAACTAGTATTCCAGACCCAGAACTACATCTGGTAATAATGAGCAGACATGCAGGCTGCCTTATAAGCTTGCTGGAGATTCCTGCATTCTTTCAGGTGTAATAATGAGCAAGAAAGGAGCCCTGACCCTCACACTCACGCCCTGCAGGGCCGCCCCAGCCTTCTCAAATCACAGGACATGTCTTCCAGCCCCAAGTCTGTCACCAATCAGCTATCTGGAAAGAACTGATTGCAAAAGTCCCTTTTACATCTAAAATTCTAAAAGAGGATCATTAAAGAAATATCAGGGGCCAAGCTAATTCAGTATCAATCAGGAGTGAATATTAAGCAACTCCAAAGGGCTCTGAAGTCACCAAAATAAATCATATTTCTGTCACTTCTGTCAAGGTGTGCTTGTGAATACGGCATCTATATTATCATTAACTCCTATCCCTCATTTGACTTCTTGCCAACCACTCCTCATTGCCATGGTAACAGCCCTTCCACTCATAGGGGCCTCGTGATCATAACTCTCCCATTTCTCTCTCGCTTCTGCTCAAGAAAGTCACAGCAGAGGTGAAAGCCACAGGAAACACGGTGCAAACAAGCTCTGCGTGCCCTCCTGGACCTGCACGTTCCACTCCTGCCCCCACTCCCACCCCTGTAAGGCACCCTCAGTTCTGTTCCCCAGCCCAGGGGGCCAGCTTCCAGGTCCCCACCCTCACCATGTTGGAGATGCTGCGGGTGTTGGCTGGGTTCAGCATGACAATCTCAGTGGTGATGTGGCCTTCCACAGCCTCGGTCATCTCATCCACTGTGCAGTTGATGGAGGGGTCGTAGGTCTTGAACCAATTGTCAGCATACCACCCAATGAGGAACCACACATACTTCTTCCCAAAGAGCCGCTCCTTGTATACCTGAATGCAGAGGAGGAGGGCTGGGGCTTTATTTCTTTTTTTATCTTATTTCCCTTGACACTATGCAGCCTCTGGGGAATCAGAGAAGAGCAGAGAATTGGAAAGAGTAATCTACAGGTCTTGGATGGAGTTGGAGACACTCAACTACTCCTCCTACTACTAAGTTTCTACTGAGCTAGTCAGGAAATATGGGATTCAAGGGTTCCTGTAGAAACCCAAAGGGGTAGGAAGGTAAAATCTGGAGAAAGTGCATTTGTGAGAAGCCAAGAGATGGAGTCAAAGCCAATGGACAGAGACTTCATCTAAATGATTACCTCAGATCATCCACTCCAAACTGAGCACATGTGCACAAAGCCCCCCAGACAACCCAGGGACCTGAACACACGTGCACAGAGCCTCCCAGACAGCCCAGGGACCTGAGCGCGCGCACACACACACACACACACACAGCCCCTCAGACAGCCGGGGACCCGAGCACACATGCAGAGAGTCCCCCAGACAACCCGGGGACCCGAGCACATGTGCAGAGAGCCCATCAGACAGTCCAAGGACCTGAGGACACATGTGGAGAGCCCACCAGACAGCTCAGGTCCCTGAGCACATGTGTACACAGCCCGCCCAGACAGCCCAGGGACCTGAGCACATGTGCACAGAGCCCACCAGACAGCCCAGGGACCTGAACACATGTGGACAGAGCTCCCCAGATGGCCTGGGTACCTGAGCACACGTGTACAGAGAGCCTCTTGGATGGCCCAGGAGACCTGAGCACACATGCACAAAGAGCCCCCCGGAAAGTGCAGGGACTCAAGCACATGTTCACAGAGCCCCCCAGATAGCCCGGGAACCCGAGCACACATTTGGAGAGCCCCCCAGAGAGCCCAAGGACCTGAGCACACGTGCCCAGAGCCCCCCAGACAGCTCAGGAACCTAAGCACACGTGCCCAGAGCCCCCCAGACAGCCCAGGGACCTGAGCACATGTGCAGAGAGCCCACCAGACAGCCAGGGGATGGAGCCGACCCTCCCTCTCCAGATTCCAACTCTACCTCACAGAACACTTTCCGGGCTTCAGTCTCATAGAAAAGTCCCACGATGATTCGGGCATCCTGGCGCTACAGATCGGAGACAAATAGAGCTCATGACAAACAAAGCAAGCACTTGCACAGCTGTGATTTTTTTGCATGAGTGCATGTTGCAGGGTTCTGCTCGAGGGGTGCTGGATTAATGCCACCTGGATGAGGAAAATAAACTTCCCAGGAGATGGTACTATCTCCCAGAATCAGATTAGGGTGCTAATCCTATTGCAACATGTCAGTATATCAAATCAACCCTAAGTTTACACATTATTCATCAATTATATGGAATATATGACTGCATATAATGTTTATTTGCATCTCATAAATACATATATATAAAAACTTAACAAATCAACTCATGGCACACATGAAGCTTATACGATGTTATATGCTAATTATATCTCGATACAAAAAAACAAAACAAAAAAACAAAAAAAACAAACAAACAACACCCCTGCCCCTGCCTGGCTCTCCTCTCCAACCTACCATGGGTCCCCCACCCTGGTTCCTCAGCGGCCGAGCCCACGACCCCCAACCCCTGCACCTTGAGGTTCTTGACAGGCACGGCAGGATCTGAGAAGAAGCTCTGGCGGAAAGTAATCTCAATCCCAGCCTCCTTCACTCGTTCCTCTAGGTCGTCCAGAGTCTTGGGTGGGAATGAGAAACAAATGGAGAAAACATGGGGCATGCCATGGGGTAAAGACCGGAGATGTACAGCACTCCAGAACCCCTCCCCATGTGTGTCCCTGGGTGGGGAGAGCTCCAAGGAAGGTGTCTGTGGTCTCAGGATATAGATCCTACAGAGGATCTGTGTCTTGAGAAGTCACCCCATTCAGCCCGCCCCACCACACAGTAAAAGTGGGGGAAAGACAGACAGGCTCCGGTGTGGACAGGATGGGAAAACACAGCTGCATCAGAGAAGAATCCCTGCACCACGGAGACGGTCAGGGGAGGGTTAAGGGGCCACTGAACAGGAGAGTGGACAGGGTCCAAGAGTAGGAGAGAGGGCCAGCTGTCTTTTTCAGGTTCAGAGCCCTGCATCTGAACCCCCACTCTGCCTCGTTGTCCACCCACCTCCCTCCCCCTCCCTTCTCCATCTCTTTTCTATTCCCACTGTTCCCACTCACACTACCACCACCCCTGAGGGTCTCTGGAATGTGCCGCCTCTCTGGGTTCCTATCACATATTCCTTCTTGCATCTCATCTCAACCCTGGGGAAAAGCTACTATAATAGAATTGGGTCAGTTGGGGTCTAATTATCTGGCAAAGAGAGCATCAAAGGGAAAAAGTGCCCTAAAACCAAACAGTTGGAAAGGACCCTAAAAACCCGGATCTGTTTGTTCCTCTGGTTGCAAAAAGACACCCACTGAACCCACTCAGAACGGGTTTGCTTTTGATAAAGAAGCAGGCTCTTCTCCCCAGAAGGCATCCTGGCCACGGCACCATGCCCTGGAGTGGGACACAGGCCCCCTTACCGATGTGAACACCTCGGTGGTCTGCTGGATGGTGGCAATCTTCCTCCAGCCCCACTTCTCAAAGAGCTTCACTCGCGTAGGGTTGTGGAGCGTGGCCGAGGGATGAGTTCGGAAGAAGGTAGGAAAGCGCTGCCGGTTGGACAGAGCTGGTGAGCTGGAACCATAGGAGAGCTAGCGGGACAAAGGCAGTACAGAACAGGCTCACCTGGAGCTTGTGCACCGTCCCCCAGGCTGCCTCCCGGCCCCCCACCCACTTCTGCCTCAAGCATCATGGCCCTGCACCCCCACCTCACCCCAGCACAGGTGCACAGTCCCCGATGGGACTCCACTTCCCGCCCACAGGGAGCAGTTAGCTGCAAGGAGGCCTGGAAAGGACCACGAGCCTTCCAAGGAGGTCCCCACAGTCTCCTCACACACAAAGTGGGAGGACCTTCTTTCCAGCCCAGCCTACCACAATGAGGTTCCACATCCTGGCAGCCTCAGCCACAAGCGTGGAGACAGAGCTGCAGCCAGGCATGAGGATGATCTTGATGGGGTCGTTGTAGAGCAGTTCATACAGGTACTTGGTAGCTTGGCCTGGGTCACACTGAATGGAGAGGGGTACAATTGGTCCTCCTGGTGCTACTCCCCACTGCAGCTACCCAGGCCCCCGTCCCACCCTGGACCCCATCTGTCTGTTTCCCCTCATGCATGAAACACCCTCCCCTCCCATCCTCCTGCCTCCTCACCTGGGTTCTCTCCTCTGCCAGAACTAGTGCACAGACCCCCTGAATCCCCTTCAGCCCCTTCCCACACATCCCTGAGCCCACCATCTTCTCACCCCAGTCCTTGTCTCCAGGTCTGTAAGTGCTAAGTATCTGTGAGTAGAAAAGAGTCTGCAGGAATGTGCATCAACCCTCCCTAGTCCTGGACAGGACAGAGTCCTAAGAACCACATGATGAAATGCCTCTCTCACCCTACAAACCCCTTCTCTCCACCTTCCATTTTTCCTAGCTCATCTCTCTCCTGGGCTGATGGTAAATAAACATGAAGAGAACAGGGAGCAAGACTGCCAGGGGGTCCGGCAGGGCGCAGTGATCTGATCCTTTCCCTCCTGCTGGGCCCTGACATTTGCTGGATCCATTAGAAGAGGGGGCGGAGACAGGGGGGAGAGACAGGTGACAGAGATGGGGGAGAATAACTAGAAGGAGGCTCACCACAAACCAGATGCTTTCAGAGTACTGATGAGAGGCAGGGAGGGGGAGGGAAGGGATGTGGGGGGCTAGCTGTGTGCGCCCCCCTGCCTGCTCCCCTCCTGCTGAAGCATGACATTTCTGGAGCTATTGGAGCCCCAAAGGAGGCAGAGAAGAAATGGAAGCTAGCGGGAGCCGGGGCAGAGGAGACAGAGGGGACCGGGGCTGGGTAGGGAGGGAAGGAGGAAGGCCCCCCCAGAGCCTTCTCACCTCCTGCCAAGGCCTGACATTTGAGACATCAGGGAAGTTGGGCCAGGAGAGCCAGGTGGGGCAGGAAGACCGAGGCTCCCATCCCCCTGCTAAGAGGTGTTTCTGAAGGCTCTTCGCCCTTCCACTCAGACTCCTGCAGGCATCTGTGCCATTCTCAGGCTCACCCTCTCTCACACTTCTAGCAGAGTACCCCAGATCTCACCTCAGCTCTCCCCAGCAGCCCCACGGAAAGGCTGACAGGACCTAGGTGGACACTGACACCGACAGGGCGACCTTGGTTTTCTCATCACCCCCCCCCCCCCCCATCCCTTCTCTCTTGCACTGGTCCCTCCGTACAGATCCCTTCCTTGGGCTTCTCACCCTCCTCCCCTCTACACTTCCTCTCAGCCTCTCTTCCGCCCTCTTCACCAAGGAACCTGATACATTCCAGTTGACACATCCCAGTTCCCTGCTCCCCTCTCCCCTGCTGCCTCTGTTACGTTCTCTTCCACGTCCTTTGGTGGAGAAGAGGGAGCGTCTGCTCCCCAGCACCTCTGGTGGGTTAGTCTGAGCCTCAGACCTGACCCTCTGCTCCTCAGACCTGACCCTCCAGCCTCAGACCTGACCCTCTGCTCCCCTTCCTGCCCTAACACCTCATTCTCCTCTGTGCCCTGCTGCTCTTCCATAGGCATCTGGGGTTAAGCTACCCACGGAATCCACCAGGACAGGATCCTCAGGACTCATTCCTGACCAGGGACTTAGAATCTGTGTTTGGAACCAAGTCCTCTGGTGATCCTCGTATACACCAAAGTTTGGGGATCCCTTCAAACTGTGAGGAGGGATCTGAAATCCCCCACCAACCCCTAGCAGTACTGTGTTCTCTTCTCTCCAAGCACCCACTTTCAACCCCGCTTCTGCCCACTCTTCCCTCACAAACATATTTCTCAGCTGTTCAAAGAATGACTACACATCCTGAGTCCACTCAGGTCCTGAATCCTCTCCTCTGTACTCCTCTCTACTCTCCCCCAGATCCCTCACGATTCTGGGGTCATATGTCAGAGAAGATAAATTTGAGGCCCCAAGTCTCAGTCCTTCCCTGTGCTACGTTCCTCCTCAAACTCCCAGTTACTCAAAGGGCACAGAGTGGGAGAGGAATCTGATGGCACCATTCTCTACTCCCCTACCCAAATTCGCTTACCTAGCCCCCCCTTCCCTGCCTCCCTTACCCTACCTCCATCTCCCTTCTCACACCTCAGAGGCCACAATGCCATAAGGAAGATAAAGTGAAGACTCAAGTTCCACAGGATGCCCAACGATGATCTCTCCTCCTCATCATCATCACTCCCTCCCCCACTGCCATCCCTCCCTGCTTTCTCTCCTGCCTGTAACCAGACTCCCCTCTATCCCCATGCAATTGTGGGGGCTCCCATGTGGATCTCTAATGCAGCTCATTTCCCGGTGCCCATGCCCACCTCCTAACCATTAGCTCTCCCCGACCACAATATGCTGTCTATCCCACAGTCCAGGAATCCTCTGCAGGGCAGGGCGCCCAGCTACCCTGTTGTTTTCTGCGATAAATAAAGAGCACTCAAGTTCCCCAAAATGTTTGGTGTTCAGTCTGTTTCTTCTAGTTCCAACCTGCTGCCAAGATTCACCTTATTACCACGGTAAATGGAAAGCCCCCCACCTCTGACACCTCCTCCGTCCCCAGACCCCATTCTAGGGTCAGTTTACTCCCCAGAAGATCAGGCTCGGCTTGGACCCTAAATCCATCACCAGCTCCCCCAGCATCCCCCACCCCCACTTCCCAGCGTTCTGGGGAGCAGGAGGCTCTGCCTCCCGTCTTGACCAACCTCGTGCACCCCCAGACCCTCATCTTGACCCTCCAGCCCGTGACTGTCCCCAGGCTCCCGCCAGTCAGACGTGGGAGGGGTCCTTGTCGCAGTCGCAGCAGTCGCTGGGACCGAGGCCCCCCGCCCCCACCCCCCGCCCACCCCCACCCCCCCACCCCCACCCCCGGGACTACCTTGCTGTCGTGGTGGATGAGCTTGAGCTCGTAGTCCGGCAGGATGTCCCTGCGGCTATTCACGTCCTCCAGCGCCATCTCCACCGCGGGCTGGCAGGCCTGGCCCCCCGGCCAGCCCCCGCTCATGGGAAACAGCGCCCCGATGTACACCGCTCGCCGCTCTGAGGAGGGGTGCGGGGGTACCCGCGGGTGAGGCCGCGGGAGGTGGGGGGCGTGGGAGGGCCCCGCCGGGCCCACCCCCGCCGCCAGCAGCAGCAGCAGCGGCAGCGGCCACCTCGCCCGCGGACACAGGACCCCCGGACCCATGGCCCGGCGGAGGGGCGGTCTGGGGGGCGGGAGGCGCTCAGGGGGGACACTTTTCCCGGGGAGGGCTGCTGAGGCGGCGTCGAGGAGGCGCCTCCATCCTGCGCTCTGTGGGGAGGGGGCGAAGGCCCCAGGGAAGCGGGGCGGGTGGGCTTCCGACGGCCCCCAGGGCTCTGGCTCCCGCCACCGCCACCGCCACCGCGGACTCTCCTCGCGGACTGACCGACCGACCGACCGGGGGGAGGAGGAGCGGGAGATGGAGGGTTGGGAGGGGGCCCTGACGTCAAAGGCGCCGCGGCAGCTGCGGGCGGGGGGAGGGGCGGGAGGGCGGCGCGACGGCGTGGGAACAGCGGTGGGAGGGGAGGGAGGGAGGGGAGGGAAGGAGGGAAGGAGGGAGGGAGGGAGGGAGGGAGGGGACTCGCCCTCAGCCCGCCAGGCGGGGACGGGGGCCGCCCCGGGGGCGCGGGGGCCTGGGATGGAGACGCGCAGGGCGGCAGCGGGACGCGCGCCTCTGGCAGCCGCTGTGCGTGGATGGGCAAAGGGAGAAGGCGGCGGGAACCGCGGGGAGCGAGCTGGTTGGGTGGGAAGGGGGTGGCGTGAAGGGAAGCGATGGGGGCGGAGGCGGGGACCCGGGGCTGCGGAGACAGGCCTGGCTCGGGTGCCTGGGGACCCGAGAAGGGCGAGGGTGGCGGTTCGGAGGGAGCGAGGCCCTGCCAGGCTGCGGTGGGCGCGCGGGGGCCCCGGGGTGGGGGTGTCGTCAGGCACCCCCCCAAGAGGGTGGAGGGGAAGCAGCAGCGAGGGTCAGCTCGCCCCGTCGCCCCCCACGCCTCAGCCGGGCGCCGCGATCCGGCAGAAGCGGGGTCTGGCGGGAGGCGGGGCGGAGGGCAGGGCAGCCGACCGGGGAGCGGGGAGGGACCGCGCGCCTGCAGAAAACCCCGACAGAGGCAGAAAACCGGTAGGGAAAGGAGGGCCAGCCGCGAATGGGGTCGGGGTGGGGAAGGGGGGACAGGACCCCGCAGCTGGGGGCGCGACCCGGGGGCGCAGGGCGGACTGTGAGGGGTCAGGGCATTGCGTGCGGTGCGCGACAGGAGGGTTTCTGATCTCACCTGAGTGCGGCGTTCGGTTCACTGGCAGCAGGAAAGACGGGGATCAGAGAAGAGTTACCACTGGCGCCCAGCGCCCCGGCCAGAGCCCCAGCCCCCTCCCACATCTGTCCAAGCCGGAGAGGACCGGGGACAGCAGGAGCCCGCGTTCTGAGGGGAGGGTGCCTGGGGATAAGAGCAAGGTGGGGCTGCGGGTCAGGACCTACGGGTGTTTTTATTTCTCATAGGACAACAGAATTTGAGAGGGGAGTGCCAGCCGCTAAGACAGGGGCAGATCCTGGCTTTGTGCAGCCTAAATATTAGAAAATTCAGAGGTCTCTCTTCAAGAGAAAAAATACCAATCACAAATCCAATTGATTTTAAACTACTGCTTTGAAAATCTTTCTTTTGCATTTTTGACAAAAAGCTGTGACCATGTGAGCACATTATTAGTGCACAAGAAGAGACTCTGGGCAAATGGAGCTTAAACTCCATTAGCTTCATAGCAAATCCACCCCTGGGTAGGACCCTCAATTTCCACAATGGAGTGGTAAATTACAAGCAGAATAATTACTGTGGGGGAAAGCCAAGCCCAGGACCTTGAAAGAGTCTACAAGAGTAGGGGAAGCATGGGGCAGGCCTGCATCCCACAGAGAAGATGCAAAGGGAGAATCTGGGGGCCCAGGAAGGGGGGAATTTTGCAGACCTAAATGACAAGGTGTTGGACACAAGACGGAGTCCCTTGGTGAACGATGGAGGATGCCTGAGAGTTATGGAAAAGGACTGTCCTCTTCCCCTCCCCCATCTCTGGGTTAGTCTCAGTGCCCTGACATTTCTGCCCCCAATTCTAAGTCTTTTTTTATTTTTTTACACTGATAGTTTTCCGTCCCAGATATTCTTTCCAATCTTAACATTTTTTTCTACATATGACATATGATTTATTTCTGAGTCTTTACAATAATCCAGTTATATAACAGATGGAGAGTAATCCATTGTAGAATAGGGTTATGCAAAGAAAGTTCTAAGTTTAGAGAAAGGGACTGAGGCTAGGGGGAATTGGAGTATTTACGCTTTAAGACAGGGACACCTGGGTGGCTCAGTGGTTTAGCACCTGCCTTCCACCCAGGGCATGATCCTGGGGTCCCACATCGGGCTCCCTGCAAGGAGCCTGCTTCTCCCTCTGCCTCTGTCTCTGTCTGTCTCTCATGAATAAAATAAAATCTTTAAAAAAAATAAAAATAGGAAAAATAAACCTTAAGACAAGCGATGGAGGGTGAGACTCATAAAGGACAAGAGAACATCTGAAGAACCATGAGCAGGGAGGAGATATAGGAAGAGGAAGGAAGCCTTGGTGCAGATAAAGTGAACACAGGGGCTACAAAAGGGGCCTGGAAACAGCTGGGAGGGGGGAAGAGTTGGGTTTTCACCTCCCTCCCCCAGACCCCCCCCATCTTGCATAGCACCCCATCCTTTCCCGCCATCCCTTCCCACCCTCTGGCACCCTCTGCAAGCATCCTCAGTTGCAAGTAGGCAGCCATTCCCCTCACCCTGGCAGTGGGGCTTGGGAGTGCTCCACTGGCCCTGACTACAGATACTCCGGGAGCTGCCCACAAGATGGAAGTCAGGGTCACACCGGAAATCCACCCGGGCTCCATCCAGAGCGGGGAGGTCCCCACCCGTCAGGAAGACCTTCCCATTTTCCAGGACCAAATATGACTTGGAACAGATTCGGACTGTGGAGAGAGATTGAAAAGTGAAAAGGAGAAGCACGTTGGGAAAGGCTCCTTCCCCTTAAAGAGCAGGGGCTGCAGACTGGGTTTGGGGGCCGCAAGCATACTACTCTGCAGGAAATCAGGGGTGCAAAGGATTTGCTTCTGCAGCTTCCATTCCTCCCTTAACCCTCTAAGCATTCACACATTCCTAGCAGAAGAAAGGAAAAAGCATTTCCATGGTAGGAACCCAAGATGGAGCCATAAAGCACATAGGAGGGGGTCTCTTCAAAGTCCGTGGCAGTGGACCGCTCCCTGGCTTCCAGACATGCAAAGGTGTATAACTGTAGACCCACAATCAGACTGACTTTTCTTATTATAGCTGACTTACACTACTGTTCAACTGGGTTTTGCTTCAGGAGTATATGATCTCTGCATTGGAGACAGAGGCAATCACAAGTGCCATGAAATCATTTTGAGTGTTTTTGCACAATCTGGCATTAATAATCCCAAAGAGAAGAACTCACAAGATGAATAATCAAGTTATTTTATGATAAGGTCAGTGGCCTCATGCAGGGAGGATGAGATGAAAGGTGTGGGCCGCTAACTTTACTGCCTCCAAGTGCACATAGTAAAGTCCCTCTTACATAGTGTTAGCTCGAGAATCATATTTGTGAATTTTGTTCCAGTGGATTTAAAGTGCTGACTTGTAAGTAATGCTAAGTTTGAGGCAGAAGGAGGGATGGTCTTTGCAAGGCTACTCACCACAGCGGCTGGGTGTGTCCATATCTGTCCAGGAGCCATTGGCCAGGCACTTTCGGACCTTGGGCCCCACCACCTCTCGCTCTCCCCGGCACACATACTCAATCTCATAGTCCACCGGCAGGAAGTTGATAGCCTTCACCTGGTCACGAGTCAGGCCCCTGTACCTGATACCCCCTTCCCAAGGCGGGTGTATGATCTGGCAACCTAAGGGGTGAGTCGGCTGGGTCAGAGAGGAGTAGCGGGGGCGCAGAGGAGCCCAGGGCGTAGTCAGTGGGCAGGTGGCGAAGGATGCTAGGAGGTGGGTGTAGTGATGGGTACAGAAACACTCTCCCCGCCCCCAAAGGACAAAAAGGCCTCAGCCAAGGGTTAGGACTGGTAAGACAGCTCACTAGTGAGGAGGGAAGGGCGCTGATCCCCTAACGGGGAAAGCTAAGAATCGGTGAAAAGCTACAATGTGCCAGTGGGCCCGGTCAAACAGGCTAAAGGAGGATTTTGAGTGCATTAGGGTGAGAGTACAGCCACCCAGGCAGCGTAGTGGGCAGGGAAGGAGGGGTGCGGTTGAGGAAACAATGGAGGGTCACGGAAAGGTGGCCTATGCGGCGATGTGGGGCAGCGCAGGGGCTGCCGGGGAACAAGTAGGCCGGGGGAGAGGTCAGGGGTACCAAAGGCGGGCCGTGCAGACGGGGTTGCCAGGCCGGGATGCTGTGTCGGGCTGACGGGACAGTGATGAGGACCAGAAAGGGGGGTACAGGAGAGGGGGAGTAGGTGGGGGTGCCCGAGGTCGCCCGTGCAGATGCACCTTCCGAGGTGGCGTTGGGGGTCTGTGCCCCGCCCGCGCCCGGGGGGCGGAGGAAGAGCGGCGCCAGCGCCAGCGGCAGGAGCAGCAGCAGCATCTGAGTGACAGGCGGCCGTGAGGACCGGACCGAGCCCCGCCGGCGCGGCCAACCGCGGGGTGGGGGGAAGGGGAGCGCCCGGCCTCCCTCGCCGGGCCTCCGAGCTCCGACCCGGCCCCCGCCCGGCCCCGGCCCGGCCCCGGCCCGGCCCCGGCCCGGCCCCCGCCCGGCCCCGACCCGGCCCCGACCCGGCCCGGCCCCGACCCGGCTCCGCCTGCGGACTAGACGCGCGCAGGGCGGAGGAGGCGGGGGCGGAGCTGGGCGCCGGGTGGCGGGGGGAGGAGGGAGCGCCTGTCCCCACCCTCCTCCTGCCTCCCTCGGCCCCCCACCCTCCCGGGACTCCACCTCTCACCACCTCCTCTCCCCCAGCCCCCGCGCGCCCCTCTCCGAGCGCGGCTCCCGGCCCGGCCCTTACCTCGGCGCGCCTGCCCAGCTTCCCGGCCTCCCGGCCTCCAGGCCCCAGGCCCGGCCGCTCCTCCCGCGCCCCCTCCTCTCTCCTCGGCCTCCCCCTCCTCCGGCTGCTGCCCGGCCGGGGTCTCGCTCCTGTCGTGCTCCCCCAGACTCCACCCCGCTCTCTCGTTCCCGGGGCGGCGGCGGCCGCGGGAGCGGGAGCGGGAGCCGGGAGCTCAGGAGGCGGCGCCGGGGACCGGGGGAGGCTCCGGGCGGAGGGAGGAAGGAGGGTGAGGACAAGACAGGGCGGGGGGAGGGAGGGGGAGACCTAGGAGAGGGCGCCTCCCACAAGCCGAGCCCCGGGAGCCGCCCCGGATCCCGGCCCCGCCCTGGACCGCCCACGGCGCCGGGGGCGGGGGCGGGCGGCGGGGGCCAGCACGAGAGCTAGGTGGGGCCGGGGGTGCGGGCGCCGCGCGGAGGAGCAGGTGCTGGGCCTGGGATCCGGGGCGCAGGTGGAGCCGGACGGCCGCACGGCCCGGAGTGCCCTGCGTCGGGGTGAGAGAGAGGCGGAGGCCGGGGCGCTGGGGGAGGGAAGGGGACGGTTTGGTCAGACGGGGGCGGGGATGGGGCGGGGGTGGGGGGCCGAGAGGCTCCCGGGGAGAGGGGAAGCCCAGGGCAGGAGACTCGGACAAAGGACCGGGAGCCAGAGCCGGGAAGGCGGCACCGGAAAGAAATGGGAGCAGTAGAAGAAAACATCAGGGACAAAGACCTCCAGCGGGCTGCAACCAACCTTATCCTTCCTTCTTTCCCAGGGCCTCAGACTCAGTGTTGCTGGTGACGGCCCCGGAGTCCTGGGCACTGCAGGCAGGTGCAGGTTGCAGTTGCAGGTGCGGGCCTCAGTGAGTTCCCGGCTGTGAGGCTCTAAGCGAGGCTCTGTGCGGTGGTGATGGCTCTGTTTATGTGTGTGTGTAGGGCTGGGAGCGGGGGGCTGTTTGTGTTTGTAGGGCTGTGTGTGTGTGTAGGGGTCTGTGTTCACGGGATCAAAGGTGTATGTGTGCATTCACAGGAAGGAAGGGTGTGTGTGTGTGTGTTCACAGGAGGGGAGGCTGCGTGTGTGTGTGTGTGTGTTCACAGGAGGGAAGGGTGTATGTGTGTTTGCAGCAGAGAAAGTGTGTATGTTCACAGGAGGGAAGATGTGTGTGTGTGTTCACAGGAGGGAACGGTGTGTGCGTGTGTGTTCATGGGTGTGGGTTTGGGATGCTAGGGGGGGGGGTGTTTCCTTACAGGGGAACAAAGCTCTTTCTGGCTGGTCCTGGTAAAGAGGAGGGAAAACGGAAATAGTGTGAGACTGATGGGAGTGGAGGTTCTCAGCTGCCAGCCCTTTCTGTAATAAACGTCTTACAATGAATCCTTTACTGTACTGAGCTGAAATCCAAAGATGATAGGTCCTACCTACAGACATAAGTATGAAAAATCAACGTGCTTCCTTATCTGTATCATCACAGGGCAATGAAAAACAATAATCTGTGATAAAATACCAGGAGCAATATTTTACTGTGTGCGTACTGAGACCCGACTACCCTGCAGGTTGTAAGGAAGGAGGCAGATGTGTGTACCTGTCCGCAGACGCACAGGCATGGAGCTGACATGGGCATGCTGACACAAGTGCTGACTTAGTGACTCAGCTACCTCCAGCATGTTGCCATCAATGAAGTCATTTGACACAATGCTGAACAACTCTTGGTAGCAAAGTCATTTAACACAGAACTGTAATTGTATTCCTAGAAAGTTCATTGTATATTAATACCATTTTTTAAACAGTATTAATTTCTAGGCTCAGATAATTAAACACAGGTTTTCATGTACATGAATCTCCTAAGGGACATTTGAGATTCTGGATGAGGGACAGTTCATCGTGCAGGCTATGCTTGGAAGAACATCTCATTGCTCTGCCTTATTCATAAATGCCAACATGGCCCCCCCATCACTGTGATTACAAAAGAAAAGCCCACAGCTTTTTAAAAATGTTCCCCAGGGAGTGGTTGAGATCCAGTGAGCTAGGAAATGGGCAGAAGAGAAGCGGAGAGTGGGGCAGGATTTCTAACCAGTCAGAGCATCAGCCACCTGTCCTCTGAGGGACTTGCTGTGCTCTCAGCTGGGAGGACCCACCAGTGTGAGTACATAGAGTACACGTGGTATGCAGTTACCGACACCAGGATGCCACGTGCACTGCTTAGAAAAGAAGCGTGCCTGGCCATCCCGTGTGCACTGCGGTGTGGTCCTGGCCCAGGGCTCAGCATGCCCTCTGCAGGGTGCTCTCTGCGGAGGCACCCTCCCAGAGCCCACAGCTGGGTTCTCCAGTCCTCCTCTTGCATTCTAGCAATCCCTCAAGTCCCTACTTCTAGGCTGTGCTGAGTTGCGGGGGGGATGGGAGGACAGATCCTCCCTCCAAAAAAGAAGTCCGTGAGTCTAAGAAACGGGAAAGTATTTTGGTGATATTTGCTGCTGTGGTGGTATTAAATCAGAAAGGGAACCACCGCCATGTCCAGCTCACAGAGTATTTGCTGGGTTCCTACACGGGAATGCATCCACTCCGAGGAACAGCTACGAAAACACGCTAAATAGAGCAACTGATAACATTAACGTGGCAAAGTGTGAGAGTTTGAGGCAGAAAAGCAGAACAGGAGATTTGTACAACTTTGATGTGTCTATGTTTAAAAGCTGGAAGAAGATACTTGAGGATGGTAGCTGTAATGGTCTCTGGGGCCATGAATCTTTGGGCTCCTGTTTTGTTGCTGTTATTCAATGTTCTCTCAAATGTCTTACAGGTGTTACCTTTGTAACTACTTCGTAGTTCTTGCTAACTGTCCTCAGCACTTTGAAAGGGATCAATCTTTGGTTCATTTTATTCCCATCCTCCCACTTCCCTTCCCGTCTTCTCCTCACCTTATGCCCAACACTGAGAGTGTAGAGCCCAGAACTTAATAGCTCACATGCCCTGAAAACATATTAACCAAAGTAGCCCAGTTAAGTGCTGGTTGGCTGAGTGCCAGGTGCTTTCGGAGGGCATCCAACTGAATTCTCGCCCAGCCACACAAAGTAGATGTAATGTCCTTAGTATGCAGCCCCCTAAACGGTGATTTGGGGAAACAAACTACAAATCAGAGGTTCCTCCCTCTCCCCCGCCCCCCCCCACTTTGAAATTGACAGACCCAATATTTGAACTCAAGCCTTGTAGTCTGTTTCCAAATTCTCTCCACTGTGTTCAGAGATTTAGTCTGAAGGCCTGCCTCTGACTTGGCTTCCACCCCGAGCATCTGTCAGAGGTCAGAGAGCATCGAATAACTGGTGAGGGTGGGTATGTGAGCGGTGGGTGTGCGTGAGGTTGGATATCCGAGCAGTAGGTGTGTGAGGGTGGGCACGTGAGGGTGCTTGTGTGGGGATGGGTGTGTGGGGGTGTGCGCGAGGGTGAGTGCATTCGGGTGCTTGTGCGTGACAGTAGGTGCGTGAGTAGTGGGTGGGTGAGGGTGTGTGTGAGCATGGGTGCGTGAGGGTGGGTGGTCACGTCCTCTTGCATCAGGGTGGACGTCCTGTCTTCAAGAACGGCCTTCTGTCCTGCACAGCTCTTCCAATTTAGGGTCCCGTGTAGGACAAAAGCCTCAAATTCAAACATGGGGTATTTACAGGTCAGGCTTCATCCTGCAGCACCACTAAGAGTCCTGTTGACCCTCCCCTCCTGCTGGCCTGCGGGATCTCCTCGTCCTGGGCTCCGGGGACAGGCTCACAGCATTGCAGAGCCAGAAGAGGGTCAGGGCTAAGGAAGCCTTTCTGCAACAAGTCCATCCTGGGCTCCCCATGCACACTTCTAGTCCAGTTGTACATTCTTGACACTGCTGGCCTTGGGGCTTGGTGCCTAGACCGTGATAGAGTATTTCTAGGAGCCTTTACAGGCATGTATAGGGAAGCCCAGGATGGACTTGAGCAACTCAGAGAAATATAACAGCCACATCCCTAGGCCTGCTCTGGAGCCACCTCCCTACCCAGAGGATGATCTGGGTCATGGGGGAGCATGTCTCACACCTGCTGGGGCCAAGTGCCAGAATACAAAATTGACACCACCTGTTGCTCCTGGAAATGATTTCTCTTCTATAATCTCTATTATAGAAGGGAGCCCTTTATAATAAATAAATGAACACAGTGTAATGAGATGCTACTTAATCTGAACAACAGAAAGGAAAATAGTTACCTAGTTTCTCCCTCCTTGTAAAGGGTATATGAGGTCAGGTTAACAGATTTAGAAAGCATTCCGTCCTCACAGACAAATGTAGTATTTCTATTCCTGGATTCCTGGAACTACAAGAGAATTGGATTTCTAAAGACGTCACAACAAACAAGTGTTATGTTGAGTTAAATATATGTAATTACGTACCTACGAGATATGAATATTCATACCAGCCCAAGAAGGCTATGTATCTTTTTTTTTTTTTCAAGAAACATATGCATCATAATGCACGTATGCATTTGGGCAGTGAGATGGTAGGGGTTTTGTCTGTTCATTTTGCTGCAACAGATTTCTCTCTCATTATGTCCAGTTCAGGAATCGATAATGATTGTTCATTTATTCAGAGCTCACTAGCACACGATCCAAATAATTCTCAGAGAAAAAAAGTCACACCACCACATTTTTCTATTAGAAACTACAGAAGGCTGAGAACTCCACTATTTGATACATGTGTACAGGGCTAACATCCGAAATAAGCACAACCCTGTCTCTGCAGTAAAATACATGATTATTTTTTAAGATTTATATTTTCATTTGAGAGAGAGAAAGCTTGAGCCAAAGGGGCAGAGGGAGAGGGAGAGGGAATCCAGTAGACTTTGCTGAGCGCTCCCCACATGGGACCCATCTCATGTCCCTGAGATCGAGACCTGAGCTGCTCAATCAACTTAGCCACCCAGGCACCCCAAAGCATGTGATTATTAACATTAGGTGCAGTAAATAAAGACCATAAATAGCTTCACATCTGATCATCCCACCAATGAGGTAGAAACAACATTTTTATTTCTGGAGCAGTGTGGGTTTTAGAAAAGGGTGTGTGGAACTGAGTGGACAAATACGAAAATTTATTTATGAATGGATGTTTTAGGAGCCAAGTGAACAAATCTGAGACAACACACTAGAGATTCTATTCATGGAAATACTATAAAAACACTAGGAGGATCCTCATAATGGCCCTATATGGAAATGACAGGGCAAGATGGGCCCCGCCCTATCCAGGGGCCCAGATGGAGGACTCGAATCTGAGCAGAAAGGAAAGCCTCTGCTTTCAGCGATCTAGAGCAAAGAACAGCTGCCGAGTTTTCACTCTTCTCTGTCTTTCCAAGTGTCTCTGATATTCTGAAAGTCAACATGATTCATACACCCTCAGATGCTTTCAGTATTTATTTCACTTAGATCAGCACAGAAACACATTTCCTTGTCTAACTTACAAGCAACTCACTTTACCTGCCTTAATCCTCCCAACCATGTCTCCGCTGCTATCATGGTCCATTTTCAGATGAGAAAGCTGCAGCTCAGATGCTGGACCAACCTGCCCAAACTTACCTGCTCCAGCCCCGATGTCTGGTCCTCCTCCCTCTTGCTCATGGTGCTCCCACCACACTGGCCTGATTGTGTTCTTGGAACTCACCCAGATACTTTCAGCTCAGGGAGTAACAGCCTGGACATGTGCTCTTCAGCCTGCCCATCCTAGGGCACCATCACCTCAGTAACTGCTCAAGTCACCTCCCCAAGGAAGCCTTCCCAGAATTTCTCACACTTACCCAGAGTCCACAGCACAGACTTCACCTTGAATAGCACTCTGCTCAGTGGTAATTTCTTTTTGAAGTACACAACCCTTTCTTTAATGCCTGCCTTCCTAAGCAGACCCTGAGCCCCAAGGGAGCAGGGCCCCCAAGCCAGGTGCTCACAGCCTCCCCACCGCAGCATAGTGCCTTAGAAGCTTAATGAAAGATTAAGCAACAAAACATCTTCTGACTCAACAGTCTTCACTCCGCCTTTAACTCTCCTAGTCCCAAGTCTGTTGACCTCCTGCTGGCCTCATGTTTGTCACAGATCTCTCCTAGCATTGGTGAAGTGAGGTGCCTTCTTCCACAGGCCATACCAGAGACACATTGCCCACCCATCTACATCCTGCATGAGTCCTCCAGGACATTATAGATATAGTCTCTAGCGTGCAAGTTCTCGTCCACGGGGCAGCACTAACAAAGCTCATAGCCTCTGTGCACAGCACATCACCCAGAGGATGGCCTTGGTGCTCTTCAGAAAGTGCCGTACCAGAAGCAGCCTCTCTGGTCCTATCCCAAGATCCTGCTAGGAGGTAGGGGCAAAGCTGGAGAATTTCCAGCTTGTCGAGAGCAGACATGCATCCTGCTGGATAATTACAAGTAGGAGCAGGGAGGAGACAAAGGAGGGACAGACAGGTGGACCAAGAGCCCTCAGACCTCAGGAAAAGGACTGGTGGCCCCATTGTCCCTGGTTGTTGTCAGGCAGACAGCCAGTGACGGAGCTTCCTCCTCTTTCTCCTGCGCTAGATGCCCCAATCCTAGATCTGAGGCCATGCTTGCATTCTCTCCCTTAAACCCAACCCGACTGAAGCCATGGTGGGGAAATTGTCCAATGATACGGGTAAAACAGGAAGCAAGTGTCCTTGACTTCTTACCAACATCTTACCAAGGGAATTGGGGTCACATGGCTTCTACTCTTGGGGCCTTAGGAGGAATAATGCAAACTACCTGGCTGTTAATGTTGGCAGCAAAGTGTTCAGAGGGGAGGACAAAACAGCTCAAAGAGCCACAACGAGAAGGGGCTGGGCTCCTACGACCATTCCCCTTGAGGTTAACTCCTGAATGACTTCCTCCCCTGGGCATTGAGGACCGGGAGAGAACAAGAACAGTAGGATAGTCATATCTGCCATCATCGTTGTAAGACAGTTCCATGGGCAATTCTTTGATATAAAGGGAGGTAGCAAACATAGGTGAAAGGGAAGAGGACTTAAAGTAAAACCCAAAATCCTCGAGTCCCATGTGCTGCATGTGCTTGGAGGCAGTAGCTGGTGTGAGCGAGTGGCAGACGCCCCTGCCCTATTGTGGGGACAATCCTCTGTTTGCTCACTTGCTTCCATGCTTATGAGGCTCACATGCACTAAAAGTGCTCTGTCAGCTTGAAACAGACAAATATTAGTACTTAAAATTTTGTTATGGGAGAAAAGTAGATGAAAGAGGAACGATGGCCCAGTCCTCTAAGACAAAGTCCTCCAAGAAAAGAAGTATCTGTGTGTAATATCACAAAGATAGCAGGCACTCACGGACATGTGTGCTTGACTTAAAAACAGAAACACGGAGCTTTCCCAGTCTCACAGCCCAGAGCGAGGACACTCCCACTGTCCTCTACCTTAACCATCCAGAAAGCCCAGAGCCACAAGCCTCGTCTCTGAGCACCTCCCCAGATGCTCAGATCTGGGCTTGGCTCCTGCACCCTGTCCCAAACTGATCAGGAAGTACCCCAGAAGCCACCTCCCCAAGACATACAGAACACTGCTGAGCCTCTGTGCCCCTCACCCTCCCTCACCATCCGCATTCTTTTCTTTCTTTTTCTTTTCTATTTTTTTTTTTTTTAAGATTACGTTTATTTCAGAGAGCCTGTGCAAGAGCAGGGGGAAGGGCAGAAGGAGAAACAGACTCTCTGCTGGGCAGAGAACCCACACAGGGCTTGATCCCAGGACCTGAGCCAAAGGTAGATGCTTCATCCACTGAGCCACCTAGGCGCCCCTCCTCATTCTTAAAGTGGGGATAATAAGATATCCCTCCTGCTGTTGTAGCGAAGAGCTGACATAATCACATGTGGGAACTCTGCAAGCCCACAGAGGCTCCCCAAAACAGGTAGCTCCTTTCTGCTCCTAAATTCACTGTGGGCATAGCTCAGCTCAGACCCCTTACAGGGATCCAGAAGAGATGCCCCGGGGGCCCCTGGCTGGCTCAGTCAGAGAAGCCAGTGAGTGACTCTTGATCTCAGGGTTGTGAATTCGAGTCCCACACTGGAGGTAGAGATGATTTCAATAAATAAGCTTAAAAAAAAAAAAGATATGTGCTAGCCAGGCCTCATGATGGACACAATTGGTGTGTTAAGTGTTCTTCCAGAGAGATTGCAGCTGTCCAAACAAATATGTCTCCCCTTCACGACTGTAAGTACAGCAGCAGACTGTAGTTGAGGCACATCTTCCATATTAATTCACAGAGAGCTTCCCCTATTGCTTTATTATAGCTAAAGACTACTCCACTGGATGGCTATCTCATAGTTTATTCCATCAGTCCATTTGTAATAGGCCCTTTATCCTTATGATATTTTGCAATTACAAACAACGCTGCATTGAATAACTGTAAATGTGTCATTTCCCACACATGAGGTTTACCTGTAGAATCACTTCCTGGCAGTAGAATTGAGTAAGTTGTATATGCATTTTTTTTGTGTTGATATCACCAAACTAGAATCAAAAGGGAACTCTTTTTTTGTTTCCTTGTTTTGTTTTTTGAAATTCAATTTGTCAACATATAGTTTAACACCCAGGGCTCATCCCATCAAGTGCCCTCCTCAGTGCCCGTCATCCAGTTACCCCATCACCCCACCCACCTCCCCTTCTGCAACCCTTTGTTTCCCAGAGTTAGGAGTCTCTCATGATTTGTCTCCCTCTAATTTTTCCCACTCAGTTCCCCTCCTTTCCCTTATCATCCCTTTCACTATTTCTTATATTCCCTGTATCAGTGAAACCATATGATGATTGTCCTTTTCTGATTGACTTACTTCACTCAGCATGATACCCTCCAGTTCCATCCACATCGAAGCAAATGGTGGGTATTCGTCCTTTCTGATGGCTGAGTAATATTCCATTGTATATATACCACATCTTCCTTATCCATTCAACTGTTGGAGGACATCGAGGCTCCTTCCACAGTTTGGCTATTGTGGACATTGCTGCTATGAACATTGGGGTGCAGGTGTCCCGGCTTTTCACTACATCTCTATCTTTGGGGTAAATACACAGTAGTACAGTTGCTGGGTTGTAGGGTAGCTCTATTTTTAACTCTTTGAGGAACCTCCACACAGTTTTCCAGAGTGACTGCACCAGTTCACATTCCCACCAACAGTGCAAGAGGGTTCCCAAAAGGGGACTCTTGAGATGCCCGGCTGGCTCAGTCCAAAGAGCATGAGACTCATGATCGAACTTATGGGTTCGAGTCCCTTTTGGGGTGTAGATACTACTTAAAAATAAGTAACCTTAAATATATACGTAATGGAGGGACTCTGACCTGAAAAAGAGAATGTTATCAAAAGGTCTGCTCAGAAAAGTGAAAACAAAAGATTCAGAATGTTTTCATACCGATGTGTTGACATTGTTGGTAAGTGGCTCCTAAGAAAATATTACTGGTTGATATCTCCCATAACCATCATTGAAAGTATGACAGGTGTGTAAAGGAAATAAAGTTGGCTCAAGGTTTTTTGTGTTTTGATTTTTGTTTTTGTGAAAAGACATGATGTCAGCCTTCATAGTCTTTACAGTCTGGTAAGGCAGTTTTAAAACTGGAATGCAGAAAGATGGCAAAATAAATCTATGCTGTTTTTATTATATAAAAAACAAAGCATACATATATTTCTTATGGCCAGTAATTAAAATATCAAGTTTCTTTAGTCTGGGGTGGAATTATTCACATGCTTAAGCACTCTGTGGTAACTGGTATAGGAAGTTACAATTTAAAATAGGTTTGATGGGGCCTGGGTGGCTCAGTGGTTTAGTGCCGCCTTCAGCCCAGGGCCTGATCCTGGAGTTCCGGGATCGAGTCCCACATTGGGCTCCCTGCATGGAGCCTGCTTCTCCCTTTGCCTGTGTCTCTGCCTCTCTCTCTCTCTGTCTCTATGAATAAATAAATAAAATCTTAAGAAATAAAATAGGTTTGATGGAGTTGGCAAATTGAATTTAAATTTTAAATAATAATAAATAAATAAATAAATAAACAAACAAACAAACTAAGTAACTAACTAACTAAAAATAATATGTTTGATGGGACGCCTCGATGGCTCAGGAGGTCAAGCATCTGCCTTCAGCTCAGGTCATGATCTTGGGGTCCTGGGATTGAGTCCTGTGTTGGGCTCCCTGCTCGGCAGTTATATGCTTCTCCCTCTGCTCCTCCCCCTGCTTTTGCGCTCTCTCTCTCTCAAATAAATAAATAAAATCTTTAAAACGTTTGATTTATAATAGGAATTGGGGCACCTGGGTGGCCTGGGTGGCTCAGTGGTTGAGCAGTAGTTGCTGTGACCGTTAGATGGCGCCAGTGACCAGCGAGCCTTCCATCCCTCCCTAAATTGAGTATTTTCCCTAAGGAGCTGCTGCTGCTTCTTTTTTTTTTTTTTTTTTTTTAAGATTTTATTTATTCGTGAAAGACACACAGAGAGAGGCAGAGACAAGGCAGAGGGAGAAGCAGGCTCCCCGCAGGGAGCCCAATGTGGCACTCCATCCCGGAACTCCAGGATCACACCCATGAGCCAAAGGCAGAGGCTCAACCACTGAGCCATCCAGGCATCCCCCGAAGGAGCTTCCTCAAGTTGGTTGGTTTGGGACTTAAAATTAAAAAAAAAAAAAAAAAAAAAGATTATAAAGACCATATACTCACTGTCAAAATATTTCAAACAGCGTAAGAAACAAAAATGAGATCTCCCGTTTCTGGTAAGCCTGGTTTGAATGCATTAATGATGTGTGACCCTGATAACACTGACTGGGCAGAAAGCCCCACTGGACTGGTTGGGATAACCTGAACACAAAGTCACTGCACCCACGTGTACCCCCACCCACCCCAGACACACACATGTGCACACTCCACTCCACACTCACAGTCTGCAGCCCTGTATCCCCTCTGTCACTCACTAGCTGGTGAGGCCCTCATGATGGCCAGGCCCTCCTCCTACTCCTGGGAGTAGCATTAACAGGTTAACTGAGCAGGCTGGACTCTTGGGGTGTCAGCAGGTCAGTTACTGCATCAGCAGTTTCAAGAAGCATATTAAAAATCTTATACTCGAACATATTAATATAGTTACCCCCACTCTCACAAATACTTTTTCTGGGATAAAGCTGTAACTATGTTTACCTCCTTCATGGGGTGACTGACTTCGTAATACCAACCATTCCTCATGTTGCTGACCACCAAGGGCAGGTGGGAGCCAAATACCTGGCTGGCCAATATGGCTGTCAAACATTCACTCAACAAAAGTCTTTTTTGTTTAGTTCAAGTTGATTGGGCTCAAGTCTTTTTTTTTTTTTTTTTTTTAAGATGTACTCATTTATTTGAGAGGGGATGGTGAGGGGCAGAGGGAGAGAGAGAGAGAATCTCAGGCCATTCTGTACTTAGGGTGGAGGCCAAATAGGACTGGATGTCAGGACCGTGAGACCAGGACCTCAACCAAAATCAAGAGTCAGAGGCTTAAACAACTGAATCACTCAAGTGCCCCTGATTTGGCTCGAGTTTTTAAACTCTGGGTCTGGGCTTCCTCATTTGCACTGAAGGATGGTGGAGCAGCCCCCAGGTGGGCGCTGTAGGAGTGCACACACACACAGACCCCACGTGGTGGGTCCCTTTCTGGGAGCAGGAAGGATAATGGTACACACGCAGGGCTTTCCAGGATACAGGAGTCCTGGAAACTGTGGAAGTGTGCAGTGAGGAAGAGGAAGAGAGAGGGGAGTAGACAGGGCTCCAGTGACCTACCTTTGTGCTGGCCCCTGGAAAGCAGCAAAGCCCACCCAACCATCAGGACAGCTCCTTACAGTCCAGCAGACCCCTGGGTTCCTCAGCAGCACCCAAAGTCCTTCGCCCAGAATTCAGAAACACGACTGTGCGAATGTGCGAGTGAAGAAACTAGTGTGATCTGGGCCCAGGCCAAGGTATGAGAGCTGACCTCGAGGGGTTGGGTGCGCGAAGCCCTCCCACAGCCTGGAGCAGGTAGGATACAGGGGCTGGGGTCCCCACTGTCACTCATCCCTTCAGCAGGCTGGTTCTATTCTGCACCTGCCCCTGGGTCTCACTCCTTGCGCACAGACCCTGCACACAGCGCTCTTCTGTCCCCAAGGGGCCACCCCAGGGCCCAGCACCGCATCCCTTAATTCATTCACCCCTCACGGGAGCCCACGAGCCGTTCACAGTTCAAGACACCAGGCTGAAATCTGCACCTGCCCTCTCCATACACCCTCCTCTAGTGAAGACGCAAGGTCCTCCGTGTGCTGGGACAGGATATCCCTGTGCCACAGCTCTAAGGATGCCACCCTTCCTCCAAACAGGTATTTCTGCGGGAAAAGGCTGGAAATGCCGGGCAGCGACAGGACAGTACACCAAAAGGTTCATCAGCGCGTCTTCCCGGCGTCGGGCAGTCACGGGGTGCTGCCCAGTGGGTGCGTGAAGTCCAGGCCGGACCGACGGGGGGCGGGGGGGCGGATCATTGCGGGCGACCTGGACCTGACCCCGCACGGCTCTCACCTGCTAGCCCGCCGCCTCCTCCCCCTGGATGCCCAACAACCAATTATCCGCGGCGGCGAGTCTGTGACGTCAGCGTTGCCGGGCAGACCAGGGGTGCTTTAGGGCCTCCACTTGCGGATCAGGCCCTGGGGTAGGAGAACTGCGAAGGTGCCAGGGGCATGGAGAAGAGGCGGACAAGACCCAAAACGGGGGGCGGGGGGGGGGGGATTTATATTGTGCTAGAGAGGACCACAGGGTTACCTAGCCTAACCTCCTGCTGAGTGTCCAGCTATGGGAAGGAAGAGCGGGAAGCCCACTCTCTCTGCCCATGGGCCCTGGGTGGGCTGCTCCAATGGAGAGAAGGTGCCTTTTTTTTTTAATATATATATATTTTTTATTTAGGGATGTCTGGGTGGCTCAGCGGTGGAGCGTCTGCCTTCCTGCTCAGGGGGTGATCCTGGAGACCCAGAATCGAGTCCCACATCCAGCTCCCTGAATGGAGCCTCTGCCTGTTTCTCTACCTCTCTCTCTGTGTCTGTCTCATGAATAAATAAATAAAATCTTTAAAAAATAAATATATATCTATATTTTAAAAAGATTTTATTTATTTATTTGAGAGAGAGGCAGATACATAGGCAGAGGGAGAAGCAGGTTCCGTGCAGGGAGCCCGATGTGGGACTCCATCCCAGGACCCCAGGATCATGTCCTGAGCAGAAGGCAGCCACTCAACCACTGAGCCACCCAGGCGTCTGGAGAGAAGGTTTCTCTTCATATTGAATTGAAATCTGCCTTCCCAGGGTTGCTTGCAACACCTCTCCCACACAACAACCCATTTATCCTAAGTGCCTGATTCACCCGATTTATAACAAGCTGAGTGCTTTTCTTTAATGAAAGAGGAAACTATGGGTGAATTTCAGAATAGCGACAAGGAAGAAACAAAACTGAGGGGAAATGTTGATGGATAAAATGTAAACTTTGGTAGAACATTGTTGTCCACATTCTCCTCTATGCTTCCTCCACTGTGTGTCACTTCTGTAAGCACCCCAGTCTATGGAAAGGAACACTCCCGACTTCACTACAACACACATGCTCACAGGCCACAGTGCTTGCTTGCTGGGTTAGCTGTGCCAGGTTTGCAGTGTTGCCATTCCTTCCACCTACCTGTGAAACATCTGCTTAAATGGATATGAATTAGACCCTGTTCAGCCAGTGGATAGTCACGGAGTCTCCCGGGACTATTCAGACCAACTTAAACACAGATGCTATGGAAAGAGAGCCACAAAAGTGGAAAAGGAAACATCAAATTCCTCTTAATATTCACACTCTGAGAGGCAGTCCCAGAAGAGAAGTGCGTGCAGGTGAGGGTTAACACAGCACAGAGTGCACAGTGTGTGTGGTCACATTCACAGGGAGTCACTCCTGTAATTCTCAGCAAAGCCCTCCAGAGGTGGCTGTTAGATATACCTTGGTGCAGGGCAATCTGTCCATGTGTATTAAGATGACAAAGGCACATGCTCCTTGAACTAGCAACTTCAGCAGTGTAGAAGGCAGTGACCTTCATGAGTACTCGGCCAGGACACCGCTCTATACCAGAAGGAGGCCGTGTCTGGCTTCTCATGCTCTGTGTCATCGCCTGGAGATTCTCAGCCATCTTATCTTTCCATTGTGTTTTGTCAGTGGAGTCCAAAGAGATCACACTGGGGCTTGGAGGCCAGGCTCAAGGGCTTGGGGCTTGCTTTCCATGCCTCCCAGCGCCTGCAGGACTGGTTTTCAGCTGCCTCCCACTCCCCTCAGGAGACACCACCACGCTCTCTCTGTTCAGTGTTTTCCCAGAAGGGGCCCAGGCAAAGGGATAAGGAAGGGACAGACACCATACCTGTCTAGGTAAGTCTGGGGTGGTGTCTTGGACACCTGTGAAGACTGCCTTTGCCTCATGTCCCTGAAGGAATGTGATGTTGAACAGCAAAAGCAAAACTGTACCACCAACACAGATCAAGAGTGAACCCACACAAGAGAAGGAAGGCTTCTTTCCTGCTGCATAGTTACAGTTTGAAACAGGCTCTGTCGGTGAAGCACCTGCCTTTGGTTCAGGTCATGATCTCAGGGTCCAGGGATTGAGCCCAGGTCCAGCTCCGTGCTCAGCAGGCAGTCTGCTTCTCCACCCTCCCACCCCACTTCTGCTCTCTCTCTCTCTTTCTCTCTCTCTCTTTCTCTCAAATAGAATCTTTTTAAAAAAAAAGAATATAGCTGTTCGGATGCGTGGGTGACTCAGCAGTTGGGCGTCTGCCTTTGGCTCAGGGTGTGATCCTGGAGTTCCAGGATCAAGTCCCACATTGGGCTCCCTGCATGGAGTCTGCTTCTCCCTCTGCCTGTGTCTCTGCCTCTCTCTCTGTGTCTCTCAAGAATAAATAAAATATTTTTTTTTAAGAAAGAGTATAGCTGCAAGGTAATCGTAATATAACTTATATGAAGGCAAGAACCTGTTTGTCTTTTTTTTTTTAAGATTTATTTATTTATTTATGATAGAGAGAGAGAGAGACAGGAGGAGGGAGAAGCAGGCTCCATGCAGGGAGCCCGACGTGGGACTCAATCCCGGGACTCCAGGATCGCGCCCTGGGCCAAAGCCAGGCGCCAAACCTCTGAGCCACCCAGGGATCCCCAAGAACCTGTTTGTCTTGCTGAAACTGTTATTATCAGAGCCTAATACAAAGCTTGACACATAAGATTTTCTATGAAATATTTATTATTTTAAATTAATTAACATTTTTATTTAAGTCAGTAAAATAGACACTTAACAAAATTGAAACAACCTAAATGTTATTGGAAACTAAGTTTGAGGGGATCCCTGGGTGGCTCAGCGGTTTGGCGCCTGCCTTTGGCCCAGGGCATGATCCTGGAGACCTAGAATCGAGTCTCACATCAGTCTCCCTGCATGGAGCCTGCTTTTCCCTCTGTTCGTATCTCTGCCTCTCCTCTCTCTCTCTCTCTCTCTCTCTCTCTCTCATGAATAAAATCTTTAAAAAGAAAAAAAAGGAAACTAATTTCGATACATTCAAGCAAAAAAAAAATACTGTGTAGCTGTATTTAAAAAGGAGTATGTTCTTTAGGTACCAATATTGAGAGGTCTCTAAGTTAAATTATTACCATTTATGGGGTGCCCGGCTGGCTGAATCGGTGGAACACGTGACCCTTGATCTGGGGGTTGTGAGTTCAAGCCCCATGTTGGGTGTAAGGCTTACTTACAAAAAATGTATCACCATTTATGTTTTTAAAAATGCAAGGTGAGGGGAGTGCTTTCTTCTGGAGCCTCCTCTAGTGGCACATGTGTGGAAGGAGTCAGAGAAAACACATTGACTCTGGATAACTGGGAGGGAGGCTTTCAGGTGCCTTATTTTATACCTTTTGGATTTTGAAACAAAACCATATGAAAGAACTAATTTTTGGAAGCACAAGAGCTAAATTATGTGTTAATGTGGAACTATGCGTTGTTTTTTTTTTTTTTTTGAACTATGCGTTGTTAAGTGAACACAGATGGAGAACAGTGTGTCTGTTGTCCTTTGTGTAACATACATCATCTGGAGGAGCTCAGACAATGCTCTTATTGCTTAACTAGCTGCATAGCTACTACTTCCTATTACTATTTTGCAGACGGACACCAGGTCACTTAGCACACACGGTCGGTTGCTGTGCTGATGATATGCCACTCTGCCGGCCTGACCCCATGCCCTGCCTGTGACCGACATGGTGAGAGGCCCAAATAAAGTGGAAATTACTGACAACCCAGGAACGCCTGGGTTCACGCCTGTGAGATCACATAGCATGATGCACAAAATCTGTTATAGGAACACTTGATCGCTGAGCAAAGTGCCCCTGTCTGATGGACACAGGCAGTGTCACCTGACCTCCATCCTTTCCATGCCCAACAGAAACCTGACACTCCTACACCCAAGTTTCTGTAAAGGGCCACAGGACTGGCTTCTTTTTTACTGGTGGCCCCTCCACTTGTTTTCATCACCTTTGCAAAGACCGGGTAGTCCTTGGGACAGCTCCCCCAGCTCCAGTGGTCCACCCCTGGAGACCTGAGGCAGGAGGAGGATGATGACAGTGGGTGCAGTAAGGGGTCCAGTGAAGATAGGAAACGTGGCTTCAAATTCCAGCCCTGCCCATCCCCCTCTGTAGTTAAGCCAGCTACTTAGGATTAAATGAATTAATACATGTAAATCGCTTACAACAGCACCACATGGAAGCGTTCTACAAGGTGTTTTTTTTTTTTTTGCTGTTTGATTGTTGGTTTGTTTTCAGAGATGCTGTGATTCCTCCAAAGTGGCTTCAGTTGGCTAGCTCTCTCCCCTCTGCTCTCCCTACCCTGCCCCCCACCTGCCCTGACCTCCAGCTTTGACCAGTGGGCTAGTGCTGGATGATGTCAAGCATCCTTCGGCCCCAGCCTGATCAGGGAAGTGTGTGGTGCCTGACTCTACCATCTGCATGTACACGGTGGGGAAAGAGTGTCACAGGACACTTCAGGCCCGCAAGGAGAGACCCCCCATCCTGGGGAAGGCAGTCAGACAGTACAGATGCTGCCTCTCCCAACCTTGACCTGACCTTGACGTTCACCCTCACAGCCCCAGGGCAGCCTGCGCTGCAGGAAGGAATGAGCCACTCCAGGCAAGGCTGACCCATCTGTCCTCCCAGCCCCATGGGCTCATCTCAGACAAAAGCAGAAAATGTACACCAAAGTCGAGTTCCTAGCCCTTGGGCGGTTCTGCCCAATGTCACAAGAAAGAATTGTTGAGATGGCTTTGGTGCAAAAAGGTGGTTTTATTAAAGCAGAGGACAAGACCTGTGGGCCGGGAGAGCCGTACCAGGGTCAGGAGGAGTGGCTCATGATATATTTTCAGGTTGGGAGAGGGTCAGGGAGAGCATAAGTCTCTAAGGAATTTTGGAAACAAGGTTTCCAGAACCCTGAGGGGACCAGCTGCTGGGTTTTTTTTTTGTTTTTTAAGGAAGGGAAGATTTTTTTTAAAGATTTTATTTATTTATTCATAAGAGACACAAGCAGTCGGAGAAGCAGGCTCCCTGCAGGGAGCCCAATGCAGGACTCCATCTCAGGACCCCAGGACCACGACCCAAGCCAAAGGCAGACACTCAACTGGCCAGTACCTCTAATAAAACTTTAGTGCTGGGACCCTCCTTGTGAATAACAGAGGGCCATATGCGTGGGGGATAATCACCAACATGTGTCCGGGGGGTGGAAATAAAGGAAGTTTCTTTAAAAAAAAAAAAAAGATTTTATTTATTATTTATTCATGAGAGAGAGAGAGAGAGAGAGAGAGAGAGAGAGAGAGACGGGCAGAAGGAGAAGCAGGCTCCATGCAGGGAGCCCAACGTGGGACTCGATCCCGGGACTCCAGGATTGCACCCTGGGCTGAAGGCAGGCGCCAAACCGCTGAGCCACCCAGGGATCCCCAATAAAGGAATTTTCTAAAGGGATTTTGTATGTTAAAGATTCACAGGATCCTGGATATCAGGCTAATGTCAGCTAGGGTTGCCTGCTGCCCTCAGCAGAGTATTAACCTTGAGGCAGCTGAGCTCCCAGAGGAAGGTCCCTCGGCCTGTTTCGGGACTTGTCAGTGGGTTGTGGGTAGTAAGGAGAGTTTATACTTTCCCTTGGCCTTCGTTCTCCCCATCAGTGAAGGTACTGGTCTGACTGCTCAGGGATCCCTGCAGCTGAGGGCAGGACAAAGGCCTTAATTTCCAGTCTGGGTCTCCCTTTTCCCTGTGACACTGTGGAAATCAGAGCAGGACACCAAGGCTGGGAGGTGTGCCCTGTCAGTCCCCGCCTGCCCCTCAACAATCTCACCTCCGACCTCCGTGATCGTCCCTCAGATTGGTCTGAGCACTGGCAACACTCATGACTTTCCCCAGCAAATCCTCTGGGAATGGGGAGCTCACTAAGTCCCAGCCATTCAGCAGCTGGAACACAGGAGGGGAGCAAGAGGTCAGGGAGCAAGGCCTACCCCGCAGCTGGCACCAGGAAGAGAGGGGTTGGAGGAACCTCACAAGCCCAGTGAGGTGTCGTCCCAGAAGCCTCTGGAATACTGGGCAGCCCAGAGGGGGCAGGGGGCCCAGTACCAGGCAGCCTCTGCTCCATAGCTCAAGGGGGTAGGGATAGCAACTGCTGGTCACCCTCTGGGTCAGTAGCCCTTTTGTGTAAGTGCCTGGCAGTGATGACTCAGCCAGTGATGACTTCCAAGCTCAGCACAGCTGTGGCCCAGCCGAGAGGAGGCTGCCCTCCTCAACCCTCCCCTCAGGCTGTGTCAGAGGTTGGGGCCATGCACCCTGCAGGCTTCTGCCTGGCCTGACCCTGCTGCAGGGGTGCTCCTCTGTCCACAGTCACAGCTGAGATGGCAAGTCCATGGAGCTCCTCTCTGCCCAGCTGCCTTCCCCTGCTCCTCTTCCTCCTCCAGCTGTCATGGAGTACTGCAGGTGAGATTTATCTTTACTTCTGCCTTGGGGAGACCCCAGCAACAGAAAGGCCATGTGCCTGGGCTCATGGCCTGCCACTCATCCTCCAGCAGTCTTGCCGGTGATGGGTCCAGAACACAGGTGTGCTGACAGGATTCTCCTCCTCAGAAACCTTCCTTGGCTCCCAAGGGCTTCAGAATGGGAACCAAACTCCATAATGTGGCTTTCAGTCAAGATTCCCCCTGAGCTCATTTTTTGTTTCCCGCTTTGTGGTCTCACCAACAGTGGAGATAGACTAACAACAGCTTCTGGGGGGCTGAGGTCAGGGTTGAACAGGACAGGGTATGTATGTGCTGAGCGGTGCCTGCCCCAATGCGTCCTGCCGAGTGTTGCATGGCAGCATCTCGTCGTTTGGGAGCTCTCTTCCACACGACCAAGCACTGACAAGTTTTTGTAGAGGGTCCTGCTGTCATGTGCTGGGGAGACACAGAGCGGAAAACAGGTTTCCAAGCTCAGGGAGCTGCAGCCGGGAGGCCCAGCCCTGCTCGGTCTCAGACATCCTCGCCGGTGCACAGATGTCGTGGAGCAACCAGTCTTACCTTTCTGCAGCTCTGAGTCTGGCTGACAGACATTCACCACATAGGAAAAGTTTGGGCTGAAAGCACAGAGGAAAAGAAGGAAGGAGAGTCAGCTCCAGGGTGGAACATTTTGGGAATAGGTTTTGAGTGAGGACTAAGGGCTGAGAGGCCAGGACAGGTGGTGGTGGAGGAGCGGCCCAAGCAGAGCCACCAGGGGAAAGTGGGGAGCAGCTTGGTTAAGTCCAAACATGGGGCCCCCATCCCAAGAATAGAACTGCGAGATGCCAGAGCATGCCCCGTAATGGGACCTAAACGCTGGACTGAGGAGTCAGAGAGGCGACCAGCTGGCAGGAAGGTGAGCACCTGCTGGAATGGCGCTTCGTTCTGGGGCACTTGCGCCACCACCATAACGAGGATCTTTGAGGGAAATGGAGCTCCTCCTTGGCTCCTGAATTCCGTGGAAAAATCCAGTGCGGTTCTTCCTTCCTTGGACACACTTGTGCGCCCAGGCCCCTGTGACACTCTGTTTCTTTTCTTTGGTGTCTTGCACAGGACAGTTCAGAGTAATAGGACCAGGTCACCCACTCCGGGCTCTGGTGGGGGATGAGGCCGAGCTGCCATGTCGCATCTATCCCGGGAAGAACGCCACAGGCATGGAGGTGGGGTGGTACCGACCCCCCTTTTCCAGAGTGGTCCACCTCTACCGCAATGGCAGGGATCAGGACGCAGAGCAAGCACCTGAGTATCGGGGGCGGACCGAGCTGCTGAAGGAAAGTATGGGCGAGGGGAAGGTAACGCTCAGGATCAGCAATGTTCGGTTCTCTGACGAGGGCGGCTTCACCTGCTTCTTCCGGGATCATTCCTACCAGGAGGAGGCAGCCATGGAACTGAAAGTGGAAGGTGAGTAATGCAGGGCCCCTCTCTGAGACTGCAATCACTCTCCCCCTGAGATGACCCTGCAACCCCAACACCTCACTCTGAGAGCCCTGAGCATGTGCTGTTTCCTTGCGCAGTGGGGAGGAAGCTGGGTCAGAGGCAACCGAGAGCAGGGAGATGGCCGGACCAGTGGTGTTCCCATACCGGGTGGGTATGCCTGGAGCCTAGCATTTTAGGGCCGTGCCCCATGCTCTGAGGCACTGGGTGAGGATGCCAGCACGGGGCTTCATGCTCCTGGTTACAGGCGCACACACAGTGCACCCACGGAGTCCATGACCGCGGTCCCATCAGCAGTGGGAACGCGGTGTGAATCAAGCAAAGCCAAGACGTAATTATCCGTAAGGTCGTGTGTATGCATTTGTGTAAATAAATTTGTAATGTGTACATGTGGATGTGCATACAGAGAAAAACTAAACAAATTTCTTAAAAGGAAGGAAAACCAAAATAAGAAAGATGAGAAAGAGGGTAACCCCCCCCCCCCCAGAAAATAATCCATTTCTGATTGTTTTGTGCCACTAGAGGGAATGTGAATAACCTGAGAGCTGATCACAGCTCATCAGTGAGGTCTTTCTTCTTTCTGTGTCTGGCTTTGGATTGTCTCCTGGTTTATTTGTGATAAACGAAGGCATTATTCCAAAGGAGTCAAAATGACCGAATCCCACTGTGATCAGTTCCTCAGCTGATGTGTTTGTGGTGTTTTATTAGACAAGGAACATCACTGAATGATGCATTCGTGGGGGCAGGGTCCAGGTAGGTTCACGAAGGAAGCAAATGTCCAAACATAGTTGCAGAAAGAAAGACGCCACCTTCATTATTTCCCCTTTGATGACTTTGTATGACGGGTGATCCTGGAACTTACTGTCTGGCTTTGCACACAATGGTCACTTCTGCGCATCTTCCTGCCAGAAGACACATTGTGTGCAAGATAACAAAGCCCCATTTCTGGAGAGGATGCCGGGGTGTGAAGATGGCTCTGTGCACGCAGCTGCTCGCGCTGGAGTTTGTACCTGCAGACTCTCCCTTGATTGGTCTGGGTCTGCCCTCAGCCCCCAGCACAGCTCCACCTTCAGAGAGAGAGAGGGAGAGAGAAGGAAGGGGGGGGAGGAAGGAAAGAAGGAAGAGAGGGAGGGAAGGAAGGAAGGAAGGAAGGAAGGAAGGAAGGAAGGAAGGAAGGAAGGAAGGAAGGAAGGAAGGAAGGAGGGAGGGAGGGAGGGAGGGAAGGAAAGAAAAGCCAACTGCCTCAGGGCACGAAGTCCTTCCCTGGGCTAACGCCCACATTCCAACCCTCTCCTCCCTCCTGGGCGTCCGCAAACCAGAGTCTAAAGCAAGAGTGTTTTACAAGCAAACAAGGCACTGCCCACTTTGCCTGGGGAGCCAGGAATCCAGCCGAGTCGGAGGCTAGAATGTGGGGACTATTGCTGCTGCTGCTAATTACCTCCCCTCCTTCTCTAGAGTCTTTTATCTTTCTTTCCAACTTTACTTTTTTCTTGTTTTCGTGATTTTACTACTTGCTGCCTCTAATCCTTTCTTTAAACTGTTCACGATGAAGCTTAGCAGGTCACAGACGTAGAGAGACTTGCAAGGAGCCTCCAGGTCCCGCGGCCTTTCGGCCACTGTCACCTGACCTGCTCCTGTCAGCCTCTCCCCCTTCCCTGCTGAGGCAGATGCTGGGCCATGTTAGCATTTCCTCACTAAATGCGCAAGAATGTGTCATGCACGGGCACCAGGGTGGCAGAGTGCTTACCCCTGATCTCAGGTCGTGAGTTCCAGCCCCACACTGGGGGGGGTCAAGGTTACTTGGAAAACAAACAAACAAACAAACAAACAAGAATGTATCACTCAAATGTAAGAAGTCTTTTAAAAAATCACAACCAGAATACTGTGATCATGTCTTTTACAATTAACAAAAGTTCCTTCAAAAAAAAAAAAGTTCCTTCATATCATCAGTGCCCACTTTGTGTCGAAATTCCCGATTGTTTCACAAATATATACTTTTTACATTTGTTTTGTTTAGTTTGAGTGAAATCTAGACAAGAGTCATGTTGGGGTTTGCCATGGCCTGGAATCTGCTGATTCTGTTCCCATTCTGTTCCACATGGTGCCCAGACCTGTTTTTTCTTGTAAAGTAATAGAAAATTGCAACCAGGCGATCCCTGGATGGCTCAGCGGTTTAGCGCTGCCTTCGGACTGAGTCCCACATCGGGCTTCCTGCGTGGAGCCTGCTTCTCCCTCTGCCTGTGTCTTGGTCTCTCTCCCTGTGTCTCTCATGAATAAATAAATAAAATCTTAAAAGAAAGAAAGAAAGAAAGAAAGAAAGAAAGAAAGAAAGAAAGAAAGAAAGAAAGAAAGAAAGAAAGAAAGAAGAAAGAAAGAAAGAAAATTGCAACCAGACCCAGGTTTAATTGATTTTCTCAAGCATTAATAGGTGATGCCGTAGATTCTGTGTTGCTTTCACCAGCTGGCCCCAATGGCTCCTTGTTTTCTCTTTCTGTGATCCTAGTACTTAGTGAAGGTATGCAGGTGTGTGAAGCACTGAACTATGCACCCACATTGTGGGTCACTTCTGAGAAGATGTCCGAGATTAGAATCGCCTGCATTTTCTTCTGGGGAACAAAACTCTAGGCAAGAGCCTTAATCTGCAGCTGGAAAGGCTTTATTCCCACCTAAGAACCCTGTAGACCACTTGCTTGCTGACACCTACACCCCACCCTTGATGGCAGTATCATGACGTGGCCTTGTTACAGGACACAGGGGGAAAGTATATGAGCCCAGCCAGGCGCCCAGGGATGACCCAGGTGGAGCTCACAGGCACTGGAGAGCTGGACTTTACCATGGAGGGGCAGAGCTGACAGGAGCCCTGTCAGGGGTCCCACTCCCACCCCTCAAGCATCAAACCCTGCATGTCCGACTGTCTCAACAGCCCCGCACAATGGGGTCTCAGCATTTTTGTGTGCCGCCCCTTTGGTGGACTGCTGGTTAGTGAATGCCTTCTGTCTCTCTTTTTTTTTTTTTTAATTTTTTTAAACATTTTTATTTATTTATGACAGTCACAGAGAGAGAGAGAGGCAGGGACATAGGCAGAGGGAGAAGCAGGCTCCACGCACCGAGAGCCCGACATGGGATTCGATCCCGGGTCTCCAGGATCGCGCCCTGGACCAAAGGCAGGCGCCAAACCGCTGCGCCACCCAGGGATCCCGCCTTCTGTCTCTTTTTAAGTAAACTCTGTGCTGAGTGCAGGACTTAAACTCACAACCCCAAGAGCAAGAGTGCTCTCCTGACAGAGCCAGCAGGTACCTCCTCCCCCCACAACCTGTTTTTTCATCCCTTCTCAGAAGGATGCTTTAAATGCATTAAATAAAACATATTTGCACTGAAACACAGCTATCAAAATGTGGCAATAACAAGATAGGGAGTGTCCTTGATAATTGGTGTAATTTCAAAAAAGTGGTGAACTCACTGAGGAGGGCACTTGATGAGCACTGGGTATTATATGTTGGCAAATTGAATTTAAATTTTAAAAAATGTGATGAAAACATGTGATTGGGACACGTGGGTGGCTCAGTGGTTGAGCATCTGCCTTTGGCTCAGGTTGTGATCCCGGGGTCCTGGAATCGATTCCCACATCGGGCTCCTCACAGGGAGCCTGCCTCTCCCTCTGCCTGTGTCTCTGCCTCTCTCTCTGTCTCTCACGAATGCGTAAATAAAATATTTTTTCAAATGTGATCACCCTGAAAAAAAATAGTGATGAACTAAGTGATATTTTGAGGATTCTGTGGCAACTCTAATTACATATATGAAAATATCTGTGGGTTTTATTGATGACGGGGTCACAGGTTCTGTTCATGGCCTGTGCTACTAGAAATGCTAAGTGTCAGGTTAAAGATTACTGAAGATCAGCATGTATGCTTTTCCTAATTCCACACATGCTGACTTTGGTGGATGTGGAGGTGCTCGCTGACACCTTGGTGCGTCCTGGTTCAGCTTAGGGCATTGTTTTCACCATTACCCTGGCCTCTGAACGGGCCACCCTCCTCCCTCCTGCAGGGGGCAGTCAGGGGTCGGGCCGTCCTCCCCCGGACCCCTCCAGTGAGCCCATGACCTAGGGTGCCAGGTCTAAGTCTCTCAGCTGGTTCTCAGAACTCTGTCAGATGGGCCTAGTACACAGCGTTGCAAATAACTAACCCTTCCTGGAAACAAACCTACTTTTCCTGCAAGGCTATGCTCAGTTCTGTGTCCTCCTTGGTTTTTTTGTTTTTGTTTTTTTTAAGATTTTTATTTATTTATTTGAGAGACAGAAAGAGCAAGAGAGATCACAAGCAGGGTGAGGGGCAGAGGGAGAAGCAGACTCCCTGGCTTAGCAGGTAGCCCAAAACGGGGCTCAACCCCAGGACTCCGAGATCATGACCTGAGCCACGGTCAGATGCTTCCCCAACAGAGCCCCCCAGGCCCTGTGTCCTCTTCCCTGAATCCTGCTGATCTTGACTGGTGTGTTGAGCCCCTGGGATGGTGCTAGGCGGTGCCGGCCACTGGGGACCAGCACTGCTTCTCCCTTTCAGATCCCTTCTACTGGATCAACCCTGGAGTGCTGGTTGTGATCGCTGTCCTCCCTGTGCTCCTCCTGCAGATCGCAGTGGGCCTGGTCTACTTCTGCCTGCAGCACAGACTCAGAGGTATGGGCTGCTCAGGACCTTGCCTCTTGGAACTTGAGGGACTCATATTTAGCTTTGGGTGACTTTGGGTTCACATATCCACAATGACCAGTTTCATGTCTTCCCAAATGCTCTCATTTCTAAGACAGGAATTTCCCTGTGAGGTAGGGCTGACCAGTGAGCCTAAGGCCACTGTGGTTCAACATTCTTGTAAGCGTTTGCACCTTGAACATGGCAGAGCCCGGGCCTGAAGTCCCCATCTCTGGTCCCTGAGCTGCCCCAGCAGCTTCACAGCCTGGGATGGTGAACCTGAAGGCCAGACATGTTGGTGCCTAATGGAGGTTTCCACGAGGACACGGAGTGAATGTCCCTGCCACATGAGGGGTGTTCTCAGCTTGTTTCCTGCTTCTCTTCCATGCAACACGGAGGACTGTCCATGAAGCTCCTCTACTGCACCTGAAGATATATTCTGAGCTATGCCCTTGTATTGTCCTCCCCTGTCCCAGTCCAAGGGCATAGAGTCGCGGGGAGGGATGGGGATGCAAGGGTATGTGGTGGGGTCTCCTCTCTCCCCTTGAATTCATCCTGGTGCCCACTGTGGTTGTCAGTTCCCACAGCTGAGCACAAGGGCCTGTGGTGTCTGTGGCCTGGCTTGAATCCAGCTGGGGCAGGGCCTGGCATCCTCCCAGACATCCCATGGAGGGAACAGCCTCCCTCCCATACCGGAGGGGATGTTGTTCTGGGGTGACTCCCTGGGTGCAAGTAGTAGGTAGGGCAAGGCTGAGCTCCTCCCTTCCTCCTCCAGGTAGGAAGTGGCTTCAGATTCACAAAGTGAAAAAAAATTAAAATAAAAATATTCACAAAGTGACAGCCCCTGGGCAGGGATGGGTGTGAGTGGGGAACAAGGAGACCCAAGGCCAGGACCCGGGAGGTTGGTGTGGGGCACTGCCCTTCAAGTCCTCAACTCAAATACTGAGTCCACACTGTAGCAGCAGGGCTAGGGCACTCCCGAGGATGCTCCTGGGCTCCTGAGAAACTGCCTATACAAATCACAGGGCATTGGGTGCAGGAGCCCCATCAAATGCCAGCGGAAACTCTAAATGTTGCCTTTTTCTATTTTAGGAAAACTTCGAGCTGAGATAGGTGAGTGTTAGTGGCTCTCTCTCCGCCATCTGTCCCTCTGGTGTTTGGGCATCACCAATGTGGTCATTTTCTAGGACTACCTCTGCATCTACCCCCAGACCCTGTGCTTCCTCCCAAAATTCACTAGTATCTCAGACCCCTGCAGCCAGCCCTGAACTGCGGTAGGTCTCCTTCCTCTGCCTGCTGGGGCACAGAGTCCAGCAGCTCCCTTTCTGCCATGGTCACTCACAACTAGACACAGTTTAAAGTAACTTAATAACAAAGGCTCTGGGGAGGAGAGGGATCTGCCACCCGAGTCCCTTTTCTGTGTGTTTTCTTTCAGAGAACCTCCACCGGACTTTTGGTAAGTGCCAGAAACCAGGTCTTCCCAGGTCAGCTGGAAATAAGAACCCTGGTTCCTTGTTCCTTTCCACTGCCTTTTTCTTTGAAAGTCAGCATCCACTGCCTCCAGGATGGGGGAGATGGCAGCAAATACTTGGGGGACACTTCTCTGTGTCAGGCCCTATGCCAGCGGTTCCCTCTACGGGGTCTTTGTGCACGTGTCTCTTTCCAAACTTTTTTTTTAAAGATTTTATTTATTTATTCAAGAGAGAATGAGAGGCAGAGACACGGGCAGCGGGAGAAGCAGGCTCCCTGCAGGGAGCCCAGTATGGGACTAGATCCCAGATCTCCAGGATCACACCCTGGACCAAAGGCAGCGCTAAACCGCTGAGCCAAACTTTACAGACAGGAGATAAACACCCCTCCAGGCGGGCTTGATGTCTAGTTGTGGGGGTGGGGGTGGGGGTGCTTATGCATCACCGACTAAACCCACATGATAGAAGTGAGTTGTCATGAGCACTGACAGGGAACCTCACAGGGCTGACTAGGGAAGAACTGCTTGGGAGAGAGAGAGAAGACACCTCACCCCTTTAGACTGTTGGCCCTTCCAGACAGGTCCCCATCCTGCTCATTCACTGCACAGTGCCCAGTGCGTAAGGATGATGCCTGCAACACGAGGGCACCATGACCTTGTTGCATGGATGCAGCAGGAATTCTAGGATGCCACAAGGCAGGGCAGAGGTCGCTGCTCTGAGCAGCCTTCCTGGACGGGCAGTGCTCCATCCGCACATTAGGACATCTCATCAGGGTGCAGACAAGCACAGTCTTTGCAACCTACAAAGGGAGGAACCAGAGCTTTGTTTTGTAGGATTCTAATAGCAAAGGTCTTATGTCTTTCTGCATCGTGAATCTCCTGGGCGTCCTGCTGTAGCTCTAATGGAACCTTTTCCAGATTAAAATTTTTAAACCATCACATAAAACTTAACACATAAACTTGCAAAGAAAACCATTAAATTGAAACACAGGTATCAGAATATAAACCCATCTGTAACAGAGTAACAAATGTTTCTTTAAATAATAAAAATGCACTAAATAACAATGTAGCAGCAGGTCCAATAACTTTGTCAAAATACTGACAAACATTTTGAGATTTCAGCAACAGCTCCAATGGCAATGAAAGTATCTGTGATTTCTGTTGGTGATAAAGTAACAGGTACTGCTGATGACTGGTTGGTTGCTTACATTTATGATAGAAGAAATGCTAAATTCAGTCAAAGCTTGGTGAAAATAAAGATGCATGTTTTTCTCATTGAGTTCATGAGCTCCCTGAACTCTGTCCACAGACCGCTGTGGTGTCCTTGGACCCCAGGTTAAGAAAACCAAGAATAACAGAGAAGGGTGGGTGGGGCTCCAGGGGGTACATGCTAATTCTGTTCTGTGGCCACCAACCCAGACCCCCACTTCCTGAGGGTGCCCTGCTGGAAGATAACGCTGTTTGTCCTGGTGCCGGTTCTTGGGCCCCTGCTTGCCTTGATCATCTGCTACAACTGGCTTCATCGAAGACTAGCAGGTGCTGTGGGGTGGGGGGCAGGACCTCCGAGTGGGGGGACCAGGTTCTGACAGGTATTTCTGTCCTCTTGTCCCCAAGGCCAGCCAACATCAGGCTCTTCAGAGTCCATGATAAGAGCTACTTGCTGAGATGGGGGGGCCCTCAGCAGAGGGGAAGGGTGGGTACGTGGGGAGGAACCTAGTCATCTTCCACCAGCCACTTATTCCCTTCTTTTTCTCTTTCCAGGGCAGTTTCTTGAGGAGCTAAGTAAGTTTTCTCTTTTTATAAGCTGAGAACAAAACAAGAAGGCAGAAGGGGGGCAGGTAGTGGAGGGACCAGAAGCTCTGAGGGGCAGGGAGCTGGAGAGTCTGGGGGTGGAGGAGCTGAAGAGCTTGTGGGGCGGGGGTGCTAGAGTCTGGGGGGAGGGAGGCTGAAGTCTGTGGGGGGGCAGCTAGAGAGTCTTAGGTGGGGGGAGCTGGAGAGCCTGGCTGGCAGAGGCTCCTCCTGTAAGGCAGAAGGGGACGGCACTCCAATGCCCAGCCTAACCCCCACTTTGGCTGCTTCCCTTCCCACCCATCCAGCAGCTGTGTTGGGCCTCAGCTGTGAGACCAGCCCCTGAGGTGGGTGCAGAGGCAACAACACTCTCCCTGCCCAGGGCTGTTCCTCTCCAAGGATTAATGTCTTGGCAGTGACAGATGTTTCAAGTTACTTTTTCCTCCTTTAGGAAACCCCTTCTGAGTGATGCTATCTTGGCAAGGGTGGAGGACAGCCTGCTCGGTCCAAGGACTGACCTCAGGGCCTGGCACCCACCAAGTCCTACACTCACAGACCTCCTCACTACGGGGCATCCAATCTGCATTTCCAGGAATGCTCTGAATTCCAAATGGGACTGAGTTCTCTTCCCCTTTTTCACAGCCCACAACTCTCTACTCTCTTACTCTTCCACCTGGAAGCCCTCCATGGCCACGGCCAGGCAGGCACCCCTCTCTCTGATGGATACCTGTGCTGGACAGTGACACAGGCAGGAAGGTCGAGCACCTCCCCACCCCCCATTGCAAATTCCAGCATGCCAACTTCAGATATGGTGGTTGTTTACTCTAAGATGTCAGTCCTGAGAGGTGTGAGGGCTGCAGGAGCAGGAATGGGAAGCACGGGAGCTCAGTGAGGATGGTGCTGGAGCACTGTGTGGCCCCGTGGGGAGCATCAGAACACAGGCCTGACCCCCATGTCCTGCATAGCTGGGTCCCCCAGGCTCCACCCCCTCTGGTCCTTGCTCGCCCATCTCATACCTGTCCAAGCATCCACTGTTTCCTCCAGCGATTACTACTTGATGTCTATCAGGCAAAGAAACAAGTCAGGTGATAATTATAGTAATACGAATTTCTGTGTGCACGTCTCATCCCCTTGTGTTCCTGTGTCTCCCTGGTGACCCCTACCTCTCTGCCCACCCCGTCTCCTGAGCCTAGAGGCCAGTGCGTTGGAGAAGCAAACATGAACACCTCCATTGGGTGTGCACTGAGCCCCTCATGGCCTCATTTGCTCTCTCTCCTCTGGTGCCTCCTCCCCACCCTCCCCACCCTCTCCTGGGAGCCTGGATCTGGGGGCAGATCCATCTCCTTCCCAGCCCAACTGGCAGCACCATGAAAAAAGCCGAGCCATTGACCCAGGATGGCCCAGCAGGCCTGGAGATTGCCCAGGCACGGGTCCATGGTTTTGGAGCCCCCCCAGTGGCCCATGAGGCCATCTCTATCCCTGAAGCAGACGTCGCAGACAGGGCAACGGTAGACCTTCTGCCTCCAGTGTGTCTGCTGGTGCCTGACCAGCCCTGACAATGAGCTGAAGGACTTGCCACAGCGGAAGCAGCAGCTCGGCTGCTCAGGGATGTGGGCTTTCTGGTGGCTAAAGAGATAGGCTTTCTTGCTAAAAGTCAGAGGGCAGTGAGGGCAAGAGAAGACCTTGATTCTTGAAGGCTTTGGTGGGAGGCAGTTGGACCTGGTATCCAGGCAGAGGGCTCTCATGCCGGGTGTCTGTGTCCTGGTGCCGGGCCCCAGGGTTGCACCAGCTGGTGCCCGCCATCCCACAGGGATCACCTGCTTCCTATCTATGCCTGGCTGGGTCTGAGCCATAGGACCCTTGTCTGCAATGATGGGTTCTTGGGTCCTGGTCAGCAGGGCATGGTCCACGGCCACAAGCTCCTGGCTGGCCCCCTGGCTCCAGCCAGCATGTGTCTGAGATCCAGCTCGAGGGTCTGGGGCCCTCACAATGCACTTCTGGTCTCTGGCCCCCAGCTCCTGGTCTGGGTGTATCTTCTGGTGGCGTTTCAGCTCTGACCGGTCCCGGAAGCCCTTCCCACAGAAGGGGCACGAGTGGGGCCGGTAGCCCAAGTGGACACGGCGGTGGCGGCTCAGCCCAGATGCATCACAATAGGTCTTGTCACAGAGCGGGCAGCAGAAGGGCCTCTCCCCAAGATGTATGCGCCTGTGATAGCCGAGCTCCTTGGGGTTCCGGAAGGACTTCCCGCAATGGCTGCAGCTGTTGGTCTTGTTGGGAATGTGAACAAACTGGTGGCTATGCAGGTTGGAGTGCTTGCTGAAAGTCCTGCCACAGATGTGGCAGAGAAAGGGCCTGCCAGCGCGGGATGCTGGGATCACAGGGGCCCTGTGTGGGGTCCCTGCTGGAGCAGAGGCTGCACCTGCCCCCCATCCATCAAGGGAGGCCTGAGCTCTACCAGCCCGGTCATCTCCCAGTGCCTGAGTCTCTTCCTGACATGCCTCCTGCCTGCCGCCTGCAATAGAGGAGGAAAAACCAAGGGTCAGCAGGAGAAGCCCCTGCCAGCTCTCCTTCCATCCAGGCTACGCAACCCCAACTTTCTCACGCGCCCAACCAACACCGGCTCTCTCACACTCAGACCTCTCAGGCTTGAGACAGGAATGGATTTTTGGGTTTTCAAATTAAAAGTGAATAAAAGGGGATCCCTGGGTGGCTCAGCGGTTTGGCACCTGCCTTTGGCCCAGGGAGTGATCCTGGAGTCCCGGGATCGAGTCCCACATCGGGCTCCCTGCATGGAGCCTGCTTCTCCCTCTGCCTGTGTCTCTGTCTCTCTCTCTCTCTCTGTGTCTTTCATGAAGAAATAAATAAAATCTTTTAAAAAAATACAAAATAAAATAAAAGTGAATAAAAATTTAAACTGGAATCTTTCAACAAGATCAGAGAAGAGAACTTTAGCCTATACCCACATTTCTTGAAATCCATATCTTCTCACTTCCAATATTTCACGCTCACACAGACAGCCCCAGGTGACCTCATGTGTCATACAAATGGGGACACCTCAGTGAAGGGCGGTGCCATTCATAATCTGGCTGGACTGGGAAGTACAACCTAGGGCAGGTGCTCAGCGCAGCCTGATAGCCCTCCCCTTCTGTTCTGTCACAGGACCAAGTCTCCTTTCCTTGAAGTCAGCACCAAGCTCATGTCCCTACCATTCCTGTCCTCTTGGAAGGGATGTGAGCACCCTATGTGCATGCTGACCCCTTGTCACTTGTCCTAGAGAATGCAGGTATCTATCTGGAGCCAAGGCATGCAAGTAAGCAGGTGGCCTCAAGCCCTCTTGCAGCTTCAGGTGGGACCAGGTGAGGATGTGCGGAGCCCTGGTACCAGGACAGCCTCCTCTCCCCCAGGGCGTACCTGGGCCCTTACCTGCCCCCCCGCCTTTCAATGCTCACCTGAAGGGAGGCCTTCTCCATTCAGGAGACAGAGCTGGAATTCTGCTCTCTGCTGGCTTTCTTCTTGTCCAAGTTTGATGATCAGATCTGGGTTAGATAGATTCTGAGCTGGGGGTGGATAGGACCGGAAGAGTCAAGGTCGCAGGCTTGGGCCCCTCATACCCAGTGGGGACAACAGACTACCTTCATCGGTGTCTGTGGTTTAAGAACCACAATCTGGGACATGCAGGGGCAGGGAGGAAACCCTCCTAACGAAGTTCCTGGCAACTCAGTAAATACTGGCTTGGTGAACAGGAACATTTATGAATCATTGTCATGTTATACGTATCATCTTTGCCCTCATGATTTCATCTCTTCTCCTGTTACCCTGAGCTGACAGACCTAGATCTCTCCTAGCTGGAGGGTGCAGGAGGTATAGAGTCTGTACATGTGAGCTGATGCACCTGCCCAGGGAAGCTAGCGGTCTCAGGCCTGGGAGAGGCGCTGAGGAAGCCCCAGCCTCTTACCCACAGACATCAGGTTTCTGAAGGTCTCAGACATAACATCCTGGTACAGAACCCTCTGACTGGCATCTAGACACATCCACTCTTCCTGAGTGAAGTTCACGGCCACATCTTCAAAGGTGATTGGCTTCTGCAAGAGCAAGAGAGACTCGGGGAGTCTGTATACAAGACAGACACCCAAGCACAAGATTTACAAACCGGGAGAGAACTAAAACCATGGAAGGCAGGGAGGAATAGGAAAACACAGGTGCAAAGTCTGCAATGTTATTCCATACAAAGGAAAGGAAGGACCGAGAGGCAGGAAGAGATGATGAGCATGGGGGCTGCCATTGCACCAACTTTGGGAAGTCCTTCCAGATGGGCTAGGGGTGGTGTTGGGGGTAGGGGGAGTGTGGAGGCTGAGAAAAGCCTGCAGCCGCTTATCCCAGGTGTTGTTCAGCTTAGAACAGTTCGGAACTCCATGTGACCACAGACTGCAGCAGACGAAAGGACTCGGGGTCAGGACTGGTGCTCCCTCTCCTCACCTGCACCCATGCCTTCCACCAGCTCTCTCCGTGTTTGGCTTCCCCCTGCCGGAGCAGCGCCTGCAGCAGTGCCACGGAATCCCGCTGTGCAAACACCTCCTCCTCCGTGGTGTCTGCCTCTAGCTTCATCCACCCTGGGCCCAGGCCCCAGTGACTACAGTCTGTCTCTCGGTCACTGCGCAGGCGCACCAGCTTTGCAGAGGCCTTGGGGTTTGGCATGGTTTCCCTGGACCAATGCCTCTGCTCCAAGGGGCTGCTGTTTTTCTGCTCTGCGGTCCAAATTTTCCTGTATGAGGAGTGCACTTTCCCTCAAAGCCGAGGCCCAGGGCTCAGGGACTTGTCCCCGTGGCTCAGCCACCCTGGCCCAGGGATGCCGCCTGGGGGCTACGAAGATCTGCCTTCCATTCCACTGGCTGCTGCCTGCCTCTAGAGACCTGAGGTCAGAGAGAAACAGAACAGCAGCTTTTGTCCTGGCTCAAAGAACAGCAAGAATTACTGACCCCCCGTCTCTGGGTCAGCAGGGCCCGGGAGGTAATCATTACCGACCCCACCTCATGAGACCTAAAGTGTGGCAACACTACGATGTGTTCGTGTCCAAAGCCTGGACTCCGTGCCACCGAGGACAGGAATCCCTGGGTCCCAAAGCACCCTCTGGGCAACAGCATTATTCTGCAAAGACAACAGTGCTCTGGACCTGTCACGGACCACGCCGGGCAAGCCTCTTCCTTCTGATCTGCTGTTGCCAGAAAATGTGGAAGGAGAACACTCCAAGACCCATCTAGTGCTGACAACTATGGGGTTCTGTGGATTTTTCGCGAGCGTTCCTCGTGATGGAGTAGTAAGGATCCACATACACAGTAAACAAGTAATGAGCTGGAGGCACATACTCCATAGGACCTTGGCCGCGGCCAACCCTGGGGATGCCTGGGCCCCTGGCAGCTCCAGCTCCAGGCAGACCTCGATCACCTCCTTTCTCCTTCCTCAGGGTGGTCCCTTGAACAAAGACTAAAACCCACGGACCCTGTTTCTTTCACAGTCTCCAGATTCCTGGTGAAACGGAAAATAGCAAGAAAAAGGGCATCTGACAATGGAGTTAATTGGCGAGGCGGGGTCCGTCCCTTTGTTTGTCCATCCTTCCCAGCAGGACTATTCAGTTTTCAAGTGGGGCAGCAGGCCAAGCTGTTCCCTGCTGTTCCACAGGCCCGCTCTCCTGTTGCACAGGCTGGGGGCCCTGGTTGGGGATGGAGCTGCAGGCAGCTGCAGGTTGCCCCGGGGCCTCTCCAACAGCTTCCTAGCCCACTGCGGCCTGGAGTGGAGGAGGCTGGGAGCTCTACGGACTCAGGGACGTCCCGCCCTCCCAGAGCCTAAATCCCCCCAGGGAATGTGTCGCCATCTTCCCTCCCCAGAGAGCACCCACCTCCTCTCCAACCTGAACTACCGTCAGCAGCTTCCCACGGCAATTCTGAAAAAGGCAGAAGGCCCCCCACACCTGCAGGGCTCTGAGGACGCTGCCAGCACACCCCCTCCAGTGCCTGCACTGTGGCCTTCAGCCATGCAAAGGGCCTTAGGCTCTCGGCCCGTCAGCTGTCTGCTCGGGTCCCTTTTCAGCCCCTGCCCGGCCAGTGATCAGACCCTCTCGTCCTCAGGGTGCAGCCTCCCACAGCAGGGGGGACATGGAATAGCTCGGCGGTGCAGCGATGCAGTTCGCTCCCAGGGGATGAGCCGGAGGTGCCCCCGTCCGCCGAACAGCACCAAGGAGGCCCTGAGACCCATCTGCCCCAGAACTTCCCCTCTGCGATCTCTGCTTTCCCGGGCCCGAGTGTGGCCTGAGCGGAGGTGCCCCAAGCCACATCCCGATACCTAAGTGTTCCTCGGGGCCTGGGGGTTGGGAGCGTCCCCATGATGACGAGTGCCCTCTGCCTGCCTCAGGGTGGAGGAGACCCGGACAAACTCTCTGCATCTGCCTCCATCTGCACAAACTCAATCCCCAGCGGCCCAACTCACCCACCGAGCAGTGAGGACGGGGCCTCCAGCCGTGGGGCGTACAGCAGGCCCGGCGCCCGCTATCCCAGCCGGCTTCTGCGCACCCTCCGCATCCCCTGTCCGTGGCTCAGAGAAGACTGCCGACCCGCCAAGGTCAAGAGGTCACCATCAAGGAAGCCAAAAAGGGAGAAACCCCGCCCCTCACCACCTACCCTCCCACCGGCAGCACCAGGTCCCACCTAGTGCCAGGATCTGGCCTTACTCCCTCTCAATTTACTCTTGAAACAAGAAGATTCAATTATTTCTGATTAAAACTCACAACTTCCAGCCACCATCCCCTAGAGCCACACTAAGCCCGCAGGCCCCAAGAGGCAGAGGCTTGTGGCATCTCTGGACAATGAGGGTAGAGGAGACAATACGCACTGTGACATCTATGCTGCAGACTGGCAGCAGAGAGGACCAGGTCAGGTGGGCTCTGCTGGCCCCAGCCACGTGCCCCACCCAGGGCAACCTCTCTCTGATTCATATACGTATAATCAGCCCAACAGATGCCACATTCATTGTTTTCCACTTAATTAGCACTTGACGTGAGAAAACAAACAAACAAACAAACAAACAAACAAACAAAGATTTCCTTACAACCCTCGGGCCACTGACAAGTCCTGAAACAGGCAGTGACCTTTCTCTGGGAGCTCCGCTGCCTCGGTGTGGACCATGCTGAGGGCAACAGGCAACCTTAGCTGATGTTAGCCTGACATTCAGGACCTTGTGAGTCTACTTGAACATAGAGAAATTCCTTTGGAAACTTCTTTTATCTCCACCCCCAAAATATATGTTGGCAATTGTCCCCTAAAGCATAGGAGCATCTGATGTTCATCTGGAGAGTCTCATGACCGGGTTCTTACTAAACAGTAATAAGTGACCTTTCCCAACAGCAGCTGGCCCCCTCGGGGTCCTAGAAACTTTGTTTCCCAAATACCTGGGAGGTTTGTGCTCTCCCTAACCCTCTCCCAACCTGAAAGCATATAAGGAGCCACTCCTCATGACCCCAAGGCAGCTCTTCCTGCCCACGGGTCCTGTCCCCATGTAATAAAACCACCTTTTTACACCAAAGACGTCTCAGGAATTCTTTCTTGGTCCTGGGCTTTGAACCCCAACATCTCCACATCAGCACTCATCATAGTCCCTTCTGCGTTGTGATCATCTCTTTCACATGGGCACAGGGTTTCACAAGTCACAAAATACTTCTGCAAACACGGCTTCCAGTGAATCCCCACAAACATTCCTAAGGTTGGACTCGTTATTCTTTCTGTACGGGTAAGAAATAGTCCCTTGGATATGCTCTGCCTTCAGGTCTCTGCGCCAGTGTGTCAGCTGCAGGGCTGGCAGGTGCAGGGTTTGTTTGTTTGTTTATTTATTTATTTATTTATTTATTTATTTATTTATTTATAGATTTAATTTATTTATTCATGAGAAACACAGAGAGAGAGAGAGAGAGAGAGACAGAGGTGAGAGAGAAGCAGGCTCCATGCAGGGACCTGATGTGGGACTCAATCCCGGGACTCCAGGATCACACCCTGGGCCCAAGGCAGGCGCTCAATCACTGAGCCACCCAGGGATCCCAGGTGCAGGCTTTAGACCTCAGGTTTCCCTGGGCCCCAGGCTCAGTGCTCACTGCTTCCTGCGTCATCTGTGGGCTGAGGTGGTTCCCGCAGTGTCAGAGTCAGATGCTCACTGCTGGGGAGGGGCGGGGAAAACAGTGGGCTGCAGCCTCCTCTTCACCAGAATAGAAGCCAGCTGGGGGATGGGCTGACATAGGTGCTTTCCATTAACCATGAGAGCTAATGAACCCGGCTCTGACCTTGCACTTGCAGGAAACTGCCTTCCTCATCCTGCTATGATCCCAGCCCTGCTTACAAATGACTTTATTTACAGAACTAGGCAGCTGGTCCTGGATTGCAGTGTGCCACTTGGATTCGACTCTCAAGTCTTGAGGATCATCAAAGAGATAGGGAATGAAAGGGCATTTGCTTGTTTACACAAGCGTTGGACCATAGGTTTGGGGAGCGGGTGGGGATGACCCAGTATTAGTCATCAACAGCACTCAGGGCAGGGCTTGGTTTGCAACAGATGCCCACCTGACTTACTAGTTTGGTAAGTTTGTCACCTGGGCCAAGAGCAGCGCCATATGCACCATGATGAGGAAAAACCAGGTGAGGAAAGTCAGGTCTGATGACATGCTGAGCAGCATTCTGAAATGTGGGGTGGGGGTGACACCAATGTGACAAGACACGAGGCAGACGTTGGGCTTTGATGGGTGTGAAGAGCTGGAGACTGGAGAGTGGTGGCAACCCTGTCCCTGGAGTCTGAGCCATCGACACAACCAAGGGCTGATGAGAAGGGCAAAGGGAGAGGCCCTCCTGCTTCTGGTCGCATGACTCCAGATCTTGATGCAAACCCTCAAGCTCACCACCAGAGTGCTGAGGAGACCAAGCTCTAGAGTGCAGCAACAACCAGGGCACCATGTGGGCAGCTGTCTTTGAGGATTTAAGGGAAGCCATTTTTACAAAAGTATTTTGTAAATTGTAAAAGCCTGTGTCGGTTTCCTGGTTCTTGGTCCATAACCACTGCCCCAATTCTTCCTCATTCGTAGGCAATAAAATGGAAGACCTCTGCTCCATCATAGCAACCTACCAAGCTTGGCAAACTGCCACTGGAGGAGCCATCAAGAGGACATGCCCACCATTGACTGAGAGCAGGACCTCGGCAATCACACTCTCTCCCTGCCTCTGGGATGGACATTCTACCACCATTTCCACAGTGGGAGGTATTTCGAGGACATAATCTCCAGGGAGTAAGGACTGAATACATAACTAAAGCCAGTCAAGGCCTTTATGGAAACTTTTAAGATTCTGGCTGGCAGATGCGGACACCAACTTGTCTCGCAAGCACCCAAGACAACTGTCCTGTGAACTTCCTTACTCATTAAACTTGCCTCGTACCTATGCGGAGTGGCACAGGCACTTTTCTTGCCTTGTCTTTTCTTGCACATTCGGGGCTAGTTTGAGATTTCACCTGAGGAAAGTCTTGAGGCTTCAAACCAACAGGCTGATGGTTTTGCCAATGGAGGTGGCCTGACCTCAGCGGCCCCTGCAGCTTTGACCCACCACCTTCCTGATGCGGTTACTGGGAGAACTCTGTTGGAAAAGCGGCTTTCGCTTGTCCCTGGGCTCCTATGAAGATGAAACACCTGACCCAAGGTGGCTTTCTGACATTCTGGCTTCATAGTGACATTTGAGGGTGAGTTAGCTGGGATTCAGCTTCTCACAACATGGGAAGGATCTGATAAGCCTTGCTTGTGACATCTAGGGATGCAACTGACCTGCCCAAATATCACATCCATAGGGCTCTCAGTTCCCTGGTCCTGGGTCACTGGTGTCTGGCCCAGCGCCAGTTATTCAGAATCAATGAGGGAGGCTGTCATCATACCCACTGGGCAGAACCCAAGGCCGTTTTCATGGCTCTTACCAGCGTTCCCCTTATCACCCTTCCTATAAGTTCTGTCCCAACAGCCTAGCTATTTGGTCTGGACTTGGAAAACTAGATGACCCCAGCTGCTGACCTGACCACCTGCGTCACTCGGGGGACACTCCCAGGAGGACCCTGCTCTCTGATGAAGGGAGTCCTCCCTTCGCTGCCTGGATCCACCAACACCCTGGACCTGGCAAGACAGACTGGGCACAAAGGACGCAGGCTCTTATTGGACTCGAGACTATTGTCAATTTGACCTGTTTATCTTACAGGGTGGAGGCCCCCTAGCGAGGGGCCTTGCCCACATCTGCCCCGGGCAGACAGACATCATCGGACCTCTGACCATCCCTCAAACCTAGTGGTGGTCCTCCCCACTGCCGATGCAACTTTAGGGTAGAGCATTGTTATTCTGGTCCAATCAGCTGCTCCAAGAGTAACATGGTGGTTATGCTGCTGGCTTTCCAGGCCGTGTTCAGTTGGACAATGGTGTGCCTTTTACTGAGAAGCCCCTTGACAACGGGCTGATAGTCAAAGTAACTGTGGATCTTACGTGCTTCCTACCACTGTTCACAGGCTGAACAGCCTTCTCAAAAGTTCACTAACAGGGATTTTTAGTCTTTTCCCTCACCTCCTACTGGCCCACACACTCCCGTAAGCCAGCTTGGTCACCCCACGCTGCCACCCCTCCCCAGTATCCTCTCCTCTTGGCTACTTCCTAGTGATCAGGAGAGGAGGTATACAGATCTATTTTGGAAATCCCTGGACTTGGTGTTTCCTCCCCTCATAGCCTCATACTTGCCTCAGGCTGCTCTGTTATACCTCCTGTTGCAGCAAAATCTTGCTGCCAAAATGAGAGGGGGACAGTGCTTAGAGGTTCAAGCTTAATTCCAGCCCAACTACTTGGAATCTCAGATTTCCTTGGTCCTAGATTATGAGGATAATGACCACATGATTGAGCACATTGCTCACAAGTCCCACGTCCCACACAGACCAGAGTGCATAGTGGGCTTCTGTACAGTTGTAAAATGTTTTGTTCCTCCTGTTGGAACAAGGAGGGGTTTTGATTGGTGTGGTTCGGGACCACTGGCTCCGCTGGTGTTGATTACTGTGCCGAGAAGACAAGGTGCCCAGCTGGGACTCAGGGGAGCAGGTCTGTGGGAGGTGTACAGAGGGACTGTGCTCACCAGAGAGACCTTGGGCAAATGAAGAGACAGACCCCCACACTCTCAGAACAGAATGTGACATCTATAAAATATGTGTATGAATGTAAAAGAATATCTGGCTATGTTAGATGCACATCCCAGAAAGGTTGACAGATCTCTTGGCTAAATTTCTTATTCCTCTCAACAAAATTTTATGTCAATATGGGAAACTATAGATAGTTCATTCTTTATTAAGTCAGGACATATTAATTACCCTGGAATCAAGATCTGTTGATGATTAAATGAAAAAATTAATTCTACTTGATGCATGGCAGACAATAAGTTTTTTTTTTTAAGATTTTATTTATTTATTCATGAGACACAGAGTGAGAGAGAGGCAGAGACACAGGCAGAGGGAGAAGCAGCCTCCATGTAGGGAGCCCGACACAGGACTCGATCCTGGGACTCCAGGATCACACCCTGGGCCTAAGGCAGGCATTAAACCACTGAGTCACCCAGGAATCCCGACAATAAGTTTTATTTTCTTCCTCTACACAACTATTCTACTCTTTGCTGTGAGCTTGCCACCAAAAATAGGATTTATGATAGATGAAGTGCAGCTTATTTACTATTTGAGTTGACAGGAGGTAACAGGTGAATTTTAGAAAGCTTTGCTATCCTGGCTTGCTGACCTGCTTGCCCTCCTCCTTGAAGGATAAATGCACTCTTGTTCACCCTTATTTTTTAAAGATTATTTATTTAATTATTTATTTATCTATTTATTCATCACACACACACACACAGAGACAGAGAGAGAGAGAGAGAGAGAGAGAGAGAGAGAGGCAGAGACACAGGCAGAGGGAGAAGCAGGCTCCATGCAGGGAGTCTCACTTGATTTCAGGGCTCCAGGATCACACCCTGGGCTGAAGGCGGCGCTAAACCACTGAGCCACCTGCGCTGCCCATCTTTAAAAAAAAGTTTCTCTTGGTTTATGCAACTTCAGTACGTCTGTGATGATTGTCTGTCTCAATCTCTGCTACTAGACTGTAAGTTCATACAGGGCAGAGGACCTGTCTTATTCATCATTACACCCCTGTCAGCAGAGCGTGTGATCACCAAGAATCCATACATGGGCTCTGAATGTTTAGGCCTTCCACGGTCTCTATCACGTGAGCTCACCCCAGATTCACCCATCGAGATATCCTGCACCCAGAGATTTCAAACCAGCTTATAAGCATTTGGCAAATCTTGCTTTGTTATCTGCCGAAAAGTTCTACTCTTTGCTATTTTCCCTTGTCTACTAATTGACCTCTTTTCATTTGTATCTTTCTTCTGAAGTCTCAACTTGCACTGTGGGGTCCCTGCACTTCTGTTTGGGTAGGAGCTTACAGTGCCGTATGAAAGTAGGGAAAGAAAACCAGGACACTTCATGACATTATGTGGTCACTTATCCCACTGGGATAACCGGGTGAGGAAACTCTTATCTTCAACATAGACATACTGAACCATTCCTCAAGTGGGCCAATCTGTGGCAGAGCTGGAGCCCAGAGCAAATCCCACAGCTCTGAACTCTACTGGGGGATGCCAGCGTGCCCCAGGGCTGACAAACCCGAACTCTCACTCAGCAGAGAACAGAGAAGCACTACTAACTCCTTACCCAGTGTCTCTGAGGATTTCAGCTCCCTGTCCTCCTCCTTGGGGAACCCTTTCATCCAGACTTCAGTGAAACTATTATGTGGCCAGGTGCCTTGAGAAGAAGGCATGGGGTGCCCTTGTCTGGAAGACACCAGAGAAAGTTCTATTAAGGGAATAAATAAAATTATGAATTTTATTGGAGGGTGTTAAAAGAACAAATAAGTAAATAAAGATATGTTAGTATCTCAACTGAAATATAACAAAGAGAGCTTGACTATGTTTGTGCATGGACAGGATAGAAGCAGTATATTATCAGCTGTTTTTGTATTTTAGGGCAGGTTCTCTTGGACACACAGCTCTGCTTCTAGCAGGCAACAAATGTCCTCTTTCCTTCAACAAATATTTGAACGGACCCTACAGGCTTGTGGGTATGGACTACAGTGCAATGAAAATCTAAGCAGCTCCAGGACTAGGCTCGTCACAGGAAGGTACCGTGCTTAGATGCCCTGGGCAAACTCTTGCACTTGTGCACCAGAAACATGTGCACCGACCAGGGGTGACTGGGGGACAGAGAATGCTGAAGTCGAGGCCATGAGGTTGATGGGCAAGTGCGCTGGCAGTCCTCCAGCTCCCAGAGCCTGGGGAGGGACGGCCAGTGAGGCTGCAGGACACCCAATGGAGCTTGCTAACCTGCAAATCAAGTGTTTCAAAGGAAAAAAAAAAAAGAAAATGATCTATATGGGTTGCAGCTCAACATGGTGAATTAAAAAATATTGAGTAGAGGAGATTAAGTTATATGCAGTCTGTTTTCATGTCCATAAATCCATAAATCGGCAGTTGCACAACTATGTCACTTAGGGATGCATACATCAATGGCAAGTGCTACAGAAAGATGATGATCCGCACATGGTCAGGACAGTGACGCCTGGAGGGATGAGGAACAGGACGGTTCGCAGGGGTGAGTACATGGCCTTTAGCTCAGCCAGGTAGCGGGACCCATACAAGTTACTATTCTTCCAACTGTACACAGACATTTTCATTTGTATGTTCATTTCACATTGAAGAGAAAAAAATAATACAGGAGCAAAGGAAAGCATTGAGTGAGTCACAATCTCAAGGCTGGGGGTGGTTACAGCATTGCTCACACTCCATGCAGGGGATGGAAGGCTAGTTGTTGGCAAGGGAGATGATGGAATCAGGTTGGGCCAAACTAAGCCCTTCTTCAGACTTTTATTCTTAGCCACATGAGCTTGACACTGCCTTGCCATCACCAGTTGCGTTTATGCTAGATTTGGAGAAATGGGGCTGCTGACCTCACCAATGTGTCCAGCCTGAAAATCCTTGCAGGAAACATCGGCTTATTTTTAAGTCATCTCTATACCCAACGTGGGGCTCGAACTCAGGATCCTGAGGTCAGGAGTTGCAGGCTCCAGCATCTGAGCCGGCCAGGCTCCCCTCCAGTTATGTATGAGGCTGCTCTTTGGTCCCAGTCAACTCAAAGGGGTACCGCTACCCCATCGACCTGGGTTTCCAGGCCTCCTGCCCCTCATGCTCTGACAACACACATGGTTACAGGGCAGGGGATCCACCCCTAGGACATGGAGGTGGGAGGCCAGGGACTGCATGGGGTGAGCCTCGAGTGGGAGGCACAGCAGGTGGGGGTGAGGGCACAGGGGGAGAGCCAATAGTCTTACCCCTGAGGAAAAGCCTAGTGGATGCTGCCACCAGTGCAGTCGGGTGACCAGTAAGCTGCTGGTGCGGGGCTCCTGCCTCAGGACCAGCACAGCTTGAGGAGGGGTCTCATTTCCCTTCCTGATGCTCCACTCACCGACTCTCAAGCCCACCTTCCTTGCGTGTTGGTGTCTGGAGAGACAATGTACTGAAAGTGAAACCAATACATTTCATTCTGCTTGGTGATTACAACTCTCACTCAATGCAGGAATTTGTTTCCTGAGTTATGAGTGTGGGTTGGAAAGATGTTGTTTCCATGGGCGACAGAAAGTGACACATGGAGCTGGAACCAACCTGAGCAGTCACTACTTACTGAGACAACAGCCCTTCTTGCTCAGCGGGGCCTGGTGGGGCATCCCTCCCCGCACATCACCTAGGCGGTCACTACCCTCCGGCTCAGTGGGACCTGGTAGGGCGTCACCCTTGCATAGCACCTGAGTGGCCACCACATGTATGCTACCCAAGGGCAGGGACCTCATACTGGCCACATGGCACACACAGGACACTCTCAGGTGCAGTTGCTCACACAAACTGTGGGTTGCAGCATATGCTGAGGGCCTGGTCAGTAGTTCCCCATAAAGCTGTGACAATAGGCGGACCTACAGAGATCTCACGTGATAGCTTCCAGGGCTGGGAGTAGGGGGAGTGGTGGAGCATCCCTTGCTCAGCATCACTGACCAGGTGGGGACCCTGGACGTCAAGACTCCGCACCAGCAAACACTAGGTAAGTAAAACCCACTCTGCCCAGCTTCACATCCAGAACTGGTGCTCCAGAATCAGATACAAACATCCATGAACTCTGGGAGAGACAAGAAGGAGTACTGCAAACAAAAGTTCACTTAAGACACGTGATTTTATTACAAACGCACTGAAACTTTACTAGTCTTTTATTTTTCCTATTTGGCTTCGCAGAAAGGGCGGCATCGTTAAGAATTTTCTTTGATGTGGTTTTATAATGGTAATGGCTTCCTCTCTATTCTTTTCCATGAGAATGTTCACTTTAATCCGACTCTGACTGCATGGTTGGAAGAGAGGGTATACGGTAACACTTTCAAACTCTTTGGTTTCTTTCTCGGCTCTTGCACACCGGTCACGTGTGGGCCTCTGGCTCCGGCCTTGTCTCAGGACTCCTTCCTGGAGCCTCTGCTCCAGGACCTCTCTTCCCTGGAGCATGCGCTGCTGGTGATCTTTGATCTGTATCTGCTCCCGCTCGCTTACCTGCTTCCTCCTCTGTGTGCCCAGGACACCACGCTCTTCTGGCAGGATCCTCGGGAACTTTGTTTCACTAGGCCGTGGTAGGTGCCGGCCTGCTTTGTTCTTGAGCTCTCTGACCTGCCCCACGCGGTGTATGTGCCTCTCTATGTGCTTCAACTCCCGGTCAGGAACCAAGTAATACCGCTTCAGTTTCTCTAGGTTTTGGGTCATCCTTCCCTCCAATTTCTTTTCATGGCCTGTGTCTTGTTCTTTCATCATATCCACTATCCTCTTATTGTAATAGGACTCTGCCTTGGCAAGCCAGTAGTCGAGAGACAGAGCCTGCTCCCTGCACAGTGCTTCGTATTCCTCCTGGTACTTCTGGGTTATCAGCTGCCGTGCTGCCGTGCTATGCACACCACCTAGGTTCTGTCAAAGTGGGGCAGAGAATTTTATAATGCTTTCTTGGCATAATCACTGTGATTTTTACTCCCATCAATCCTATGTGAAACTGTGAGCTCTCAGAGCTGAATTACTGGTCACCAAAATCAACCACTAGTTTTAAAATATGTAGTGTTGGGCATTTTTCTTTTTTTTGTTGTTTAATTTTATTTATTTAACCACACACACAGAGAGGCAGAGGCACAGGCACAGGCAGAGGGAGAAGCAGGCTTCATGCAGGGAGCCTGATGTGGGACTCAATCCTGGGTCTCCAGGATCACGCCCTGGGCCCAAGGTGGTGCTAAACCGCTGAGCCACCCAGGCTGACCTAGTGTTGGGCATTTTGAACAGAATACTGTTTTGCAGGTATGGATATAGGTAAACATACCCACCAGGGAGGGGTCACCTGCACAGGGTTTTAAACCCAAGGCTACTTCTCCTAGCAGTTCCCAAGTGCACAACATGAAGATGATTTACCAGGAGTTTTTTCTCCAGTGGGGACTGTTGGTCTACGGCAATCCTAGGGTCTGGTGATGCTTTAGCCCAGGCCAAACTGTAAGATAAGAGAGCAGAGGTAGATTAGAGCGTGGGAGGCGTCAGGACATCTTCCCACACACTGACCTAACCAAACTGACTGACAAGAAGTCTGCCTCCTCCATGGGAAAGCACCGCACTACCACGGTGGAGAATCTGGGACCAGCACGTAAACCCTTCACAGAAAGTAGAAGCGCACATCTCCCGAGGACTCAACGTGAACCAGTCTGAGTCCCGAGTCTGGGGCCGGGAAGACATAGGCGGCTCCTTGCTACTGTGCTGCCCCAGCACCTCTCCATCAGACCGCTCTGCCTCCCAGGCTCTGTCTTCGGAGAGGTTTCCTGACTCCAGGGTTCGCAGTCCATCCTCCTTCTGTAGTTTCTGGGTCCGGACCCTCTCTGCCTCTATCAGCACATATAGCATCTCTGCCTTCCAGCCTTCCGTTCTGAAATTCTCTTCTTATCTGGTCACCCTGACTCTGTGTCCCTGCCTTACACTGCCAGTCATCCTTCATCCCAAATCCATGAGACCATTCCCATTGAGTCCCCTGGCTTGGCACTGGTTAGTGGTCCCTCTTCTCTTGTGGGTCAGGCTGACGGCAACACAAGTGAAGACTGCCAGCCTTTCATATGTCATCCCTAGTGTACTGTGAGTTTACCGTGAGGTCGTGTTGAAGCCCCTGGGGATGCCTGGCATTTCATCTCTGTGCCCTTCAGGCTCTTTATGGCAAGAGCGTGGGCTTTGAAGCCTGACAGGGCTGTCTGAACGCTAATCACACCACCTCTGAGGTGTGGCTCTGGGTAAGTAACAATGGGTCAGTCTCCTGGTCTATAAGATGGATGTGGGAGACAAAGGTCTGCTTCTCAATCTTATAAAAAACAAACATAAACTAGATTAAAGAGCCTGGGACAGACAGTGTAAGTCCTCAATAATTGGCAATGGTCTCTCCTCCACAGATCAAGCCCAAGTCTCTGTAAAGTCTTTCCGGACTATTCTACGTAACAGTGATTTTCCCTTCTTCTGAACACAACGTTTTTTAAACATTATTCCTAAGTCACTTGAAAACCAGCCAGGGTTTCCATGGTGATACCTGTATCATTTGTAACACTTTCATGCTGAAATTTAGACTGTAAACGGGAGGTAATCTATAATTTAGATTGACAAATACGATGTGTCTGTTACTGGAATGAGCCTGGTATCAGTTATTGGATCTCACTGACTTCCTGCCTATGTTCCTATCTGTCCGTGGACACCTATTCTGATATTTAACAAAGGTAACCGTCCTATTACTTTTCAGAACACAACCCAGCACGGTTTGTGTTCAGCAACGGTTTTTAGAACTCATCTTCTGGTTCCCTTGTCGCTGGTATTCGAGCACCTTTCTCCTTTGCTCCTGAGGTGCCATGTCCACGTTTTTACTGAAACATCAGCGAGTCCTCCTGGAGGTGCAGACACCATAGTCCTAGGCCCTGTGTGGGTCTCTCGTGGCGGGTTCCACCGTGTCCTTCGTACCCCTTGAGGTCACAGCATCCTTTCCAACGGTGCCGCCCCAGCTCCACAGACACTTGGAAAGGCCCGGGCCTCACGACACCGGCCCATCGGGATCGCGCTGGACTCTGCGTGGAGCAGCACTGCACGGTCACGGAGTCGGGAGCAGAGTCAAAGAGGTTAACAGGCTAATTTTAACGTTCGCGGTCTAAACGGCAGACCGCCCCCTTCGAGCCGGACAGAACGACGTCCTGCGGGGACAGGCGGACGGGAGCCACGGGGGCAGCGGCTCAGAAACTCCTCGTGCCCCGCAGACGGTGGTTACTGGCGAGCGGCCGCAGCTCGGCTCCCTAGCGACCGTGAGCCTTACGCTCGGGAACGGCAACCGTGCTCGTCACTCCCCGGTGACCCGCTGGGCGCGGCGGAGGGGGCCGGCCCCCAAGTCAGCCCCGGGCCTGGGCCGCCCGCCCCGCCCCGCCCCGCCCCCGGCCCTCGCCCTCATCTCCCTGGCCCGCCTGCTCCTAGAGCATGTCCTGGGCACGTCAGGCCGGCGGGGCGGAGCTGGGCCCACTGGCTCCGGGGCGGCGCGGCGGTGTTCGGGAAGCTCAGCAACATCTCCACAAGCAACGCTCCCGAGGTTGGGTCCCAGAAAATACGTATCCCCGGACTGCGCTTCTTCCTGATGGAGTGTCCGGAGGCGCAGCGGCCATTACCCGAGCTCCTATCCCGGCGTCGGCACCTCCGTCCGTCTCCCACGGCGCTCGACCCCCGCTCTGGGGCTCTCGGGGCGCCGGGCGCCGGATTGTGACGTCACGGCCAAAGGCGCCAGCGCCGCGCACAGCAGTCGGGGCGACGTATTGTGACGTCACAACCCCACAGAAGCCGGCGAGGCGGACAGCGGTCGGGGCGCCGGATTGTGATGTTACACCCAAGGGCGCCGGCGCGGCGGACTGCGGTCTGGGCGAGGGATTGTGGCGTCACGACCAATGGGCGTCTGCGCGGCGGATGCTCTAGCCCGCTCCGCTCGGCGGGTGCTCTCACCTGCCCTGGAGGACCGCACTACGCCGGCCGGTCCTCCCGCGGAGCCTCGCGCGTCCAGGGAGGAGGGCTCGGTTCGCGGCCGCCGGGGTCCCTGGACGGAGCCGGAGCTGCCCACCGTCGCACCCTCTGCGCCATGGACCCCGCGCCCTCCGGCTCCAGATTCCAGTCGGACCTGGACTTCTGTCCGGACTGCGGCTCCGTCCTGCCCCTGCCCGGGGCCCAGGACGCGGTCACCTGTGTGCGCTGTGGCTTCGGCGTCCCCGTGCGGGGTGAGGAGGGGGCGGGAGCGGCCGGGTTGCGGGGGGCGGCGGGGGGTCCGGGGGTGCCCGCAGCCAGCGCTTACCGCTCCGCAGACTTCGAGGGGAAGGTGGTGAGGACCCGCATCGTGTTCAACCAGGTGGGGACGGCGGTGCCCGCGCCGGTGCAGGAGGAGCCGGAGCTCCAGGGACCCGTGGTGAGTGAGTGACCCCAGCACTGACCCACAAGGAAGGCGGGGAGACATGCAGGGTTGAGTGCTGAGTCTGGGGTAACGGGTGTGCAGGAGGAGCCCGACCTCCAGCGACCCGTGGTGAGTGAGTGATGCCAACACTGATCCACAGGGAGAGCGGGAAGGGCTGCAGGGTTGAGTGCTGAGGTCTGGGGAAACAGAGGTCTTTGAAGCAGGGGTGCTGGGGAGAGCATGCAACGAGATTCCTGTAGGAAGCAGGGGTCATCCTGGCTTTCCCTGACCCCCCCCCCCCTTTGGTTGCCAGGTTGACAGGCGCTGCTCCCGATGTGGTCACGAGGGAATGGCCTACCACACCAGACAGATGCGCTCAGCTGACGAGGGGCAGACCGTCTTCTACACCTGCACCAGCTGCAGGTGTGCCCCCTCCCTGGCCCTCTGCCCTCTCCCTCTGGCCCTTAACCACACATGTCCTGTGACTTCCCTCTTGTACCCAAGAACCGGTTATTTCCTTTGGTCCTGTCCTCTTTTCAGGTAACAGGGACATTTGTGTTTTTTTTTTTTTTATTTTTGAAAAAGAACATTTTTGTTAGTTTTTTTTATAGCCAGTGAAGCGAAACTTTTAAGCTGTTGAAAGGAATGAGAACAGAGAGAAGGCAGGTATTTCTGGGTGGTCTGCGTGTTGAATCCTGCTGCTTGTTCCAGTGCTCTTGCTTTTATGAGAATCACCTGTGATTTCAGGAACCAGAGAGACCTGAACCATTTGAGAACTCCTTGTCTTCGGTGTTCTGTACTTTCACCACGCTTATCAAGACCTAGCTTTCGGGATCCCTGGGTGGTTCAGTGGTTTAGCACCTGCCTTTGGCCCACAGCATGATGATCCTGGAGTCCTGGGATCGAGTCCCGCATCAGGCTCCCTTCATGGAGCCTGCTTCTCCCTCTGCCTGTGTCTGTGCCTCTCTCTCTCTCTCTCTCTCTGTGTGTCTCTCATGAGTAAATAAATTTTTTTTTTTTTTTAAGATTTTGTTTTTAAATAATCTCTATCCACTGTGGGGCTTGAACTCAACCCCAAGATAACAGTCGCAGGTTGTGCAGATTCATCCAGCCCGGTCATAGGGTAGCTCTATTTTTAACTTCTTGAGGAACCTCCACACTGTTTTCCAGAGTGGCTGCACCAGTTTGCATTCCCAGCAACAGTGCAAGAAGGTTCCCCACTTCTCCACATCCTTGCCAACATTTGTTGTTTCCTGACTTATTACTTTTAACCATTTTGATCTGTGTGAGATTTTATCTCATTGTCCTTTAGGTTTTTAGTCCAGGATTTTTAGTTGTCTTGAATTTGAAGGATTGTTTCGGGGAGCTAGTCATCTACAATGTCATAAATAAAACTCCCTCCTTAATTTTTCACGTGAATGTTTGTCTTATACTGCTAAAACCTCTGTGCCTAAATATAATGAGTCCTTTCTTTCTCCATAGGTTCCAGGAGAAGGAAGACTCTTGATTTTCTTTCTGGGCACCTTATCAGTTCTCCCTCTTCCTTGAAAGGTGAGGGATATTGGGTTCTTAGATGCTTTGTCTATCCTGGTTGCAGTGCTTTGCTCCCATAGACAGAGATTATCATGTGGGCATTACCATTGTCCCTACAGTACACCTACTGTAGTTGAGTTTCTTTATCAAGGTTACGTTTTTCTATATAAGCCAGACATACCTGTTATTTATAATGTCTTGTTCCAAAAGGAATTTAAATGGATTTACAGAGAATATATTCTTTCAGTAAGTATATCAGCTACAAAAAATATAGTATAAATTAGTGTATGAGAAGGAAAAGGGAAAAAGGAAACTACCAAAGACAAAAAATGGAGGCAGGAATGAGACTAATATAAAAAGTAATTATGGGCACCTGGGTGTCTCAGTGGATGAGTATCTGCCTTCACCTCAGGGTATGATCTCCCGGGTCTTGGGATTGAGTCCTACATCCAGCTCCCTATAGGGAGCCTGCTTCTGCCTATGTCTCTGCCTCTATTTCTGTCTCTCACATAAATAAATAAATCTTTTTTTTTTTTTTAAGTAATTACAAGTATTCCATGACTAAATGTATTTGGTTCCTGAGTTTAGGGAAACAAAGCAGGAGCCCAGATGCTGGGAGATAAGCAGATAACGTAACCAGATGTGTCTGACGTGTGAGCTGGAACAAGGAGAAGTCTGATACTAAGGTTTACCAGTATATGCTGAACACATTGGACATTTTGAAAATTGTATTTTTTTATTGCTGTTGACATAAATGTATATTCATTGTGATAAATTCATATATGGAAAGGTAGAGTAAAAAATGACAAGGAATCCTACTTCAGAGAGATACTTTTTTTTTTTTTTTAAATGGGCTTTACTACGAATACAAGTTGTATCTTGCTTTTTATCACATTGAACGAAATTTTGTAGTCCGGCCACAATAAACATTCAAACTTAGTTTGGAGTCAATTTTTGCATTCCTTGGCTTGCACACTGCCCGGTCCTTTGTGTGTTCTGAGCTCTGAGACTTTCCCTGAGGTGTCTGAGCCCCGGGCGACGTAGTGGGAACTGATGGGACGGGCAGGGCGGACTTCCCTGAGCACTTCTGTCAACAGGCATCGTCCAGAGTCTCCTCCCCGGTTGCTGCCGGATGCCACCGCCGCCGGCGGCCCTCACCCCTCCCGCCGCGGCTGGTGCAGGCTCCCCAAGCTTTCCCTGCAGAACCTCATGCCTGCAGCACGCACCCGGCCTCACCCGCACCTGCCAACCAGGCCCCTTTGGCCATCTCTGCCCGACAAAAAGGCAGGTGCTCCGTGGACCGCAGCTCGGCCTCTGCTGTCGGTAGCTCTTGCGGGCCACTCGGTAGCGGATTTCACCGCCACGCCCCGCAGCCTCGCTCACGTCAGCATCTCAGAGCCCGCACGTTATTCCTACACCCTCGAGGCCCCCAGAGGACTGCGGGAGGCCGAGGAGGGGGAGGGGGATTCCCGGCGGCGCCTAAGGGAGCCCAGCCCTGACCTGGCGCTTGCACCTGCTGGAGCTCCGGGGCCGGTGCTCCAGTCCGGGACCAGGCGCCGCGCGGCGGGGGTCCCGGCGCCCGCACCACGCACCTGGGTAACCGCATCCCATACCCTGCGCCCAGGGACCTGCGCCCCGCCCCCGCGGCCCTCGGGGACCGCGCTCCTGCCGGGTCTCGGGCCGCGCCTGCGCAACGTCCGCTCCCCGCAGCGTCGCCTTCTCTGCGGGCTGCGGCACCTGCTCACCGTCACGTGACGGGAGAACTAGTCCGGCGGCGCATGCGTCCGGAGACCTTCGGCGCCAGGAAGGGACGGCGACGGCGGAGTGCGTCACACCCGGAAGCGGCGAGCCGGAAGTGGAGCTGGGCAGGTTACCCCGGGGGGAAGCGGAGGCCGAGGAGGAGGGGCCGAGGCGCTGGAGGGTCCTGGCTGCTCCTCCGAATCCGATCCCGATCCCGATCCCGATCCCGATCCCGGTCGTCTTAGAGCTCGGAGACACCGGGAAGGCCGCTTCCTGCCCCGCCGCCCTCTGCCCTCTCCGCAGCCTCAGCCATGGCCGAGGCAGGAGCCGGGCTGAGTGAGACCGTCACGGAGACCACCGTTACCGTGACAACTGAGCCCGTGAGAAAGGCGGGGGACGGTGGCGCCCGCGGCGGGGACGGGGACGGGCCGGGGGCGGGGGCGGGGGCGGGGGCGGGGTCAGGGCTGCGGAGGGGGCGGGCGAGGGCGGGGGGGCGTGCTGGGGACTCGGAGCTGGCGCGGGAGCCTAGGGGGACCCCGGGGGCAGGGGCCAGCGGTGGTTCCGTTGCAGAAGGCGCACCACAGGCTCAGAGTCGGGGCGGGGGACCCCGGGGCGCCCCCTGGGTCGGGAAGCACCTGACGGACGGCCGCCCGTGAGCGCCCCTCGAGGACACCAGGGCATGATGTGGGAGTCCGAAGAGGTGCAGCTCGGGACCGGAGTGCGCTGGGCTGCACGCCTTGTTGAGGGCCCTGGCAGGACCGGGGCGGGGGCTGGGTGCACGGGTGCGGGCGCAAGCCCGGGAGGGTCCGGGGATCCTCACAGTGAGCCGCAGGTGAAGGTTAGGTCCTGGGCGCTGAGAAAATCCTCCTCGAGCATTAGTCACACCGAGGCCGATGTGGGGAGGAGGATGGAGAGACGGAGAGGGTTGAGCTTTCCCTGGAAGATGTGCGGGGACCCTCCTAGGTTAGTTGTGTTTTCTCTGTCCACGAAGCTGGGATGGACACAGAATATGAAGCGGCAGAATTCCCCAGGGACCCGGAGGTCACACACTTGTGCGCTACCCCACCTGCGCCGGGCCCCTCTGCCACCCTGGGTGGGGCCTGATGGACTGGGGTGGGGGGTGCTGGGAGACATGACCCCCCAGGGAGGGATGAGGAAGGGACGGCCAGAGGGGACCAGATGGCTATGTCTGTCTTTCCCCACCTTCCAGGAGAACCGGAGCCTGACCATCAAACTGCGGAAACGGAAGCCAGAGAAGAAGGTAGAATGGACGAGTGACACTGTGGACAATGAGCACATGGGGCGCCGCTCATCCAAATGTGAGTGCTCACTGCCCTGCTGCCCATCCCCACCCCACCACCCAGCTCTGGGTGGGGGAGCCCAGGTGCCTCCTCTGTGCCCCCACCCCTCTTGGCCTTCCTTCTCACACCTGACCACCCTGAGGCCCCCAGCTGCTAACAGCCTTGTCACAGCCTGGGTGGTTCTCTGGCTTCGGGGACATGGATTAAGGTTATAGGGGAGACATGGAAGTGCCTGGGATTGGCAGGTTTGTGTGCCTGAGCCCCAGGGGCAGCGGGGCTAGAGAAGCTGGACCCTGGAAGGAGAAGGAGCCAGTGCTGACACCCAATAGGAGTACAACTGATTATATGTTAACTGGTGCTCCTTTCCTGGGCTCCTCCCTCCGAATCCAGGTTGCTGTATTTACGAGAAACCTCGGGCCTTTGGCGAGAGCTCCACTGAGAGTGATGAGGAGGAAGAGGAAGGCTGTGGTCATACACACTGTGTTCGGGGCCACCGCAAAGGACAGCGTCGTACAACCCCAGGACCAAGCCCCACCAGCCCTCCGCAGCCTCCTGACCCCTCCCAGCCCCCTCCAGGGCCAATGCAGCACTAAATTCCTCTCTCCCCCACCACTCCTGTGTTTGTCTGGCCCTGACTGTATTCATGTGGCTACCTGGGGACTAAACCCACATGGTTTGATCCCTCTCCAGCCCTTCTCCCTGCTCCTCTGCCTGACGGAGGGAAGATAGGAGGGTCCACAGAGATCCTGGAATTCTAACTTGCTGCTATTCCAGAGCCCAGACTTTTGGGTTCCCCCAGCCCTCGTTTCTCCTTCCAGTATTCATCCTCTGCTCTCCAGGGATTCAGGCGTCACGGTCCTCGTCTCTCCCCTTCGTTCTCACTGCCAAACTACCTGTCCTAGGATCCAATTATCGTGTGTGGCCCCTTGCATTCTTTCCTGGAGTCCCAAACGCTGAAATGGGGTTTTCAGCTGCCCCGGCTTTCACTGCCAGGGTCCCTGTCAGATTGGGGGCAGTGTTCCCCAGCTATGCCTGTTAATCCTGGCTCAGAGTTCTTCCAGTTACATATTTATATCACCCGAAGTCCTCGTCCTTACCTGTGGGATCCAAGGTCTCCCAGGAGACCTGAGGGCTCCCGGCAAGCTCCCGACCCTTCCCCTCTCCTGTCCTCCTCCCTCATGCCCTCCAGAGGAGCTGAGGGAGAGAGGTCTGTGCTTTCTCATCTTTAATGGGAGATGCAAAAGGAAACAGGTATGGCCTCTTCTCACCCTTCTCATAAGATAAAGGATTGCCAACACTTGAAGACTGGTCACTTAGAGCCAACAATCTCCTCCGTCTTCTGGCATCAGAGACCAATCCTACACAGTCCCAGGGCCCTGGGTCCCTGAGAGAGGAAAGAAAATGCAGGGAGCACAGAGAAGGGGCATGTCCCAGACAGTACCCTCATCCTCCTGCCTTCCAAAGCCCAGATGTCCAGCTCTCTGCCCTTCCCACTCCTTACTGGGATCTTGACATTTTCTAGGCCTCTGTGCCATGCACAGTTGCAGAGATGAGTCAAATCCATACCACCACTGAGATCTCATTTATTGCCACAGATGCACAAAATAAATAACCCAACATCACAAAACGTGTTTAATATGGGCCCATTTATACATATGTGGAAAGATGTGAAGCTATATACAAGGATGAGTTTGGGGGTCTGGGCCATTCCAGGTGGAGGAAAGGAGAGGTAGCACCATTTGTTCCTTACTATGAGCATGTGCAGGGGGAGCCCTAACAAGGTCCCAAAGTGGAAAAGACTATGAGCATAGGAAGCAGTCACCATGGAGTAGGGCTGGCCTATCCCCTCCTAGAGGACACAAGCCAGGCCAGAAGCCGGAGCCCTATAACTGTGGAGGAGGACCAGGCCCATCTGGAGAGGAGGCAAGGTGGGGGCCGGGAGTAAACTGCTGCGGGTACCCATCCTGTCTACCTGGTGGCCAGGGCTGGGGTGCTGGGTAGGGATCAGGTGGGAAGGAGGGAGGGGACAGGTGGATGTGCTCCCGGGAGGAAGGGGGGCTCCCTGGCGCAGGAGGAAGCCTCCCGGTGGTGGTGGTGGTGGTGGTGGTGGTGGTGGTGGTGGTGGTGGTGACTCAGCCTTCGGCTGGCACAATGCGGAGTGTGGCGTGGGCGTGGCGGGTGCAGAGCAGCGGGAAAACGCGCTCCCCCAGGGGGCCCGGCCCCTGGAAGGCGAAGAGTAGGTCTAGGGAGTGGCCGTCATAGAAGGCTACGCGGCCCCGCTCCCAGTCAAGGTCTACGCGGATGCGCCGTGGCACGGGCCCTGCACCACCCAGTGGGGTGGGGTCAGGGGCGGTGAGGGCCCACAGGCGGCCGCCGCGGCCCTCCACAGCCCACACGGCCCCCGCGGGGCACAGCCCCACGCGGCCCTTGCGGCGCACTGACTCCCCGGCCGCGCCCACGGCGTAGCGGCCCTTGGCTTTATCCTCGTCCGCTTCGTCCTCCCCAGAGGAGTCTGGGCCGCAGGCGGCATCCGCGGTCTCCACCTCCCAGCAGTGCCGGCCAGCCCCAAAGCCCTGTGCGCCCAGCACGGCCGGGAGCTGATCAAAGCGCGCAGGACCATCCGGGGGCGTGGGGGTCCCCGGGGGTGCTAGTTGGACGCTGCGTCGGTCGGCGGAGACAAGTAGGCGGCGGTGTGCAGTGCCCGGGTCCAGGGTCAAATCTGCTGCACGAAGAGAGGCGGGAGAGAACAGCTTGAGGGGCTGGCCGAAGGGGTTCCTGGCAGGATGAGCCCGATAATGTGCAGCAGAGGGCCTCAGGGATGCCCCACGACAGCTCCAGAGGCGTGGAGGGCCAGAGTAGGGGAAGACAGGTGGAGGGCAGGGCCCAGTAGCGCTCAGCCAGCACTGATCAGCCACTCCAGTGGACCTGGACTGGGAGAAGGACCTCGTTGGTGGGCAGGGGGCACAGTGTGAGAGCCAAGGAGAGGTTGCCTGTGTGTGGGCTGGGAGAAGAGTGAAGCTGTCCACCTAACCGGAGGAGTAGACTGTACCCTTACTGGGTGCATCTGGGGGTGGGGGTGGGGAGCTGGCTCAGCAGGATGGGAAGATGGTTCTGAAGAAGGATGGAGAGGAGACCCCCAGCCCCATGGGGAGGTATGAGTGCACTAGCTTCTTGTTACAGTGGGGGAGGAAGAAAGGGCAGGTGGTGATAGCTAAAGGGACCAGGAGTATTCAGAGCCATGTATGTATGGTTTGCTCTTGAGGAGAGGTTTTTCTATTGGGTTGCTAGAAACAGTCTGGGTTTGGATGGGATGGTGGGTGACGGAGAGGGTGGAGCATCTTTGGCAGTTTTGTTTCTTTTAAGATTTTATTTCTAGGTCATCTTTGCACCCAAGGTGGGTCTGGAACTCACAACTGTGAGATGGAGAGTCACAGGCTCCACCTGCTGAGCCAACCAGGCACCCCTCCAGGCAGTTTAAAGAAGGGACAGGGCAGCTGCAGTCATGGGGATGGGGGTGGGGGTTGGGCAACTCCTCAGGAGCTGCAGGGAAGGCCCAGAGCCCTAGAAGCAGAGAGATGCAGAAGCAGCTGACCTCTACGGCTGTTTGTAAGAGTTGCAGGCCGTGGTGGACACTGTTAGAGGTGTTCCCCTCAAACAGATATGCAGCAGTCTCCCAGGGCCTCAGAATGTGAACTCAGCTGGAAAGAGGCTTTACAGAGCTCATTCAGTTAAAGTGAGGCCGTTAGGGCAGGCCCTAGTCTGATAGGACTTGTGTCTTTACAAAAAGAGGAGGTTTGGACCCCGAGACAAATGAGCATGGAGGGGAAGCAACATGAAGACGACACAGGGAGAAGGCACCCCATAGGCCCTGGAGCATCTGCAGCTCCCAGACGCCAGCAGACAGGCCCCATCAGATTTGCCCCCACAGCCCTAACGATCCAATCCCGCCAACACCTGTGTTTCCATCGTCTATGTCCAGAACTGTGGGACTGGGATCATCTGCTGTTGCAGCCCTCAGCAGGTGGTGCTCTGAGGGCTGCCCTAGGACGCCAACACGGACATGAAAGAAGTCCTGAATGTGTTAGAGGGAGAAGAGAGAGCACACCTGAACTAGACTCTCACTCAGCTGGGCCCCGCCTGCCCTCCTTACCTGCCAGTCTGTGGAGCATGTTTTTGACCACTGGATAGTCTTCGGGGAGGTCATCATCTGAGTTAGATGACTTGGGTGTTGGGACATCAAATCTGGACAGATGAGGGAGAAGGTTCAGGAAATCAGGAGACACCGTCCGCCCTGATGCCCACCCACATGTCTGGAGCAGGAAGGGGTGAGTTCCCATCCAGAAGACCTGTCCGTGAATGTGAATGTGGGCAGAGATGTGAGCCCATGGGGAGGGGATGGATGCAGTCACTGGTAGTGGAAAGGAAGGGACAGTAAAATGGAACTCACCTCCTCCACGTCTTCCTTACATCCTGGGATGGGCAGAAGAAAACATGGATGTGAGCCCTGAGCATGGTGCTGGGGGGCTCTCCCCTCTTCCCTTTCCTTGGGGAGCTGGTTCTCAGTGGCTAAGATCCCTGGCATCTCTGGCCTCTTTGTCCCCCTGTGCCTCCTTCCTCTCCATCATTGTCCACTGCCTTTGTTTCCAGCCCATTTCCCAGGGTTCTCCTTCCCCAGCCTTCTCCAGGACTTGTTTCTGCCCTCTTACCTTCCGGAGTTCTCACCTTTCCCTGCTGCCTCCCCCAGCCTCATTCTATCTTTATATACCTTCCTGAGATTGTCCCTCACCCTAGACCAAACACCTGGAGCCCCAGGGCTAAGAGTTGGTATAAAAGCCTTATAACAAAGCTGCTTCCCTTCTTGCCATAAAAGCCCAGTGGCGTTTATTGGGCCCTTTGCTTTGTGTCTGTCTACACTGGCCAAGGAGTTGGACCTCGATGTGTCCTGGGGTGCCATGGGAACAAGAATGGATGCTGCCCGCCCCCCTCCAAATAAATATCAGGCCCCCCTTCCCATCACTGTCTCTCAGGTATGACTGGAGCACACCTGCAGTGGTGAAGGGAGGAGAGGAAAGAGAATTTGCCTAATGATGCCAATTACACCTGGACTAATTAGGTCTGTGTAGACTTCAAAGTGTGGAAGCAAGACTGGAGACTGGCTAGGCTGCTGGGAAGAAGCCAGTGAGAAATCCAGGACGCCTGCGGGTCTGGCAAGGGACTGGCGCTGGTGGGTAGCTGGTGGGTGGCGGGGAGTTGGGGCGGAGAGGGGTGTGGCAAGGGGGGCCAAGGGGAGTGGAGAGGTGCAGAGATGCAGGAAGTGAGGAGTGCGGGGGCGCAGGGTGTGTGGGTCTCCCGGGCCCTGAGAGGGGGAGCCGGAGATCCAGTAACAAGTAGGGCCCAGAGCGGCTGAGGCCAGTGACCGGAGGGACCCCTGGACGCTACGGGGGAAGGAGGGTAGGGTGTGGATCTGCTTTCCCTCTATTCCATATGCACCCCCCCACACCCCCCGCCGAGCCTAGGTCTGATTCTAGGCCGTCCTCCTCCTGGCCGCGGCCACCTGGGCTCCCTCCGGGTGTCCATTCCCCGCGCGTCCCCCGCATCTCCCGCGAGCCCTGGCGTTCCCGCGGTCAGCGCAGGGGCTTAGGTGCCGCCCCCTGACCTCGGGGTCAGTGGCACCTCCTTCCCCCGCTCGACCCTTCCCGGCGCCTCCCCCGGGACCTGTGGCCAGCCGCCCGCCACCCCCCCATCCTGCCTCGCCACCCCCTCTCCCCCGTCCTTTGCATTCCTCTGATCCGTTCCTTGCCTAAACTTCCAGAAGAGCCCCGCCGCCGGGAGCCCCCGCGCCTAACCCCCGCGGCGGCAGGTCACCCACCGGGACCCCGCCTCACCTCTCCGCTCGGGTCCAGGCAGCCCATCGTGGGGATGCGGCCCCCTCGGCGCCTCCCCGCGCGCGCCCCGGGCTCCGCCAGCTTCTCGCGCAGCCCCCGGCTGATGCGCACCTCCACCGCCAGCCGCACGTTGGACCTCAGGCTGCGGCGGGGACACGGCTGGCCGCAGCAGGGGCAGGCGGGGGGTGGCGCGGGGACCCCGGCGGCGGGCGGGGCGCCCCAGCGGCGGGCCAGGCACGCGCGGCAGAAGCTGTGCTCGCACGCCAACAGCACCGGGTCCTCGAAGGGACCCCCGCACAGCGGGCACGTCGCCAGCTGCTCCAGACGCTCCACCAGCCCCGGGCCCAGCTCGGGCGCCTCCATGGGGAACGCGCGCCCGGGCGTCCGGCCTTCCGCGGCCTCCCGCGCCCTGGGCGGCCCTCGCCTGCTGCTCGCCGGCTGGACGGCCCTCGCTGCGCCCGGCGCATTCACTGCCTGACGCCCTCCGGCGCCCTCCCGAGAAAGCCTGTGTCTCCCAGCAGCTCGCTGTCCACCGCCCTCCCGGCCGCATCGGGCTTTATAGGGGGAGGAGGTCCCTGAGGCAGGTAAACATCAGGTCTTGCGCAACCCCTCACCTGCTTCTCTGGCTTCCCTGCTGAGGTTTGAAGGAGGGCGGCGGGTGGGGAATGGGGTGGAGGAGGGAGAGGACTTCTGGGGCCTGGAACCGAGGGGTAGTAGGGAGGGGAAGCTCCTGGGGCACTAGGCCTGGTGTGCGGAGGGCAGCCCCCTGTCCTCCCCTGGGCCTGCCCTGGGCCGGTGGGCAGGGTGCCCTAGCCGCTTGTGGTATGTGTGCCTGCATGGCCAGGGCGTGAGTCATCCCCAGCTGCTGGCACACCTATATCTGGAGGCTCCTGGCTCCTGTCTGCTGTTGTCGGGGTGACACTCCTGTCCATCGCCCTGCCTTACCTATTAAGGGCTGAGGAGCTCGCTCTCTGAGGCTGTGGGCAAGGGGCGGAGCAGGTGTACTCCTGCCTGGCCCAGTGGGGGCACCTCTGGCTGGCTCCCAGAGCCTCTCCTATTACTGTCTTCCCATGTCACTCTTTCTAGTCCTTTCTCTCAGTTTTTCCTGCTGTATGTTCTCATCTCTACTCTCTTTCCTTCTTCTGCCTGTTCCCAAGGGTTATCTCTTTGCAAATCTCTTGGTGAACGGCAGTGCGGAGAGCTGGCATTGCCAAGCTCACACAGCAAGGGAATAAGCAGCAGTGGAGCCCATCCCAGATCTGATCTGAGCCCTTGCTGGGACTCTACCCTACCCGTCTCATTTCAGGTCCTGGAACTCCCTTCTGCTTTCTTTCTCTCCTCATCCCCACTACCTGCACGTCCTTGACACTCAAACTGGACACCCTGATAAATCTACACAAACACACATGTGTGTGCATATTATCCTGGGACCAGCTTCCCAGCTTATGCTCACCAAGCAGGAGCCCGCAAACGTGACGAAAACCCAGTACATAAGACAGGCTTTCACGCTGCCATCCATACAGTAATGGTCCCCCAAAGATGTCCACAATTCATTCCTGCAACCTGGGAGTGGGTTACTAAGCTGGCAGATGGGATTCAGGTTGCTAATCAGTTGAGTTTAAAAGACAGAGATTGTTTAGGACAATCCAGATGGGTCCAGTATCAACAGAAGCATCCCTAGAACAGGAGACCAGCAGGCACAGGAGAGGCAGGATGCATCCTGAGCCTGCTGTGGGACTTAGGACTGTGGGAGGGGCAGGGCAGAGGGAAGAGGAGGTGCTGGGTTCCTGGAGGAGCTTCAGGATTGTTGCCCAGTGGTACCCACGTTGAACTCCGGAACCACGGAGGTGCTAGGTGGTGAGTGCTGGGGTTGCAACTTCCTATACAGGTTGCAGATCACCTACGCTGTAGCGGCAAATAGGAAACCACCACACGTGCTTCCCCATTTGCCCATCCCTGATCCTGTGGGACTATCTGCACTACTTTTTTCTCCCTCCTCCCGTTGCCACTGTCTCTGGACATCTGTGCCTCTCCTGGCCTTCCTGTCCATTCTCTGGAGTTCCTTTCCTGTGGATGGCTTCAGTCTCTTGTTCCATTTGAAACCTCAAGTCTGGGTCTCCTGGGATGGCTGGCACAGTCACCTATCCTCTCCAGACCCGACATGACTGTGTCCATCTGTCATTCGAGGCTCAACCCAAACAGAACATACTTGGGGATCCCTGGATGGCTCAGCGGTTTAGTACCTGCCTTTGGCCCAGGGTGTGATCCTGGAGTCCCAGAATCGAGTCCCACATCAGGCTCCCTGCATGGAGCCTGCTTCTCCTTCTGCCTCTCTCTCTCTCTCCCTCTGTCTGTCTCTCATGAATAAATAAATAAAATCTAAAACAAAACAGAACATACTCAGGAGAGGATATCACTCAGCACCATGTCTGAGGAGTTCTCCACAAGGGCACTGACTGTCTCCTCACCCAGAGTTACTGTCCTCCTGGCAGTGTCACCACCTGAAATGATCTAGCTGTGTTTTGAGCTGCTTCTCTCCAACAAAAGGCAGTTTTACTGGAGCAGAAGGCTGGCCTTCAGGTTGCGGTCCCTGAACTTGGAATGGTGCCTGGCGCATGGCAGGTCTCGGCAAACATACATGCAGTCGTGGAATTGGCTGTCACCACGTGGGTGAAGTGAGAGGGACTTCTGACAGACTCTGCAGAGACCTTCTAGATGCTGGCCATAGTCTTACCCCTACCAGCAGATCTGCTTCCATGGCTGAGGTCAGGTTGTGCCGGGGGTGTTCATGTGGTAGGGCAGGTGGCATTTAGGGGCTCAAGAGCTCATGGTCCCATTGTCACATGCCTTCTGTCAGCAGATGCTGAGGCTTTGCTCTGCCCATGAGGTGTGGTTCCAGTGAGCTCACACCTAGCAGTTCTAGGATACATAGCACGGGGAACAGCCTTCGCAGGTGAATGCGGCCAGGATGTCTCACTTCCTAGGACTCTCTCCCTCTCACCAGAATCCTTGACAACCAGGCTAATCCCTCATTCTATCTGCAGAGAGCTGGATGGGTGGACGTGCCTGTTGGTGTGTGTTGGCTTGGCTTGGCTTGCCGGTGACGGTGACTGCACGTGCCCTTGTTTGTGCCACACTAACACCAGTGCCTCCCATGCAGTCGTGCCCACCCTTCCCAGCTGCTCCAGCCTGTTCCTGTGCACTCATGTGGAATGTGCAGTACCCACACACAAGCCAGGGAGTACTGGGAGGCTCAGCCCATCCACAGTCTGTTTCCTTCTCTTCCTGCCTCTTTCTAGTTTGTTTGTTCCTCAACCGGTCTCTGCCTCCATTTCAGTGACATCCCTGTCCTTTCTGAGAGTCCACCCATCTGCAGGAGCCTTCTAGGAGGAGAGGTCAGTACACAGCAGTGCTTGGAAGACTTTGCCTTGAGGGAGTGTGATGAGGGAGAACATCATGGAATCCACTATGACGGAATTAGGGAGCGTGATAATGCATGAAGATGCCTCCAGCACCCTGAGACCATCATTACTGAAGGTAGAGGTGCAGTGAGCCAGGAGAGTGGGTGGAGGGTCATGTTGACAGATTGGGGGATGAGTGGGCCTGATGTCAGGAAGGCTCCCTGGAGGAGGAGACATATAAGTGAAGAGCAGGTTGGGTGGAGTGGGAAAGAAATGGAAAAGCTGAAACAAAAATTGTGAAGCCTCTTTGGGGAGAAAACCAGAATTGGGAAAAGAAAGCCCAGGCAGAAGGAAGCATGAATCAAGGAGGCCATGGTTCTTTCTCCGTTCCCACCTGCTGTGCCCCATTCCCAAGGGTTTCTTCAATCCAGGTTGGTTCTCTGAGGACTCATTTTTTCAAGAGAACTGCTGAGTATGGTATGGTTTTAACACAGCTGGCAGGCTGTGTTCGAGTGGGCAGCTTCCTGGGAGCTGCTGCGGGTGGGGACGGTGAGGATTCAGCCAGACTCTCCAAACCACCCTGACGCTCAAGGACATGAGCCTGGTTCTAGGGGCATCACACAGTCACAGCCGTCAGGGCTGAGAGCAGCACCGGGGCTGAAATTCAGATCCACGGCCTCCAGACACTGTGCACTTTCCCTGAAACGTTGGTTACTCTCTTCATTTTTTTCTTAAGATTTTATTTATTCACGAGAGACACACAGAGAGAGGTAGAGACATAGGCACAGGGAGAAGTAGGCTCCATGCAGGGAGCCCAATGTGGGACTCGATCCCAAGACCCAGGGATCATGCCCTGAGCCAAAGGCAGATGCTCAACTACTGAGTCACCCAGGCATCCTTCTTCCTCTCTTCTGAGACTTGACTTTCCATTTTCTGCCCCTCCTGGGAACATCCCTTGTCCCTGTGCCTTGAGTCCCTGCTCCTCTTCTCACTATGCCTGGATGCCTGGGTGCTGGTGGCCTCCCTCTGACTGCTGCCCCCTCAGTGTCACGGATACTTCTCGGTTCACCCTTTCAGCTGCCCTGAAGCCCTCTCTATCCATCATCCTGTCCAGCCTGCTCACTCCCCATCCCTGGCCAGTCCTGTAGGAACACAAGGAGGTGAGTGTTGTTGGCTTGTCCATTCGGCTCCTGGCTCAGCAGTGACGTACTGAGGGCCTCCTATGTGTCAGAGGACAAAGGTGGCCAAGCCAGCCACTGTCCCTTATCCCTCCAGCAAGTTAGATTCTGTTGGGAAAGACTAACCATAAGCAAGTAAACAAATAAATTAACAAGATAATTACAGACATGATAAGTGCTTTGCAGAATATCAAATGGGTGATGTAAGAGGAATTGCCTGGAGGAGGTGTGTACCACTTCTAATAGGGGGTTAGAAAACGCTTCTCGGGGGAGGTGATGTTTGAGCGGAGCCCTGGGTGCCAAGCTGGAGCCAGCAGCGGGAACAGATCTTGCTGAAGAGTACGTGCACCAAGTGTGACGCCGTTGGTGGTTCTTTTTCTTTTTTTTTTTTTTTTTAAGATTTTATTTATTTATTCATGAGAGACACAGAGAGAAAGAGAGGCAGAGACACAGGCAGAGGGAGAAGCAGGCTCCATGCAGGGAGCTCGACATGGGACTTGATCTCGGGTCTCCAGGATCACACCTCAGGCTGCAGGCGGCGCTAAGCCGCTGCACCACCGGGGCCGCCTGCCATTGGTGGTTCTGCTCCCATAGGAGGCAAAGGTGCTAAGAGGGACAAGGCCCTGGGTTCTACTCCACGAGCAGCCATCATGTGGCCAGATCTGTGTGGTCAGAGCCCCACATAGCCCCAGCCACCCTCCTCTTCTTGCATGGTCAACAGCTCACATTCACTCTCTGTGCCTGCTTTCCCATCAGGGGACGAGCCTTCCAGAAAAGTAATTTGTTAACCTGTGCAGCACACCATGTGCAACCATTTGGTTCTGGTCCGGCTCTTACTATGGAGTGTGCAAAACCCCAGATGGGCAGGATGTCACAGGTAAAAGGGACATTTAAAAAAAATATTTTATTTATTTATTCATGAGAGACACACAGAGAGAGGCAGAGACACAGGCAGAGGGAGAAGCAGGCTCCATGCAGGGAGCCCGATGTGGGAACTGATCCCGGAATCCCGGGATCACACCCCAAGCCAAAGGCAGAAGCTCAACCGCTGAGCCACCCAGATGTCTAAAAGGGACATTAACACCAGGTAGCCCTCACACTGCAGGTTAGAAAGCAGAGGTCCCAGGTGACAGGGTATGAGCGGGGCAGCCTTTCTGGTCCTCATCCTCTAGCGCAGCAGAGCAGGTTGCCTCTGTCTCTTCCACACATATTTCCTTACACGGCTGCTCACTGACCACTTCCTGCACATCCAGAGTGAGGGCTTATCCGACAAAGAATGGAAGGAACAAATACTGAAGTCCAGGCATGCTGATGCCGAGGTATGACACGGACAGCGAGGGAGACACTGAATGACCCCCTGCATCTCCACACTGCGCCGTGAAGCGCAGGGCGGGTGCTAGAGCCGCATCAGCTTGGCCCCGGCGGGGAGTGGACACCACGCTCATTGTCCTTGAAGTAAGGAACTGGGTGATGAGAGAGGTCACCAGGTTCTGGGTTAGTCAGAGCCGATGCTACTCTCTCCTCCTCGGACCCCGTCCTTGTCGGGCTCAGCTAGCTCATGTGCTATAGGAAGTTGGCCTCCCCTCACTTCTGCCTCTCGAATCCCACATACACACATTTAACTGGCAGAACCTGAGCCGAGAAGTTCAGTTTACTTCTCCAAACATAAGGGGAATGAAGTCAACCCGTATGTCTACAGCTGCCAGATAAAATACAGGACATCCAGTTAAACATGAATTTCAGATAAAAAATGAATAGAAATATCTCCCAAATATTATATAGGGGAATACTTGCACTAAAAATGATGCAGGGACATCTGGGTGGCTCAGCAGTTGAGCATCTGCCTTTGGCTCAGGGCCTGATCCTGGAGTCCCGGGATGGAGTCTCATATCCGGCTCCTTGCATGGAGCCTGCTTCTCCCTCTGCCTGTGTCTCTGCCTCTCTGTGTCTCTCATGAATAAATAAATAAATAAAATCTTTTAAAAAAATAAAAAATAAAAATGATGAGTTATTCTTCTGGGATTCAGATTTAAGTAGATGTCCTGTGTTTTTGTTTGCTGAAATCTGGCAGCCCTACAAAGATCTGGCACAGTGCTCTAGTTGAGATGGGGACACTGAGGAAGGCCTCTCGGGGAGGCAACATTGAGGAGACTTGAGAGATGAATGAAACGTCATCAGGAACAGAGAGGAAGGAAGGGTATCCAGGCCCAGGAAACAGCTTTGCAAAGATGCTGAGGACAGGAACGGTTCAGGGCAATTTAAAGAAAGCTGATGCGGGCGCCTGGGGAGCTAAGTCGGTTAAGTGCTTGCTTTCAGCTCAGGTCATCTCAGGTCAAGCCACACATGGGGCTCCCTGGTCAGCAGGGAGTCTGCCTTTGCCCCTCCTCCTGCTGGTGCTCCTGCTTGCATGTTCTCTCTCTCTCTCTCTCTCAAATAAATCAATTAAATCTTTTGAAAGCAAGCAAACAAGCCAAGCAAGCCAAGCAGCCAGTGTATGGTGAGCTGGAGGTCAGGGTGGTGCCAGTAGATGAAGACTCAGGCAGAGACCAGGTCATTCAGGGTCTCCAGGTAGAAGCAGTGCAATACGACGAGTTGGAATCAGGGCCCCCAGGGCTTTGAATCCAGTGGTATCCCCAGAGTTTTGTGAATTGGTCATCTGAAGAAAGAAACTGCTCCAGGATGAGAGAGGACATTAGGTGGGAGCTGATGCAGCTAGAAAGGGGCAGGTGGGCTCAAAGCGTGTTTTGTAGATGGAAGCAATGCCATGGTCACTGGGGGTCCTGGGGGGGGGGGCATCAAGGATGAGTTCTAGCTCCTGGAAGGGACCAGGTTCCTGTAAAGCTCTTGAGGAGAGCTGGGCCTTGGATGGGGTCACGAGAGAGGGGGTGAGGACAAAGTGAGACAGCCCCTGTGTGCAAGCACTCCCTCCACAGCACTTACCTGCTGGCTCCTTCTCCCCACCCTCCTCATCTGTACCCCCACCACACTTGCTTTGTTATTCTCTCTTCCAGAGTCAGAGATCAGCCAATGGGGTGCATGGAGTGTAGGAAGCCAGACAGGAGTGTTTTTTTCCTGGTTGTGGGGTCTGCAGTCTCCTAGGACCCGGTAAACCTGCCCTCTCTTCCTGGTCCTGGGGAGGGCTGAGGCAGGGGGGAGGCTGGAGAAGGAGTGGCAGATGGCAAAGCTCCTATCAGCCCAGACCCTTCATTTTACATCTTTGCCTGTTGTGACTGAACTGGTAACAAGCTGCCCAGAACAAAGGAACACACACCTTCAGAAACTGATTTCCAAGGTTTGACTCAACTCCTGTTAGCTTTGTGGCTTTAGACTGGGAACATTTGTACTTATATCAAAGACTTGTTTTCATGATCAAAGGAAATCATTTATCCAACAGATATTTAGGAAGCCCCTACTATGTGCCAGATACTGTGAGAGGGCTGGGGCTCCAAAGAGGATGAAGCTGGGTAGCCTGGGTGGCTCAGAGGCTTAGTGCTGCCTTCAACCCAGGGCCTGATCCTGGAGACCCGGGATAGAGTCTCACATCGGATAGAGTCTCACATCGGGCTCCCTGCATGGAGCCTGCTTCTCCCTCTGCCTGTGTCTCTGCCTCTATCCCCCCTCTCTCTCCCTGTGTCTCTCCTGAATAAATAAAATCTTAAAAAAAAAAAAAAGCAACAACAAAGAGAATGAAGCAGATGGCCTCATGAGATTTACATTCTAATGGGGAAAACAAAGAAATAAAAATGTGAAATGTATGACAGGTCCCATAAGCCACAGGAAGCTGGAAGGATGGAAGGTGGTGTAGGATAGGTTGGGCAGGGTTAGAATTTCAATAGGCAACACCTGAGCAAAGATGTGAAGAAGGTAAAGGGATTGGCCAGTTGCTTATCTGGAAGAAAAGTGGCGGATCCCTGGGTGGCGCAGCGGTTTGGCGCTTGCCTTTGGCTCAGGGCGCGATCCTGGAGACCCGGGATCGAATCCCACGTCGGGCTCCCGGTGCATGGAGCCTGCTTCTCCCTCTGCCTGTGTCTCTGCCTCTCTCTCTCTGTGTGACTATCATAAATAAATAAAAAAAAACTTTAAAAAAAACTTAAAAAAAAGTGGTCCAGATGGAGGGCAAGGCAGAGGCAAAGTCCTGAGGCAGCACTGCTAAAGGGTGCGGTTCAGCATGAAGGCCTGGTGTCTGTGGCTGGAAAGAGGGAGTTCCTGGGAGCAGTAGGACCCTGACTGGGCAGGGGCTGCAGAGTCTCAGGGACTCTGGCTGCAGGGTTGGTGGCCTGGCATGGGATGCAGCAGTAAAAAGAGGCAGCTCCAGGATGTAGGGATGCAGGGATTCAGGGATATAGTCATGTGGGGGTGCAGGGATGTGGGAATGCAGGGATGTGGGATTGCCAGGATGTAAGTTGGAGACCTGGCAGGTGTCTTGCCTGCCGGCCCAGACGTGGGATGTGAGAACAACCGAGGGGCTTCTGGACTGCGGGGCTGATGTGAGGTTAAGCGGTGGCTGTGGGAGCTCAGCTGCTGCTCTCGGCCATGCTCTTGGCAGCCCTGTGGAAGCACCTGACGCTGTAGGCGAGGGCAGGGCCCACAGGACCGGGCGAGTTCTGTGGATACGATGGTCGATAGCCTCCAGAGTTCACATTTCAGTCAGCACTCGCACGGAAGAGAACGAGAGGGCACCACCGCGGCGCGAGGAAACCAGCCGGCCCCCCTCCCCTCCCCTCCCCTCCCCTCCCCTCCCCTCCCCCTCCCAGGGCGGCGGACACCAAGGAGTCGGGAGCGGGGACTAGGAGTCAGAGGCGCGGACGCCTGGGGCCGAGCCGGCGAGCCCGGGAGGGACCGAGAGGAGCCCACGGAGCTGGCGGTGAGCTGGACAAGCCCACGTACCTCTGCGTCGGGCTTTCCCTCCCGTCCCTCTTCTTCCCGGGTGACCTGGCGCCCAAACATCCCCGGCGTGCGGCTGGCATCCGGCGGGCGCACAGCCTGCCCATTAGTGCGGGAGCCGCGCCCGCGCCCCCGGCGCCCTCCGCCCGCGTGTCTGAGAGAGAAGCTGGCCCGACCCGACCCGACTCCGACTCCGACTCCGCGGCCGCCGCCCCGAGCTTCCCCCCGCACCCGGCCTGGCCTCGTGCGCCCCGCATCCCGGCGCCGCCCCGCCCCCGCCCCCCGCGCCCCCCGCGCCCCCCGCGCCCCCCGGCTGGTGTGCCGCAGGACCGCCGGCGGTGGCACGTGAAGTAGAAGAGAGGGATTGTGTTTTTAGGAAGCTGGAGGTTTTTATCCAGCAGACCCGTAGGGGGTAGGCGACGAGCCAAGCCCCGAGGATGCTGAAACGGGAGGGACCGCACTCAGCCGGGCTTCCTACTGGGGGGCGTGTGAGCCCACAGCCCACACTGGCCGGGAGTCCCAGAGCGCGGAGGACCCTCTTCCGGGGGAAGTGACAAGTGTAGTCTTTAGGGAAGGGAAGTATTTCCGCGGTGGAGCAGGCCCGCAGGACAGGGCTTGAGAGGGTATTGAGGGGAGAGCCAGCCCACAGGTGTGGGAGAGCTCCAGGGAGCAGGTGCTCTGCAGGAGGACAGGGTTGTGATCCAGGAGCTGGAGTGAGCGAGAGCAGGGGCCTTCCCCAGTGTCCTGGCGGTTTCACCGTGATGTTGGAATAGTAGGATTAAAGTGCAGTCAACAAACTTGCCCCGTGCCCGCCGAAGGCAAAGTGCTTTTACAGATGTCACCGAGGTTAATTCTAAGACCCACGTTTAAAAGAAAAAGCAGGTGCAGAAGTATTTTGTGCTATGAGCTGTGATCCATATTAAAGAAACACATGGGCAGGGTTTTGTTAGCGGGAACAAGGGGTGTCTGAAGGCAGCTCAGTGAGCTAGGGATCCCCGGCCTGGTGAGGATGGGGTCCTGACTGGGGCTGGGACTGACACCAACGTGCCATCAACCTTGCTCTCAGGCCAATCCCAGAGAGCTCCTAGTGGGAAGAAACAGTCTGATTAAACTTGTTCCAGGGGTGGTCCCGACTGTGGGGGAAGCTAGTGAGGGCTGGGCCACCGGCTGGGCCATGGGAAAGGAGAGGAGGAGAAAAGGAGTGAGTGGGAAGCACGGCTGATGGGACAGAAACTCAAACAGAAGTAATTTTTCAGGATTTGAATCAGTTATACATGCTCATAGAAAGTCAAATAATTAGGTTAATGAGAGAAACTAGCAGCTCCACCCCCACCCTCACCACCTTGGGTGCTCCGTGGTTTTGCTTGTGGCTGTGCCTGCAAAGCTGGGAACACCAAGGTTTGTTACTGCATACTCCTGCGATCGTAGGCATCACCTGTTGATTAACTTTTATCAAAAATACAGCTTTTCTTTTTTTAAAATTTTATTTATTTATCCATGAGAGAGAGGCAGCACAGGCAGAGGGAGAAGCAGGCTCCATGCAGGGAGCCCAATGTGCGACTCAATCCCGGGACTCTGGGATCACACCCGAGCCAAAGGCAGACAGACATTCAACCACTGAGCCACTCAGGCATCCCAGCTTTCATTTTTTCACCACCATCTCTTGGTCATAAATAGGCCCCTTCACCCTCCGCACTATACTCATTTTATAGCTATTTCATGAGTGCTTGTGCACACACATTCACGCACATGTATCTCCCTCCATATGTGCACAGCTAGTTGGGTAGATGCAGAGACGTCCTGAGGTACCACGTCAGAGCAGGTTCCCGGGGACTGTGGCTGAGAGAGACTTTAATTCTGCCTGTCTGGTTTAAATTCTTTACAAATGAATGTACGTATTAATTACTTGCCCGGTAAGAAAACAAAAACGCAAAGCTAGTGCACAGGACAATAGTAAAAGATAATTATCCTTACCCACAGTTTACAGGTGCACACACGGGAAGCCCAGAGACTTAAGTAATTTGTTTGCAGTCTTGAAGCCAGGGAAGCGCAACTGGCAAAAACCAGGTTTGAATGGGCTGGAAGAGGCAGGAGGGGTTCTGGGGCAGGAAAGCCCGCCCAGGGGGTGGGGTCAGGAGCCCGGGGCGGAAGCAGCAGGGATGTGGCCTCTGGCTGGGAGTATAGTGCTAGGTGAGCGCCCCCCGAGGCAGTCTCCTGAGCTGCTCTGTGGGTGGAAAGGTCATGGCCCAGTATCCTCAGGAGCATCCAGGAGAACTCAGGTGCCAGGCATCTGCACTGAGTCACCGGATCCCAGAAACTGATGAGATCATCACCCGAACAGGCAGGGAGCAGAGACAACAAGGCCCTTGGGTCCAGGGAGCCAAACCTGTCTGGTCAGAGGCCACTGTCACAGAACCAACCAAGAATACGTATCTAATAGGTTTTCCTCAGGCCTCAAATGAGTAGGTATGGGAGTCACTGGGAGGCTATGTACCAGGGAGGATGACAGACAAACACAACCTGGCCTGGGCAAGTGGCTGCAGTTTCTGCCCTGGGAGAATGGGGGCGTCTGGGCAGCAGAAGCCGCGAAGAGCTTGCAGTCAAGGCCACCCAGGGCAGCCAGCCCTCTCTAATCATGACTCAGCTTCCCCAAGCCCTGGGTCACCCACCCCCTCCAGGGTCACCCGCCCCCTCTATATGGGCACCTGACCCCTCTATGTGGGCATCTGCCCCCTCCAGGACCGTGAGAACTGAGCATGAGGCTGGGGGCTGTATGGCTGGGTCAGGGGTCGAACACTTGGGACACTGACATTCTTTTGGAAAGGTTTTACATTGAACAGACAGTCGCCCCAATTCCCCACTGAGAAAGAACAGAAGAGCAGCCTCTGACCTCTGACATTCAGAAGCTGGCCCTACAACCCTGACAAGCCCAAATCCTGTCACCATGCTGGGGAGGAAGACCTTTGTCCGCCCTTCAAGGTCCTACCAGCGGATCTTGAACCAAATTGGCGTGAGACAGATTAGCAGGAGAAAATCGAATTTAATAGCATAGGTATGGGGACTCTCTGCGGATATGGAAATTCCAAGGCCAATGAGGCAGCAAAAGAGGGAGGGGAGGGACCCCTGGCAGGAAGGGGAGGGAGATGTTTGCAAAACAACGGTTACCTATTAAGCAGGTGAGAGGAATCTCTTCCGGTACAGGCTCTCCTTTCCAATGTAAATTGAGGCAGGTGGGGACGAGGAAGACGGTTTTTCCTGCATCTTCTGCATTTTGATTACTTTTAACTGAAGATAATATTCACTGCAAAGTGGCCCATCTGGGGCAGCCTGCCTCAGTCTCTGCACTGTTTTTTCCAACTCTTACTGCGATGCCACCCAGTTCTGTGTGCACTCTCTCGTTACGAACAGTAATAAACCCCACCTGTCTCTGGGGCTCTGCGGCCAGAGGACACTGGTACCACCTAGTGTTCTTTTCTTCATTCTTATCCCTGACCCAGGCTGTGTGGGTAAGGATGGTACCAAGGTACTGTCAGAGGAACAGAGGGACAGAACCAGTGACACCTTCACCCAGCAAATATTCACTGGCCACCCATGTCTGCCACACTGAAATGGATGCAGAGGAAAGGCAAATGCAGTGGGATCCCTGATTTCTTTCTTTAAAAGTTTTATTTTTTGTTCATGAGAGAGAGAGGCAGAGACACGGGCAGAGGGAGAAGCAGGCTCCATGCAGGGAGCCCGATGCAGGACTCGATCCTGGACCCCTGGATCATACCCTAAGCCAAAGGCAGACGCTCAACCACTGAGCCAACCAAGCATCCTGGGATCCCTGATTTCTAGGGAAGCTCTTAGTTGGGGGTGGGAGTGGGAAGGACACAAACAGGTGGTTATGATTCCTGGAGGTGAGCATGGGGATTGAGGTGTGCGGGCTGCTCTACACCCACGAAGGAAGTGCCTCTGTGCTGTGCGCTCTGTGACACTGATGGGATGTCAGGAGGGACTTTCTGGGGACAGTCTCACAAGAAGGAACAACAGCATGGGGAGAGGTGATGCTCATGTACAACTGAGAAAAACTGGAAGCTGGCTGGGAGCAGTTGCGCAGAGAGGTATGGAGTTTGTGGTTTATACTATAGCAAATGTAGCATCACGGAAAGCCCGTTCAAAGTTCAGTTAAGTCCTGATGTGATTGGATTATCTTTTTAAGATTTTATTTTTACTTATTTGACAGAGAGAGAGTGAGCATGAGTGAGGTGGGGGGCAGAGAGGGAGGGAGAAGCAGGCTCCCCTCTGAGCAGAGAGTCCAATGTGGCACTCAGTCCCAGGACCCTGGGATCATGACCTGAGCCAAAGGCAGACATTTAACCCACTGAGCCACCCAGGTGCCCCTGATCAGATTATCTTAAAAAAAATCATTTGAGGGGGATCCCTGGGTGGCTCAGCGGTTTAGCTTCTGCCTTCGACCCAGGGCGTGATCCCAGAGTCCCGGGATTGAGTCGCACATCAGGCTCCCTGCATGGAGCCTGCTTCTCCCTCTGCCTGTTCCTCTGCCCCTCTCTGTCTCTCTCTTTGTGTGTCTCTCATGAATAAACAAAGAAAATCTATAAAAATAAAATAAAATAAAAAATCATTTGAGGGGCACCTGGGGGGGGAGTTCAGTTCATTAAGGCTCTGACTCTTGATTTCAGCTCAGGTCCTGATCTCAGGGTCCTGGGATGAAGCCTTGCATTAGGCTCTGCACTCAGAGGGGAGTCTGCTTGAGATCCTCTCCTCTCTCTCTCTCTGCTCCTCTCTGCCTGCTCTCTCTTTAAAAAAAAATTAATTAATTAATTTTTAAAAGGTTTAAAAAATCAAATGATTTTTTGATTGTCTGCAACTGACTTTAAAATGCATAAGATGGGGCAGCCCTGGTGGCGCAGCAGTTTAGCGCCACCTGCAGCTCAGGGCATGATCCTGGAGACCCTGGATCGAGTCCCACGTTGGACTCTCTGCATGGAGCCTGCTTCTCCCTCTGCCTGTGTCTCTGCCTCTCTCTCTCTCTCTGCATCTCTATGAATAAATAAAAAATCTTTAAAAAATTTTAAAAAAATCATAAGATGGACTGGTGAATGGAGAAAGGGAAGGACAGGTAGGAACATGTGATACGGCAATTATGGTCAAATGGAAGTGGTCAAACCCAGGTGATAGGTTTGTGTGTGGTCACTATAAAATCCTGTCTAGTCTTCTGAGAATTTTCATAAGAAAATGCTGGGGAAAAGTGATTTTGGCTTCAGTCACAGAGGATGGACTGGGCCGGGGGATGTGGAAGGCAGCTATGATCCTGACACAGGTGAGAGCAGGCCTGCTATGGGCTGTGGCAGGAGGGATGATGGCCCTGGGCCAGATGTCTGGAGGGTGGGGTGGGTGGAGCCTGAGGTAGGGGCCCCCTCCCAGCTTGGGACCCCAAGCTTGTCACAGTGAGGAGGAAGGGGCTGAGGACAGCCCCCACACATGGGAGTGTCCGTGGAGACAGATCTGGGGGCAGTGCACAAATTATGGTGGCCTGGATACTAGTCCAGTATGGCTGGTATCTTTATGAGGAGACCAACTCAGACACATAGACACAGAGTAGAAGGCTATGTGAAGGTGCAGGTGGAGACTGGCCTGATGTACCAACCAGCCTAGGAACACCCAGAATTGCAGTAAGCACCAGGAACCAGAGGAGGCAGGGAAAGGTTCCTGGCCAGACCCTTTGGAGGGAGCTACGCAAATGTCATTGCATCCAGCTTCCTCCCTTGAGGGTGTGAGCTTCTCCTGTCTCTAGCAGCTGGTTTGAAGCAGCCTTGTTGTAGCAGCCCTAGGAAACCAATACAGGTGTCCAGGGGGTCAAAACGGGATGCAGCACCACAGAAAAGTTATTAATTTTTATAACTGTTCTGTTGCACATTTCAGGGGGATCTTCTACCTTCAAGATGGCTTAAGAGATCTGATTTTTAAAAAAATTTTATTCATTTATTCATGAGAGACACACAGAGAGAAAGAAGCAGAGACACAGGCAGAGGGAGAAGCAGGCTCCATGCAGGGAGCCCGATGTGGGACTTGATCCAAGATCTCCAGGATCATACCCTGGGCCAAAGGCGGCGCTAAACTGCTGAGCCACCCGGGCTGCCCTAAGAGATCTGATTTGGAGCATCAGTGTCCTATCCGGAGTTTCGGAATGCAGCCATTCCTAATTCAAGAGGAGGTGGTGAGGTCAGTAGAAGAGAGTCTAGGAAACTATTTGGGGGAGAGCTGGGATCTGCAGACACCACCCTGGACTGGAGAGTGTACATGTAGGCCCTTGTTCTTACCAACCACCTGACCTCCCAGTCAGGATCCTCTCCAGATCTGACAGCTTCAGGAAAGCTAATGAGTGGGCCCCGGCGGGTGCTCTGGGTGGAAGAGAGGGTGCTCAGAGTTGTTAGTAGTGGACCAGGGTGTCCCCAGATTGAAACTTGACCACTGGGCCAGGTGCTCTGGAGGAGGCTAGGGAGGAAACCACAGGAGGAAAGCCCTGCTTCTGCCTGGGCTAGTCTCAGCCTCCTGTGGGCAGTGCTCACAGGAGCTGGAGGGTGTGGGCCCTCCTCACAGGAGTAGCTGGGAAGCCTGCTTGGGGAAGCGTCCTGGAGGAGATGTGCTGAAGCCAGCCCACTGAATTTGAGTGAGATCTCTAAGGCATCACTGCTTTGTGAGAAAGAGACATGCTGGGATGGCTTCAATGTAGTAAATATTTATAGTTGACCACCCATCCTAGAGTCTGTGCCAGGGGTCAGGGGTCAAGAGAGGGGACACCATCCAGGAACTTCTCCGTCTGCACTGAGGAAACTAAATCTGGTTGGTTCAAGGAACCAGCAGGATCCTGTGTTCTGTCTGACTCCCAGCGCCCAGACTAGGGCCAGCAATCCTCACCTGGGATGGGGGCGGGGGGGGGCACGTTCTGCTAAACCTGAGCTCTGGGGGTGGGCTCTCCACAAGGGACCCTCACCCCTGCGGGACCCCCACCAGCCTCAGGCCCCTCCAATTCCCGGGTCTCCCACCCTCACAGGAACCCCCACCTCCGCCAGGTCCCTCTGCCTCTGCATTTACCCCACCTCCCACCAGGGTCCTGCTGTCCAGCTGCCCAGGGCACACCTTTGCCCCAGCAGGTGGGAACCTCCCAGGAGCCCTACCTTCCACAGCGCCACAGTGAATGATGAAGATTTTTGCTGTGGGTGGTGGCGAGGGTTATGACCTGAGATTACTTTTGGCATCTGAGTATGCGGAAGTAGAAAAGGTAGATGATTTGTTTGGAAAGGGGAAGGGCGTGCATTCTCACCCAAGCTGGACCAGTCTTTGAGGAGGCACAGTGTTTCCAGCACCTGGGTGAGAATGAGTCAGGTAATTCCCCATACCAACCAGCTTGGAAGGGCACACTCTGAGGGTGTTTTAATTTCTTTAAAGTGTCAACTATTTTGTTATGGAAAATGACAAACACAAAGTAGAGAGGATAATATGGTGACCTCCTGTACACTTGCTGCACCCTCCAGCAGTGGTCATCGACTCAAGACCAGTTTTGTCTTTAATAATCTCCTACTCATCCTCCTGGGTTACTTTTAAGCAAATCCCAGACATGATTTTTCATTGATAAAAACTTCAGTGTGCACACAGAAACCTCCTTTGTGCAAAGTACAGGGATCACATCTTAAAAATGCACAGTTCTTTAATACAAATGTACTGTCAATGTTCACATTTCTTTTTTTTTTAAGATTTTATTTATTTATTCATAGAGACACACAGAGAGAGAGAGGCAGAGACACAGGCAGAGGGAGAAGCAGGCTCCATGCAGAGAGCCCGACGTGGGACTCCATCCAGGGTCTCCAGGATCACGCCCTGGGGCAGGTGGCACTAAACCGCTGTGCCACCGGGGCTGCCCAATGTTCACATTTCTGATTCATACTTTTAGAAATGAGATTATGATGAATTTGTTCAAACCAGGTTGAGAACCAGTCACCAGCCTCTATGTTTGGCTAATACGTCCTTTAGGTCTCTTTTAATCTATCAGGCTCCCTTTCTCCCTTTTTTCCCCAGTGGTTTATTTGATGCACAAAACTGGTCCTTCGTCCCATGAATTTTTCCCATCTGGGATTTGCTGTGTGTCTCTGGCTGTGTTAAAATCATTCTGGTAGATCCAGGACCCTGTTGCATTTCAAGTTCATTATTCTGGGCAAGGACACATGTTGTTACCTACTGTTGTATGAAACTGGAAGGCATGTCATGCTGGATCTGTGACTTTATGACTGATGTTGAGTTCTGGTGTCCCCAGCCTGACCTACCCAAAGACTCCCCATTGGCTTTCCACTGTTTCCAGCAGCCATTGACAATTATTGCCTCAGTTCAATATTTCATTCTCTGATACAGAAGAACACATTGTTTCGTCCTTTCTGCATGTGTCAGCAGCATGTGTAATTTGGTCATCCTACAAAGACTTGCACCAGAATGGTAGCAGAAAGACTGAGTCTTTCTCTTCATTTACCAGTTTTCTGACAATTGACTGGGTTCCTTGACTCCTCCAAAAATGACCAGTGGGTTCATTTTTTAGTGATTATAAAGAATTGACAGAATTTTTTTTTTTTTTTTTTACATATTTGATGTGTCTCCATTACTTAGAGTCATTACCCATGTTGATTCTACAGTATCCCATCTTTGACCTCCACATTGTCTCCTGAGTGGTTTTGACCTGACCGCAGTGGCCTTCTCATAACCTGTGGTGAAAGATGTTTTCTTAAAAAAAAATTTTTTTTTAAATTTTTATTGATTTATGATAGTCACAGAGAGAGAGAGAGAGAGACAGAGAGGCAGAGACACAGGCAGAGGGAGAAGCAGGCTCCATGCACCGGGAGCCCGACGTTGGAATCGATCCCGGGTCTCCAGGATCGCGCCCTGGGCCAAAGGCAGGCGCCAAACCGCTGCGCCACCCAGGGATCCCTGAAAGATGTTTTCAAGTCGTCTTCTGTATTTCTTCTCCTGGACCTAGAATTATCTAGCTCTCCAAGGCCCTGTTTTCCTTATAGTGGGAAATAATATTTAGAAGCCCCCACCTGAGTGTAAGCATGCTTGTTCAGCATATACAGTTAGGCCAGTATTATCAGGCCTTCTTATAAACAGAGCTAAGAAACACATTTATTATTATTATTTTTTAAAGATTTTATTTATTTATTCATGAGAGACACAGAGAGAGAGAGAGAGAGAGATGCAGAGACACAGGCAGAGAGAGAAGCAGGCTCCATGCAAAGAGCCTGATGTGGGATTCGATCTCCTGTCTCCAGGATCACATTTTGGGCTGCAGGCGGCGCTAAACTGCTGCGCCACTGGAGCTGCCCTATTTTTTATTATTTTTTAAGAGAAAATACATTATGAGTTTATATTGATTTTTTCATTCAAATTTTGGGTTACTATGTTTGATTTCTTTCTTTTATGTCATAATCATAAGAGAAAACCTAATATTTCTTTTTAGGTTGAAAATCCTGGTTCCTAGTAACATCAGCATAATTACTTATTTTCTTTATCCTACTATATTTGTGTATATATGTATATGCATGTACATAAGTAATAGTTTCAGAATAACAATACTACTCTTACCAAGATGATAAATGAAAAAAAATAAGTTTTATTTGTAATTCCTTTTGTTACTAGAATATATCCCGCTAAGAATATACAGTTAAGTGACTGCAGTTTATTTATTTATGTTTAAAGATTTTATTTATTTGAGAGAGAGTGAGAGCATGAGCAGGGGTGGGATGGTGAAGGACAAAGGAAGAGGGACAAGCAGGGTGCCTGTGAGCAGGGCTGACCCAGAACCCTGACGTCCTGACCTGAGCAGAAGTCAAACACTTAACTGACCCAGGCACCGGGCACCCCTACTGCATTTAAAAATCACCTAAGGGGCAGCCCTGGTGGCACAGCAGTTTAGCGCCGCCTGCAGCCCAGGATGTGATCCTGGAGACCCGGGATCGAGTCCCACTTTGGGCTCCCTGCATGGAGCCTGCTTCTGTCTCTGCCTCAATCAATCTCTCTCTCTCTTTCTTTCTCTCTCTCTCTCTCTCTCTCTCTCTCGGTGTGTGTCTCTCATGAATAAATAAATAAATAAAATATTTAAAATAAAAAAAGTCGCTTAAACTTTTCTGTTTTTTTTTTTTTTAAAGATTTTATTTATTTATTCACGAGAGACACACACACAGAGAGGCAGAGACATAGGCAGAGAGAGAAGCAGGCTCCATGCGGGGAGCCTGATGTGGGACTTGATCCCAGGTCTCCAGGATCATGCCCTGGGCCAAAGGCAGGCACTCAACCACTGAGCCACCCAGGCATCCCATCTCTGGGTGTTTAAACTACTAATTACATACACAGGTCCAATTTGTCTTGTTTTAATTTAATTTAATTTTGTAATGAGGTAAAACATTTACATGTTTCCAAACTCAAATGTGTAAGACAGGGTATGCACAGAAAAGACCAATTTCCATCTTGTTGTAGGATGACCTCCAGGATATATTAAGTGAAAAACAAAAAGGAAAACAAGGTGGGAACAGACCTAAAGGAGATGTAAACATACATACTTGTGTGCTTACACTGAGATTTATAAGTGGCAGTGTAAACGAAAGGCTAACAAAAAGTTACTCGTGGGGAGGAAAAGCAGGTGGAAGAGATGGAGGCCATCCTATAATGATACATAGATCATCTTCACTTGCAAACTGGATAGAAGATGAGGGGTGGGCCCAGCTGAGTGGCCTGGAGAGCTGGTGTCCAGGGTCGTGTGTGTCTGATAGGAAGGATGAGATCCGGATGGACCGTGGCTGCATTCTGGGTCCCACGGGGGAGGAGACAGGGCAGGCTGGGCTCCAGTCCATCTGATCCATCCATCAAGCAGGATGCAGCCGGATGCTTTGCCAGGGCAGTGTCTTCAACCATAACCAGTCTGGTCAGTCCTGTTATAAGCTGTGCTGCCATCAACAGCCTCCTGCAGAGTCTTTTCACACATTTCAGGTTTGCTTGCTTGCTTGCTTTATGTATGTATGTATGTATGTGACACCGAGAGGTGTGCTCAAGTAAAGCACCAGGTAGGAGAAGGAGACACTCCACTGAGCAGGGAGCCCTAAGGAGGGCTCATCCCCAGGACCCCGGGATCATGACCTGAGCTCCCCAGGCACCACTATTTCAGGCTTTCGTGTGGATACAGGCACACTGGGGAAAAGGACATTGAAAGAAGGAACATTTAGGGCGGGGTCAGAGATGTCAGGCCTGCCCTGGGCAGCACCGGAGTGTGATCTTTCTGGAAGCCTAGCTCCAACCCCGCAAGCTGCAGCACACCCCAAAGTGGGGGCGGCACCGGGGAGGAAGCGGATAGGAAGGTAAAGAAACAGCCCTGGGGTCAGGACCCTCTGGGGGCTCCAGAAAAAGAGCCCCCAAAAGGGATGGAGGCCCTGACCCGTGCATGGGGTCGCTCGCGGGGGCGTCGTGGAAGGCCGCCTCCCGCGCTCGTAGTCCGGCGGACGCTGGCTCTTCTTGGACGCCCCGGGAGACCCCCGACCCCACAAGCTCAGCCAGCACCCACTTCTGGCTGCCCGCCCAGGCCTCGGGGAGGCCTCGAACTCACCAGCAGCTCCCGCCCCCGGGCCCTCGGAGCCCCGCCTCCCGGGCTGGAGGCCGGACGAGAGGCAGGGCGAGCCCCGCGCACCTTGCCGGCCCCCCGCGCGCAGCGTCTGCAGGTGCCTGTGAGCCGGTCCTGAAGGGGGTTCGGAGCCGTGTCTTCAGACTGGAGGATGAGGAGGTCCGGGTGAGCCGAGGTCACCTCCAGCGTCCTGGGGGCTGCGGGAGGTTGAGGAGGAGGGACGGCGACCCCTTGCCTCCCAGCTCCCGCTGGAAGCGCCCGCACCGTGTCTTTGTCTTTGCGGTCACGCCCTCCTTGTCCCCAGAGAGGTCAGAACCCCTAAAGCTCACCGCACGTGCTGTCCTGCGGGTGCAGAGGGGGAGCTGAGGGGAGGTCCTGGGGAGGTGCATGCTAACACGGAAGCCGAGCTGTCTCCTCTTTCTTCCCCTTCTCCTGCAGGCCCTCATCTAAAGCGGGATTTGGGACGAATGTGAGAGATGTCAAGGCTCAGACTTTCCTCTGATGGACACTGAAGAACTCAGGCGAGGACAGCAGTTTTGGTGGTGATAACCAGAAGTGGCTCCTTACACAGTCACCATGCCCTCATCAGTAAGAATACCTGCTGTGCTCGGCTTTTCTCTGCCCTTGGCACTTTCCTGGGGCTAGGGTGTGAGTCAGTCCAGGGGCTGCAAGGCAGGGAGCATGGTTGACACCTGTCCCCTGCAGACGCCAACAGCTCCTCTCTGGAGCAGAATCACTAAATTCTCATCTCAGCTTTGGCAGGCACTCTGCAGTTTCCAGCTTTGATGGAAGAAGTCCTACGTCTGTCCCTTCCATGAAGTTCATCACATGCCCGAAGTCCCTCACCTCAGCTCCCCAGAGTTGCAGGGAGCTTACTTGTCAGTAAACTGCACAGAATGACACCTACTTTGGAGGGTAGTTGTTGCGTTTTGGAATATCAGGTAGCAGGTGAGGCCCCTCGATGGAGGGCCTCCTCTGGGCCCCTGCACTCTTCTCACTCTTCTAGCACCCTGCTGCTCCAGGAGAGCCCAGGACAGTCCTGGGGAGATGTGGACGGAGAAGCGCAGGCAGGTCCCCTGCAGCCACCAGCCCTGCCTTGGCAGCACTCAGGAACCCTCCTCTGAGGGGTTCATACATCTGGTGCCTGAACGCAGGAATCATGGCTGGGGAGTACTTTTCCTATGGGGTTCAGTTACCTCCCCACCAGCTACCCTCCACTTTTACTCCCCCCCACCTGCAACCCTCCACCAGGCAGCAGCAACCCTCAGACTTGGGAACTGGGGAGATTGGACCAGTGGCATAGATAGACCATTTGGGACCCTATGCATCACCAGGTGGGAGGAAGGGGTCATGTTCAAGTGTGGAAGGGGAGACAGAACAGCTGAGCCCATCGGCATCACAGGCTACACCACGGTAGTCCCTCTCCCACTCCCAAATCCACCCCATGCTAAAGGCTAGGGACCCCGTTGTTCAAATTCTGAACTGGAACCAGACTATTTTACAGCTGAAGTGACTGTACAGTTGCTGGATCAGATGAGATGACACGGAGTGGGATGGTAGAGCCAGACCAGGCACAGCATTGGTGCAAACAACAAAATTGAGAACAGAAGAAAACATCCTTCCCTGGAGACTCCTGGCTGGATCAGGGTCTTCTTCCATAGGCTCGCGGGAGGGGTGCAGGGAAGGGTACATGGAGGGGGGCATCCTCTGATATTCCCAGGGAGAAAACCATCCAGCTGACTTGGCTCCGCTTAGACAAACAGCTTCTGCAGTGAAGGGAGTCCTCACAAATATGGAACCATCTTCCTGGTTGCAAACCCAGACCCATTTTTCAAAAACAATATCGGACCAAATATCTAAAGCCCAAGATGTCCCCTTCTGTTCTCCTTGATTTCTGCTTTCCTGTGAGGCTGGAAGATGGATTTCCCCGGAATGTCATTGATTTTTAATCTATTTTCCCTTTTTCTGAAGTTAGGAATGGACAGAGCTCCAGTGTGAACCAGGGAAGGAGAAGCCACTTGCTGGAGATGACATGGTCCCTGCCTGAGGGCCCCACAGGCATCTGAGCGTCCACCCCGCTGAGCCACTTGGTCCATTCAGGGGTGCCTCTGTGGCTCTTGCAGGGGTCATGGAGGCAGAGAACGTGATGGAGAAGGAACATAGGCAAGTCCTCAGCAGAGAACCTGACCTCCACAGGGCCCTGGGGTTGTTACTGGCATGCAGGAATCAGTCTAGTGCTGTGGGGTTCCAGAAGAGTCCCCTGGCGGTAGGTGGTGACCTGGAGACAGTATTTGCCTGACCTTTGGTCCAGGTTCTCTGTAATGATGGAGTCAGGTTTTGATTGTTTCACTGAGTTTTTCTCCAGGCTCCAGGGAACAGGGGATGGGCTGTGGAGTGAAAAAACCCTTCGCCTCCAGGAAGGTGGCTGAGCTGGAGGGTGAGATGGGGGAGGGGGCGCTGTGCCAGGGAGACGGGGGTTGGGGAGATGGGGGCCAGGGCCCTGGCAGATGTGGACATGGAAATACAAGATGTGACAGAGAGGAGAGGAAAGGGGGCCCTGGAGCTGTCTGTGGGACAGGGGTCCTGCAGGAGCTGCAACACACGGGAAGCTGGTACAGAGGAGACAACTCTGCTCTTTAGCAATGAACCCACCTGCTTTCATGCTCCCCTGAGCCGACCTGGGTATCTGACTGCAGAGTCAGTGTGGGAATTTGTGGGTGAGGGTATGGAGTGTGTGCACATATGCATTGGGATGAGTGGATCTGGAGGGAAAGGATGCTCATCCTCCTGCCCAACGCTGACTTCCTGGGAGGAAACGGGAGCACCCTCAGAAGATGGGGGGTGGGGGGACCTTCCCGGCTGCTCTGTCCACCTTCCAGCTCCTCTACTGGACTGGGGAAGGACTTCCTCCGTGCTCCACCAGCTTATCGTTCACCTGTTCTCATTTTTGCCTTCAAGGACCTGGGTACTGAACACTTAACATCTACAGATCTAGGGCTCACATTTCCAGAAAGGCTTTTCAGTTTGTAACCTACTTTCACATGCATCTTTCCTTGGACATAGAGAAAACTGCAGGGACTTTGGGTGGGTTTACAGTATCCTCACAGTCCAGCAGGGCCTCTGTCTCTAGGTAGCAGGGGATGTGACAGCAGAGCTGGATTGGGAAGACGGTGTTCCTCATTGTACGATCAGTGCCCGTGTCCCCAGGCTGGGGGTACCGAGGCAGCTGACCCACTCCAGGAGCACAGCTGGATGGGGGAAAGACCCCACATGCCACGCGCACAGTGCAGGGACACAGGAACACAGCTTGAGCCACAAGACCATCGGCCTCTGTGTCCCTCCCAGGCTGCATCTCCTGTACTCTGTTCGCTCCAGGGCCTTTCCCAGAGTGGTCGGTGCAATGAAGGATTGCACAGAAGGTGTTTTTGTGCTGAGTATGGCACAGGGAGGCTCACAGCTGAGTTTCTTCCACCATGAAGGCCTTGATCCTCTTCACCTTCCCTGTGCTGTTGCTGCAAGACCTCAATTCAAGGAGCTAAGCATCTGACACTTGGTTTCAGCTCAGGTTGTGATTTCAGGGTCCTGGGATCGAGCCCCTCACATCTGACCTTGAGCTCAGCACAGGGTCTGTTGGAGGTATTCCCCCCCCCCCCCCCCCCGCCCGCCTTTGCTCTCCTGCTCTCTCTTTCTCTCAAATCCAAGTGAAAAGAAGACCTCGGTCCAGTGAAACTGCCCCTGTGTGGAGGCATTGGCAAGCCTTGCCTACAGGTCTGAGGGCTTCCTGGCAGTGTCTGGATCTCTCAGGACGGTGGTAAGCTCGCCCGTAGGTCATGCTCTGATTATTAATGGAGCCCACGCTGGAGGTAGGGTGTGAGGGTCAGGGAGACATCTGCAGCCCAAGGGTCCTACAAGACGGTGGTGTCGTCCTAAATTAGTACTAATACCTCATGTATCATCCCAGCACCCCTTAAGAGGTATGTGATGTTTGCCACGAGTGAAAGGTGAGCACTGGAGCCTCAGAGATGAGTCCTCAAAGGTCATGCAGTAAACTCAGGAGTCTGACCTTGAGCCCAAACCTCAAAATTCCACGTTCCTTCCACTTTCCATTATGGCCTTGATTTCAACAGACATCAGATCTCAAACACAGACCTTTGTGCCCTTGGGGAACTGCCTGCTAGTGGGCACGGATGAGGGGATGGGAGCAGGGCGAGAGCGAGGAGGTACTGCCTCCCAGGCCTCTTGGAACTATGATCTGACCAGTCAGGGCAGGTCCCTGGGGGCAATGGCTGCTGTCGGATCTCCGTGGTGGACTCTGTGGTGCTTGGATTCAGCATACACGAGGGAACTTCCCATCAGGCCCACGGAGCCCTCTCCCTCTGGCTCTGGGGCTGGGATGTTCTCCATGGTTCCCCAGTGACCGGCGGGCCTAAGCGTCTTCCTCCCAGAGTTGTTGCCAGGACACTGGAGAGGACGGGAGGATGCTTCCCTATGTGCACTGCCTCTGACAGAGAAAGGGTGCCCAGAGTTGGTGGGGCAGGGTCCTGCGGAATATCCACGCAGTGGGGCACATGGCCTCCTCCAGCTGTCAACTCAGAATACTGGTAAACCCTTGATTGGCCATGGCTGGTCAAGGGCTGCTTCCTGCTACAGAGAGTCTACAGGTCTGCTGTGGACCCTGGCTCTGGGAAGGGAGAAGGAACCAAAGGACAGAGGCCTCGGAGAAGGCACAGGGAGAAAACACATGAATGGTACACAGGATTTCACATGATAACCCAGACCATAGGGAAGGAACTGGGTGGCGACACTGGGTCAGCACTTGTCGGGAGCGAGGTGGGGCCCCATGTGGATACATGTTAGTCACACAGTGGGCTGCACAGTCCAGGGCCTTGTACCAACGGAGGGTACGTTGAGAAGGCAGTTAGTTGGCTGAGCCGCACAGGCCCCGGGGCACCAGAACCCGCTTATAGCAATGCCTCTCCTGAATTCCTGAATGCAGAGCCCAGACCCCAGGAGAACCACCACCTCAGGGACGTGGCTCCTACATGTGAAGGGTTTTGTGCAATCGAGGACGATCTGGTCACTGGTCTGGGGAGATTTCCAGTGCTCCAGACAACCCCGTGGCTGACGTGGTGATATTCCTGGTCCAGCAGGCAGAGCCAGGAGGTCCCTCCAGGCAGGTGGTTCTGCAGGTGCTAGACCTGCTGGATCCCTTATTTCCCCCACAGCTCAGGGACAGTCTGTCTTCTTTGGGTTCTCTGCTCTAGGGCCCCTGCCCATTCTCTGCTCCAGGCGTCTTCCTGCTTCTTGGTGCTGTTCCCTAGATTGATTTCTGGTGGAGGCTCTGCACAAGTTTGTATCTTAACCTCTTCCTTCCTGTGTCAAGGGGAGAGGTCAGGTCACCCTGATCAGAGCAAGGAAAGCCAGAGGCATTTGGAAATGTCACAAAAAGGGAGAGAGAAAGAGAGAATAATAGACTAAAGCATCTTAACATTTGTAGAATATTTTAGTTTATACTCATCCTAAACTGCTGGCCCCTGGAGGCAGAATTTCACGTTTATTTTTATTTGCTTTTATATTTTCAGGGAATGAGAGAAAGAGACAGAGGGTGTGTGAGCAGCAGGGGAGGGGATGGGGAGAGAGAATCCCAAACAGGCTCCATGCACAGCTCAATCCCACTGAGACCTGAGTGGCCTCAGGACTGGCCCTGAGATCATGACAAGCTTGCCAGCACCCTAAGAATTGAACTTTTAGATGGTTTTGCTTGACTGCCATGGTGATTTTAAAAATACTAGTCATGCACATGCCTTTCAGGAGGGTGGCTTGCCCCCAGGACTCCTTCCTCTCGTCTGTCTGGCCCCTGAGGACATCGGACCAGCTTCCCCAGTTTTGTTGACAAATAACTGACACACGAGGTTGTGTGAGCTCCAGGTGCTCAGCAAGGTGTGACGTGTTTTGCTGCAGGAAGACTGGGGCCCAGCCTTCACCTCCTGGCATCACCATTCCGTCGTGCTGAGAGCTTTTACCATCTAGTCCCAGCAGCAAGTTTTGAGTATACAGTAGGCACAGTTAACTGCCGGGGCCACACCCCACCAGGTCCTTGTACCTGATTTGTCTCACTCCAGGGAGTCTGCAGCTCCCAACTCGTGTTTCTCCATCTGTCCCCAGCAGCCCTGTCCTGCAGCATCTCTGTTCCTGAACACTGAGCTTGTGGTGCCACCGTCTTTGTCTTCATCTTCGTCTGAAACTTCACACAGCATCACCCCCTCAAGATGCTGGTGCGAGTGATGGGACCTCCTTTATTCAAATGGCTCAATAATATTCATATCTATCTGCACATACATACACGTGCATCTTGTTTTCTTTTTCCAACACTTCTCTACATTGTGCGGTGCTCACAGTGAGTGTAGTGCCTGCTGTCACCATACTAGGTTGCTGTATATTATTCACTCATCACCCAGGCTGTCCTCATCCCTGTGACATGCATACTGGAAATTTCTGTGTCTCCATCCCATCGTACTTTGTCAATGCCCAGACCTCCCTCCTCCCGACAACCACCAGTGTGTTCTCTGTATTTACCAATATCTGTCTGCTTCTTTGTTTTTACCACATATAAGTGGACTTGTACAGTATTTTTCCTTCTCTGATCTATTTCAGTTGATGTGACGCCTTTAGGTTCATGCGTGTTGTTGCCATGGCAAGATTTCATCTTCCAGAGGCTGAGAAACATTCCCTCACGTGTGCATCTGCCGCATTGTGCGTATTTATCTTGTTGTCTGCAGGGACGCTTGGGCTGCTTCCATGTCATGGCTGCTGTAGGCACTGCTGCGGTGAACTCAGGGCTGCATCCATCCCTTCAAACTTGTCATTTCTTTGCATAGATGCTCGGCAATAGGATGACTGGATTGTACGGCATTCCTATTGCTAACTTACTCCATCCTGGCCAGCCCAGCAGCTTGGAGGCTCCTGCAGGAGCACCGGCATCTCAGGTTTTCTTATCAATTCCATAAGCCCCTCTGTGCCTCTCGACTGGATGATTAATCTGTTTCCACTTAAAGTCTTCGGTGACAGGTAAGGGTCAGCATTCCCAACTCGTTTCCTGGAGGTTTGAAGCTTCTTTCCTGTCCTGCTTCTCCTTGTCCTGCTTCTCCGATGATTGCCCATCTTGCTGTGCTTTGCTTCCTTCCCCTTCACATTGTATGGATCTGTGGAGGTTTTGGTTTTGTTGTCACCCTGAGGCTTACGTGAAACGTCTTACAGATGTAACAGTCTGTTTCAAACTGATAACTTATTTTTGATCACATATAAAAGATACCCTTTACTCTCCTTTTTATGTGTTTTGATGTCACAATTTACCTCTTTTTATATTACGTATCCGCTGATAAGTTATTGTCTTTATGGTATTTTGAATATGTTCGTCCTCTAACAGCTGTTACCATTGGGTGGCTAACACACTGTCGTGTTATGATGCTGTGGATCTGACTGTACATCCACCTTTACCAGTGTGCTGCATGTTTTCAAATGATCTCGTTTTACTGATTTAATGTTCTTTCATTTCAGCTGATAGACCCCTTCCACAATTCACATAAGGCAGGTCTAGCAGTGGAAAGTCCTCTTAGGTCCTTTATGTCTGCTGGGGGAAACAAACCCATGACAGGAATCCACAGATCTGCATTTGTTCACGTGGCTGGTTTCAAACAGTAGTGAGCATGAGATCGTTTATACACATGTGAAAACACACGAAACTCTGTAGGGTTCGAGGTCCTATGTACACATGGCAGAGGCACAAGCATGTGGCCTTGTGCACACTGCATGCGTGATTGCGTTTGCTCCTGGAGACACAGGGAGAACAGTATAGCCTCCAATTTGTTTCTAACATTTAATTTTATTTGACAAAGACTTGAGCTAATATGGCAAAATGTTTACATTTGTGGATTTGAGGCTATGGTTACCAGGCTGCTTATTATATGATTTTCTATTCTTTTCCATACTAATGTTTTCAAAATAAAACAATTTAGTTAAAAAGGAAAAACATAAAAAATGAATAAAGAATAAAAATAAATATTCAAACTAATTCTTAAATTCTAAAATAAAAAAGTTCAAACTGCCTGGTACTCAGGAAAATATAGATAATGAGATACAAACAGTATGAGATAAAACTCTGTAGTCACCAGATTGGCATTTTTTTTTTAATTTCCAAAGGCAATAAGGATGTGGAAAAATGAGACCCTTTATTATACATTGCTGGTAAGAATGTGAGTGGTCATCACCTTGCATCAGAAACTGAAGGCAAATAATGTATAATGCAATCAACTGGTGATGAGAAAGCATGTTATAAATGTAAAAGGATTTCTTTTTTTTTTTTTTTTTTTTTTTTGTAAAAGGATTTCTAAAAGGTTTTCAGACTTCAGGACAAGTGAAGAATGTGGAGGAGCAGCACTGTGAAGGGAGAGCCTGTACCTGGTTTCCCTAGGAGACAAATTTTGCTTAGTTAAAAATAGGCATCAGAAACTGAAAGAAATAAAAACAGCTCTGTTGGGATCCCCGGGTGGCGCAGCGGTTTGGCGCCTGCCTTTGGCCCGGGGCGTGATCCTGGAGACCCAGGATCGAATCCCATATCGGGCTCCCGGTGCATGGAGCCTGCTTCTCCCTCTGCCTGTGTCTCTGCCTCTCTGTCTCTCTCTGTGTGACTATCATGAATAAATAAATAAAATATTAAAAAAAAAAACAGCTCTGTTTAAAATACCTTGATGGTTAAAATGTTTGTGGGAGCTGGTAGACTGGGTGAGGTTAACATATGACCCCACTTAGAGGGAGGATAGGGTTTAAAGTCCTTGATAAAAATTAGATACATGCAAACAAGGAGCAAGGAAAAACAATCCTAAAAATAAATGTCATAAGGTCAGTTACTACATGCAATGTAACAAGGACCAAATTGCTCAAAAATGGGATCTGTAATGGGATTAAAAAACCCAACACCTGTGATGTTCCCTTTTTTCCCTGGAGAGATGCATTAGCAGAGGCACCTGGGTGGCTCAGCCAGGTAAGCGTCTGACTCTTGGTCTCAGGTTCTGAGTTCAGGCCCCATGTCAGGCTCCATGCTGGGTGTGAGATGTGCTTAATAGGTAAATTAGACAAACAGCATGAGCATAAGTCTAGCAGCTGCTGTACCCATGCAGATGGGGTGGATGGTCCCAAGGCAGGCCCACCGGGTTTCCTCTATGGGAGAGCCCACAGGCAGCCTCATCGCCCCAGCTCCAACCCAGGTGCTAGCAGGGTGGGGAGGAGGCCCAAAACATCTGGTCCTCACTTGACTTACTTACCTAAAGAGATTAGTTATTTAAAAAAAATGTTTAAAGCTTTTTTTATTTTTAAAAATCTTGAAAAGATTTTATTTATGAGACAGAAAAAGAAGGTGAGCGAGAGTGTGAGCACCAGCACACAATGGCAGGGGGAGAGGGAGAAGCAGAAACGTGGCTCATGCCACCGTCCAGACTGGCAAGTCCAGAATCTGGGGGGCAGGCCAGTAGGTGCGAGACTCTGCAGGCGGTCTGGAAGCAGACACACAGGGAGGCTCCTCTGCTGGACCCAAAGTCCACTGATTTAAATGCTAATTCACCAAAACATGTGCTCACGGCCGCACCTAGATTAGCATTGACCAGATACCTGGTACCGAAGCATGGCTAAATTGACACATGGAGATAACCAGGCCCTCACACAGGCCAGTCCAACGAGTTAAACAATCTATTTCTTCCAAGAAAAATCTATTCAAGTCTTCTGGCCATTTTTTTTTTTCTTCTTCTGGCCATTTTTAATTGGTTTTGGGGTGTTGAGTTGTATAAGTTCTTTATATCTTTATATCTTTTGGATAGTAACCCTTTATGATTTAATTCATATGTGAAATTTCAGAAACAGTACAAAAGAGCAAAGGGGGAAAAAGAGGGGTAAACCCAGAAACAGACTCCTAACTCTAGAGAACACCCTAGGGTTATCAGAGGGGAGGTGGGGGATGAGAGACACAGGTGATGGGGATGAAGGAGGGCACCTGTCCTGATGAGCACCGAGTGCTGGATGGGCGCGATGAATTACCATACTGTACACCTGAAACAAATATAGTTAACTAATGAATTAAAAACTTAGGGCAGCCCGGGTGGCTCAGCGGTTTAGCGCCGCCTTCAGCCCAGGGCCTGGTCCTGGAGAACCGGAATTGAGTCCCACGTCAGGCTCCCTGCATGGAGCCTGCTTCTCCCTCTGCCTATGTGTCTGCCCCTCTCTCTCTGTGTGTCTCTCACGAATAAATAAATAAAATTTTTAAAAACAAAAACTTAATTTTAAAATAAGTTTAGAGGGATACCTGGGTGGCTCAGTGCGTGCCTTTGGCCAGGGCTTGATCCTGGGGTCCTGGGATCGAGTCCCGCGTCGGGCTCTTGGCATGGAGCCTGCTTCTCCCTACTCCTGTGTCTCTGCCTCTCTCTCTCTTTCTCTATGTCTATCATCAATTAATCAATCTTTAAAAAAAAATAAGTTTAGGGGCACCTGGGTGGATCAGTAGCTGAGCATCTGCTTTCAGCTCAGGTCATGATCCTGGAGTCCTGGGATCAAGTCCCACATCTGGCTCCCTGCAGCTGCAACATCGGCTTGTCCATGGGTCTTGTACCTACTGGCCCCCCAGAATCTGGACTTGCCAGTCTGGATGGTGGCACGAGCCACGTTTCTGAAGCTGTTGGGTGTTTTTCCAGGGAAGTCCAACAGTCTGCCCATCCTCAGTAATGATGCTACTTGTGCAATGGCCACACACAGGCTTGCCGCTGAGGATGGACACAGACCTGTCAGAGGACGCCAGAGAGTTTGTCTTTTCTCAGGCTGGAGCCTAGCACGGAGCCCTTGGTAGAGCCACACTGAGAGCCACAGACTGGAGTGCCTTTGGGAGGCAGGGGATGCGGTGGCCAGAGGGCCAGGGGTGCAGCAGCGCTGGGGAGCTGCCTTCTGAACAGAGGCTGGGGGACGTGTCTGCCCCTCTTGTGGTCTGCAGGCTTCTCTTCAGCCTGTCAGGGGCTAGAGTTCACGCGGTGAAGCCCTAACCCCATTACTTGGGAATGTAGGGCATTTGGAGATTCGGTAGCAGAGTGAGGGTGGCACCAATCTGACTGGTGTCCCCAAGAGTGAAGATCAAGACACAGGTATCAGAAGTATTCCTGCAGCAAAGGCTGAGTGTGGACGGTGGCCAGCCAAGGGGAGAGGCCCCAGAGCACACTGACCTGGGACTTCTAAGCTCCAGAATCGTGAGCAGTAAGCGTGTTAAAGCATGCAATCTGGGGCATGTGGTCACGGTAGCTCCAACAAAGTGACCTGTGGACCGAGTCCCCTGTGGCTCCAGAGGTTCTGAGTTCCTAGCTCCTCATAGGGGTGGGGGTCCCTTTTCCCTTGCGCCCTGTTCCCTTCTCTCCTGACACAGTCATGACACAGTCACGCTCGTGACTGTGGCCAAGTGTCCACTTCAGGCCCTTCTGGTGCTCTGGGTGCGGGGAGCAGGTGGGCAGAGTGCGCCAACCATCTGCACCAACACTCTCAGGACCTGTGACCCAGGGATTCCATGTCTGACTGTTTGCCAGAGGGAAATGAAAGCACATATGGTTCAGGGAGAAGGAAGGAGGATCCTGCGCTCCTGAGAATGGCTCTTCAGCACCTCTGGGTGCCAGACCCAGGTCTGGGCACTGCTGATTGCTCCTGAGGACAGCTGGACAGGCAGCCGCCAGAGTGCCCGTTACAGGGTCCTGTGATGCAGCACAAGTAAGGCAGGAAGTGGGGGATGGGAGGAGGTAGGGTCCAGCTTTTGGGAGGGCTCCACACCGGCCCCCCCACGCCCTGCAGGCAGATCACCACTCAACGTCAACGCAATTCTTGCTGCTCGGATGGGATTCTGGCTAATTCTTCTCTTCTGTGCTTTCTGGATATATTGCAGTTAACACACTCATTTTTACAATTAGAAAAAACCCACAATAAATGCTACATAGAAACCACATCTTCAGTCGACTCCCGATTTCTGTGGGAGAGTGTCTGAACTGCTGCTGGTGTTTACGGGCCTCTAGGGGCCTCCGGCCTCCACCCAACCTCATTGTTAGTTCCTCTCTGCACACACTGTCTTTCCCAGTCACACAGTTCCTTTGTGACCCACACTGGCCAAGGAGGGTTGCCAGATTTGGCAAAAAGAAAGTGTGAGACACCAGTTAAACCTGAACTTCAGATGATAAATGATACAATAAGTTAAGACATACTTATTTTTAAAAAGATTTTTAAAAATCTATTTATACATGACAGACACAGGGAGACAGAGACGCAAGCAGAGAGAGAAGCAGGCTCCACATAGGGAGCCCGATGTGGGACTTGATCCCAGGCCACAGGATCACTCCTTGGGCCAAAGGCAGGCGCTCCACCGCTGAGCCACCCAGGCATCCCAAGACACACTTATACTGAGAAAGTATCTGCCATTCAAGTTGAACTAAGCATCCTCTCTCTATTTTATCTGGTGACACTATAGTGATTCTTCTCCACCATCTGCTGGAATAATCGCTTCCATCTTCCCTGAATCTTTCCACTTATTTGGGGAAGCAGGTGACGTGAAGGGGCTCAGGAAGACAAGCCTGCTGGCCAATCCTGTGTTGGCTATGCCCGGGTGCTTAGATATAATGAATGCACCTTTGGACCTTAGGGGGCACCTAGTGGGCTCAGCCGGGGAAATGTGCACCTCTTGACCTCGGGGTTGTGAGTTTGAGCCCCATGTTGGGTTTAGAGATTCTGAAAAAAACTTTGGCTTTGATCAGGGGGCCCTGGTCCTGGACTCAAGTGAAAAGGTGAATGTCCAAAGGCTTGGAGGTTCTCCCCAGGAAAGAAACTCTGTTCTAGTTTATAGAACTTTTTTTTTTTTTTTAAAGATTTTTATTCATGAGAGATACAGAGAGAGGCAGAGACACAGGCAGAGGAAAAAGCAGGCTCCTTAAAGGGAGCCCGATGTGGGACTCGATCTCGGAACCCTGGGATCACGCCCTGAGCCAAAGGCAGATGCTCAACGCTGAACCACCCAGGTGACCCTATAGGACATTTCAATCTTCTATGTTGAGGTAAAATTTTCTTAGTCATTTTTTATTTTTATTTTTTATTTTTTTAATAATAAATTTATTTTTTATTGGTGTTCAATTTGCCAACATACAGAATAACACCCAGTGCTCATCCCGTCAAGTGCCCCCCTCAGTGCCCTTCACCCATTCACCCTCACCCTCCACCTCCTCCCCTTCTACCACCCCTAGTTCGTTTCCCAGAGTTAGGAGTCTTTATGTTTTGTCTCCCTTTCTGATATTTCCCACCCATTTCTTCTCCCTTCCCTTATATTCCCTTTCACAATTATTTATATTCCCCAAATGAATGAGAACATACAATGTTTGTCCTTCTCCGATTGTCCTTAGTCATTTTTTAAACCTGGTGTCAAATCTTACATTTTATTGGTTTCAGGTATTGGATAATTCCAGGAGGAAGCTGGACAGCTTCTGTTCCAGACAAGAATGCATTGCTGTTTGTCTGCCTCCCTCCTTGCCCCCCCCCATGGTCCCTTACCTGTTCTTTAGCTCCACAGGGACCAAAGGGCATCTTCCTGCTGATTCTGACTTATGTTCATGGTCCCTGTCACAGATCTGCAGTGGGCAAGGTGGGCACCCCACCCTGTTTCCCGAGACAGCCCTGAGCTCTGGCTGGGGAGGCACCAGACAGCTGCTGCACCTGCTTCCAGAAACCCAGTTCACATCCAGCATCGTAAAGTGCAAACCATGCCCAAAACCTAAGCCTGGAGGGATGCCACCCTGAGTCCACGGTACAGATGGGGACACAGGAGGATGTCACGCATGCAGTGGCAGTGCAAGCACCACCATTACCTTTAGGACTGAGAGAGTAAAGGTCCTCACACCATCACCCATTTCTTTGTCTCCTTGTCTCACACCCAGGTCCCTGGAGCAGAACAGTTTGTGTTGCTGTGTTAAATGAAGCCATTTGGTAGAGGGGATGGAAATCTTCAGGCTGCAGTGTTAGTGTCTATGGAGCAAAATCTACTTAAGAGGGAGAAACACAAATCTATACTTGATTTACTTCTGCTTCTAAAAGGGATGCTGAAAGGACACACAGGAAATAAAACTGCTTCCCTGTGGGGCAGGGGTGGGGCCGTGGCAGACGGGTGAATAGAGGTGGATTGGTTGCAAATTTTCTTGATGGACATCTTTATGTATTATTGAACCAAGTGAATAAGTGTATCACCCTTTAAAAATAAATTACATCATAAAGTTACAGGATATATTTTATTTTATTTTATTTTTATTTTATTGGTTATATCATTTTGTTGGGAAAGAAGCTGACCTGGAAAATAGAGAGCTACTCGCTCCAAATGGCTATGACATTTCCACTTCCAGGGCTCATGGACTTGGTGCCTGACACCATCTCAGCCTCCTCACCTCCCAACCCCAGATCTGTGGAGCCACTTGTTATAATTCCTACTTTTCTGCCAGGTCTTCCCAGCTCAGCTTTTCTTCCTTCAATGTGGCATCTACGTTGCTGCCCCCCACCCTCTCCTGTCTGTGACCAGAAACTCCAGTGTCTGAAGCATCTGCTTCTCTTATTGCTGGTCTCTTCTCCGTGGGGAGCCTGGCGATCTTTGCTTGCGAACTCGGTGTTTGGTAACGTATCTGTAGGATAATTCAAGGCCTGCAATGATGTTAGTTTCTTCCTGCAAAGATTTTTGTTTTTGACAGTAGCAGTCTAAGAGTTCCTTAAACGAGCTCGGGATGAAGTTTGGGGCCTGGGACTTCATTTCTAGCTTCTAAAAATACAGCACGGGACCTCAGCAGCCTGCAGAATCAGCACACATCCCCAGACAGAAGCAACCCCACATGCCAGGCTCCCCTCCTCAGCAACCTTTCCTTTCCCAAAATTTGAATTTTCTCGATACTTTAAGAGTATTTTATCCAGATTTTTTAGTTGTCTTCACCTGCAGGAGGCATGAATTCCTCAGTGCCCCCACAGAGGTGGAAACCCTTCTGATCCAGGTTTCTGGCTTTTCAGGGCTTTGCTCTCAGAAAACCTTGTTTCCTCTGAGATGCATGGTCACATGGAGTTTCCCGGGGCAGCATGCAGCCCCCTGACCCCAGGCAGGGCCGGAGTACAGTCTTGCATCCAGAAGAGCAGAAGCAGAGTGGTCCTCCTCACCAGGCTTGAGACAAGAGGCCTTTGGGTGCACAGGGGGGCAACTGAGCTGAAGGCCAGTCTGCTTCCCAGACTCTGGCCTCAGGGCAACACCAGCAGTAGGGCCCATGATAGGTCTCAGTTTGCAGACCAGGATGTGACAGGAAATTGGAACTGGGCCAGCTCTAGAAGCCGCAAAAGGAGCCAAACAGAAAACACTTAGTGGTGCTAATGATGCATTAAAAACCTGTAAGTGAGCAAAGGTTTCCGCAGGCTTCACCTGCAGACAGAGCTGCTTCACCCATGGGTCCGGCTGTCCAGTCCAGAGTCGTGGCTAGGTGCATCCGTACGGGTGACTTCAAGGGCTGAGGGTCCACGGGGAAGGGCCGAGGCAGGTTTCCGAGACTGCCTGTCTTGTGGGATCTTCCAGGGTCACTTATGGAACCCGCTTCAGTGACCCATTCAGGGCCCTGGGGTGTGTCACTCCATCCGCAGGATGGAGGTGGCTGCCCTGCAGGTCCAGGTTCGCAGGACCCAAATGCGCTGTGGGCGTGGACACTTGGGGGGGTGGTCCCCTCAGTGGCGGAGTGGAGGGTGGCCGAGGGGCCCCGGCTGGGTGACTAGCTGTCGTTGGGTGGTCGGTGGCCGTTGGGAACGTTGGGGCGGTTGGGGCGCGGGCAGCAGGGGGCGTGGGGGACGCGCTCGGGAAGGATCGGAGCGCGCACCCTCCGCGCTTGGGGGACCGAGGGTGCTTTAGAAAACAGCCGGTTTGGAAGCAATCTTGGTTATACTGCCCGGCGTTCAGCGGTTGTGGAGCCCTCCTGGAAGCCGGCAGCTGCGCGGGCAGGATGGAGAACAGCCCGGAGCGTGGGCTCCGGGGCGCGAGGCCGCAGAGCGCCCTGACCAGGCGTGCATACCACTCCCCACCTGCCGCTGCACCCGGGTCACGGACCCCAAGTGTCGTGGGGGCACCGACCCCAAATGTCCTTAGGTGTGGACCCCAACTGTCTGGGGGCACAGACCCCAAGTGTCCCTGGGCGCGGATCCTGACTGTTTCAGGGGACATGGACCCCAAGTGTCCCGGGGGCACTGACCCTACCTGACCGGGGCGCGGACCCCACCCGTCCGGGGGCACACAGTCGGAGGAGGCCCTGGCTGCAGCTTGGTGCTGCTGCCAGAAGGACCCAGGGCCCCTGGCTGGTTCGGGGCAGGGGAGGGAATGGGGGGAACAGAGCCTGGGACCCTTGAGCTCAGGGGTGACTTCAAGCTCCACAAAATAAAAAAGCAAAAACATTAAAAGGATCTCCCGAGTTAGAAAATGTAAAACTAGGAGCCAACGTGAATATTTACTTGCAATGACAAATTACAAATATTAAAAAGCTGACTGCAAACATGAAAACATCTACAAAAACATTTTCAACCCTCTGACTGCCTCTGTATTTCCCGTATATTTTTAGCATATCTTTTGATTCCATCTTTATATGGCAACATTTTTTTTTAAAATTTTTACTTATTTATGATAGAGAGAGAGAGAGAGGCAGAGACACAGGCAGAGGGAGAAGCAGGCTCCATGCACCGGGAGCCCGACGTGGGATTCGATCCCGGGTCTCCAGGATCGCGCCCTGGGCCAAAGGCAGGCGCCAAACCGCTGCGCCACCCAGGGATCCCTGGCAACATTTTTATACACATTTTCTCTGGTGAGAATGAATAATCTGATATTTCCTCTAGCATGGTTAGCATCGGGTTTTTATTATTTTTTAAATTTTATTTATTTATTCATGAGAGACAGATTGAGAGAGAGAGAGAGAGAGAGAGAGAGAGAGGCAGAGACACAGGCGGAGGGAGAAGCAGGCTCCATGCAGGGACCCGGACATGGGACTCCATCCTGGATCTCCAGGATCATACCCTGGGCTGAAGGCGGCGCTAAACCGCCTGGGCTGCCCAACATAGGGTTTTTAAATTGAAAGTTTAGAAAAGTTAGTTTTGCAGTGATTATTGGTAATGTCGATTTCAGTATTGTTAACTTTGGGAAAACTTTTGTCAAAAGGTCCTTATGCGAGCTCTATGATTTCAGGGCATTTTGAGTTTTCCTGGGCAGTCACTAACTTTAAATTAAAATGCTAAAAGTCTGATGTGTTTATTTTTCATTCCTTGTTGTGAAAGTGTATTATGAGCTCTAGATTCTTTGTAGATGCCAGTATCATGCTAAATCAACAAGAAATTCTAAAAACTGCAATGTGCTTATAGGTTTATCCTTTTTATCAATTGGTTTTCAAGAAATCCAGGAGTGTCTTTCTCTCTAAAAATGTATCTCCTTCATTGCTGATTTTTGTTGGATCTGAACATTTTTTCCCTTTCTATTCACCTTTTGATGTCAGAATAACTCGTTGATTTCATATAGAAATATGTGAAATATAATTTTATTTTATGCTGCAGATAATTGTACATAATAATGCAAATATAAATAAATATATTCTTGAAGAAGAGGACTACCATTTTGAACAGACACAGGCTGAATCCCGCAAGTATATGAGTAGCATCCTAAATTGGCAGACATTGAGTTATTTCAAGGTCACTTTTGTGTTTTGAGATCATGTAGAAAGCTTCAGTGAATATCCTTCCACATATGCATTAGAGGACTTAGAATATCCAAGGTGACATTTTTGGTGACAGTGTGAGATAACTTCCAAGTTACGACTGGTTTTTCTCATCACCCTTTATTGAATAACGCAGAGTTCCAGCACTGATTTGAATCCCAGCTTCACAGCATGCTGTGTGCACACACACTTGCGTGTTTTCTTCACTCCTTGTTCTATTCTTCTGTCTGTTCCTCCCTGTGGGCCCAGCTATTTTAAATGCCGCATGTTTGCAAAGTGTGTTAATGTCAGGTAGGTCTTATTTTTTAGATTTTTTTGGTGGGTATTCATTATGTCTATTTTGCCAGTTGAGTTTAGCATGATTTTTAAGAACCTACTCACCGTCCAACCCCAGTCCAGTTAGTATTCGGACATGAGCAGCATGGACAGTGTGTGGGTCGCATGGGTATCATGGGCAGCATGTGGCCACGTGTGGGCAGTGTTTGGGCAGATGTGGACAGCGTGGGCTGTGAATGTGTGGAGGAACACAGGAGGCTTGGTGGGCAGCCTGGCCCCCAGCATGAGCTGTGCAGCTAGGGATCCGCTGTGTACACAAGGCTGCTTGGGGACACCCTGGTGACAGCACTTCATCCAGGGGTAGAACTTGTCTGGAGAGAGGGACAGCAGGAGAGGCAGGCGGGGGAGGGACCCCATGGGGGCCTATGTGTGTCTGCACACATTATAGCACAGTTGTGAAAGTGAAGGTTCACTTTGACTTCTCGCCTCTCTCTATTTCTTTGAATTAAGTTTTCTAAATTATACTAAATGGGGGGCGCCTGGGTGGCTCAGCAGTTGAACAACTGCCTTGGGCTCAGGGCATGATCCTGGGGTCCTGGGATCAAGTCCCGCATCAGGCTCCCTGCGTGGAGCCTGCTCCTCCCTCTGCCTGTGTCTCAGCCTCTCTGTGTCTCTCATGAATAAATAAGTAAAATATTAAAAAATAAAATACTGTAAATGGCAAATTGCTTTTTAAAGGACCTGTGTGACCAGGGTGTCCAGCAGGGGGCCACATGGCTGGCCTCCTCAGCACCTGGGGGCTAGGCACAGTCACTGCAGGGTGGCGCAGGGGGGTCCTCAGCGCGGCTTCCTGACCAGGCTCTGTGGTGATGGATTGTTGACCCTGTGGGAGACACTTGCACCCCCAGATCCACTCAGCCTGCACAGCTCCCCTCACACCGGGCGTAAATGAAGTGTGATGGCACCAAAGTTCTTTCTCTGTTAGATGATAAACTATTTTAGTTATGGTTAACCTCCATTTTTTAAAGCTCTGTTATTTCTTTTCTGTTTTAGAGTATTTGTGGATCGAGACATTTAGAAATTTGCACTTAAATCAGTTTTATTCTTTCAAAAAATAGAATCACCGTGTCCTACTCAGTAATCCATCTAAATGATTATACTGTTCTGTTTCATTTTTAAATATTAATTAATTCCTGGCTTCTCTGGAATCTATTGTGCTGGGTTGTATGAGGGGTGATTTCATGTTAATTCTTTTTTCTGGTTCAGTTGTCCCCAAATCATTTCTGTAATAGTAAGTCTGTTCCACACCTATGTGCTATTTCTGCTTTGACATAAATTAACTTTTTATAGTAGCACAATATACTTTTTTACTCTAGCCCTTTGAATATTTTTTCTGTTCTTACAGATATTATGTAGTTTTGATGATTATTCCTTTTCGTTAAAAATCTAGCAGTACCTTTGCCATATAATAATTTTTTATAAACTGTAAAATGTTCCTGCTGATTACCTTTTCAGAGGCATCTTCTTATTCAGTGCTTCTGAGTTTATAGAGCATTCCTTCAGTATAATTGCACTGCATTAAACTTGTTGGTTACATTAAGAATTATGACTTTTGAGGGCTCACTTACCTTCTCAACCAATAGCAGGATATATCACCGAGCACTTTTCTTTGTATTTCTGAATCAGATGTTATTTAAACCTTGTATTGAGAGTAGATATATATTTTATAAGGTTCGTTTTAAAAAATGTTTTATATTTAAACTGAATTTAGTTAACATATATTGCATTAGTTTCAGAGGTAGAGGTGAGTGAATCATTATTATAACCTGGTGCTCATCCCATCACGTGCCCTCCTTAATGCCCACCCCCAGTGACCCTATCCCCTCACCCTCCTCCCCTCCAGCAACCCTCAATTTGTTTTCTATGATTAAGTCTCTTATGGTTTGTCTCCCTCTCTGATTTTGCCTTGTTTTATTTTCCCCTTCCTTCCCCTATGTTCATCTGTTTTCTTTCTTTCTTTCTCTTTCTTTCTTTCTTTCTTTCTTTCTTTCTTTCTTTCTTTCTTTCTTTCTTCCTTCCTTCCTTCCTTCCTTCCTTCCTTCCTTCCTTCCTTCCTTCCTTCCTTCCTTCTTTCTTTCTTTCTTTCTTTCTTTCTTTCTTTCTTTTTTAAAGATTTTATTTATTCATGAGAGACACAGAGAGAGACGCAGAGACATAGGCAGAGGGAGAAGCAGGCTCCCTGCCGGGAGCCCAATGTGGGACTTGTTCCTGGAACTTCAGGATCATGCCCTGAACCAAAGGCAGACACTTAACCGCTGAGCCACCCAGGCGTCCCTCATCCATTTTGTTTCTTAAATTCTACATATGAGTGAGATCATATGCTATGTGTCTTTCTCTGACTCACTTACTTCACTCAGCATAATACTCTCCAGTTGCATTCACATTGTTGCAAATGGCAAGATCTCATTCTTTTTAATGGGTAATATTACATTGTATGTATATGTGTGTGTGTGAGTGTGTGCGTGTACATACCACATCACACACACACACACACACACACCCCACATCTTTTTTATCCATTCATCTGTCAGTGGACACTGAGGCTCCTTCCACTGTTTGGTTATTGTGGACATCGCTGCTGTGAACATTGGGGTGCAGGTGTCCCAGCATTTTACTGCATCTGTATCTTTGGGGTAAATACCCAGTAATGCAATTGGCTGGGTCATGGGGTAGCTCTATTTTTAACTCTTTGAGGACCCTCCACATAGTTTTCCAGAGTGACTGTACAGTTCACATTCCCACCAACAGTGCAAGAAGGTTCCCCCTTCTCCACATCCTCTTCAACATTTGTTATTTCCTGTCTTGTTAATTTTCACCATTCTCACTGGTGTGAGGTGGTATCTCATTGTGTGTGTGTGTTTTTTTTAAAGATTTTATTTATTTATTCATGAAAGACAGAGAGAGAGAGAGAGAGAGAGGCAGAGGCACAGGCAGAGGGAGAAGCAGACTCCATGCCAGGAGCTCGATGTGGGACTCAATCTCAGGACTCAAGGATCACACCCTGGGAAAAAGGCAGACGCTTTAATAGCTGAGCCACCCAGGCATCCCTCTCATTGTGGTTTTGATTTGTATTTCCCTGATGGCAAGTCATGTGGAACATTTTCTCATGTGCTTGTTGGCCATGTGTATGTCTTTTTTTGAGAAATTTCTGTTCATGTCTTCTGCCCTCTTCTTGACGGGATTGTTTGTTTCTTGGGTATTGAGTTTGATAAGTTCTTTATAGATCTTGGATACGAGCCCTTTATCTGAGATATCATTTGCAAATATCTTCTCCCATTCTGTAGGTTGTCTTATAGTTTTGTTGACTGTTTCCTTTGCTGTGCAGAAGCTTTTTATCTTGATGAAGTCCCAATAGTTCATTTTTGCTTTTGTTTCCCTTGCCTTTAGAGACGTGTCTAGCAAGAAGTTGTTGTGGCCAAGGTCACAGAGGTTGCTGCCTGTGTTTTCCTCTAGGATTTTGATGAATTCCTGTCTCACATTTAGGTCTTTCATCCATTTTGAGTCTATTTTTGTGTATGGTGTAAGCAAATGATCCAGTTCTGTTCTTCTGCATGTGGCTGTCCAAGTTTCCCAGCACATTTGTTGAAGAGACTGTACTTTTTCCAGTGGATATTCTTCCCCGCTTTGTCAAAAATGAGTTGACCATAGCATTGAGGGCCCATTTCTGAGTTCTCTATTCTGTTCCATTGATCTATGTGTCTGTTTTTGTGCCAGTGCCATACTGTCCTGGTCACCACAGCTTTGTAATATAGTTTGAAGTCAGGCATTGTGATGCCCCCATCTTTGGTTTTCTTTTTCAGCATTCCTCTGGGTATTTGAGGTCTTTCCTGGAAACATACAAATATTAGAATTGTTTGTTCCAGCTCTGTATAAAATGTCAATGGTATTTTGATAGGGATTGCACTGAATGTGTAAATTACTTTGGGTAGCATAGACATTTACACAATATTCATTCTTCCAATCTATAAGCATTGAATGCTTTTCCATTCTTTTTCTTTTTGATAAGTCTGGCTACAGGTTTATGAATTTTGTGAATTCTTTCAGTGAACCAGCTCCAACTTTTGTTGATATATTGTGTTTTTTTAAATTTCTGTATCAGTGATTTCCGCTCTAATCTTTATTATTTCTTGTCTCCTGCTTGATTTATTTTATTTGATGTTCTTTTCCAGCTTCTTTAGATGTAAAATTAAATTGTGTTTTTGAGACTTTTCTTGTTTCTTTCTTTTTTTTTTTTTTTTTTTTTACTTTTCTTATTTCTTGAGAAAGGCTTGTATTGCTATATACTTCCCTCTTCGGACCGCCTTTGCTGCTTCCCAAAATTTTTGAACTGTCATGTTTCCATTTTCATTTGCTTCCATGAATTTTTTAAATTCTTCTGTAATTTTCTGGTTGACCCATTCATTCTTGATAGGATGCTCTTTAATTTCCATGTATTTATACTCTTTTCAAATATTTTCTTGTGGTTGACTTCAAGTTTCATAGCATTGTGCTCTGAAAATATGCATGGTATGATCTCAATCTTTTTATACAGGTGGAGACTTGATATATGACCTCGTAGGTGATCTGTGCTGGAGAAAGTTTCATGTGCACTCGAGAAGAATGTGTATTTTGTTGCTTTAAGTTGGAATGCTCTGAATATATCTGTGAAGTCCTTCTGGTCCAATGTGTCATTCAAAGCCCTTGTTTCCCTGTTGAGCTTCTGCTTCGATTGTCTATCCATTGTTGTGAGTGGGGTGTTATTATTATCAATGTGTTTCTTTATTTTATTTTTTTCAATGTGTTTCTTTAATTTTGTTATTTATTAGCTTTTATATTTGGCTGCTTCCAAGTTAGGGGCATAAATATTTGCAATTGTTAGATTTTCCTGTTGGGTAGACACTTTTATTATGATATAGTGTTCTTCATCTCTTATTGCAATCTTTGGTTTAAAATCCAGTTAGATATAAGGATTGCTACTCCAGCTTTCTTTTTTTTTTAAGATCGCAAATTTTATTACTTATTTATTTATTTTTTATTTTTGAAAGATTTTGTTTATTTATTCGAAAGAGAGAGAGAGAGAGGCAGAGACACAGGCAGAGGGAAAAGCAGGCTGCAGGGAACCCAATGTGGGACTCGATCCCGGGTCTCCAGGATCAGGCCCTGGGCTGAAGGCGGTGCTAAACTGCTGAGCCACCTGGGCCGCCCAAAGATTGCACATTTAAAAAATTATATTCTTTATAAACTTTTTTTACATTTTCTAAAACAACCATTCATAATATTCAAAGTTAAGGAGAAAAAAGACTTTCAAAACATGCATGTACATATTAAAAACTATTAATGGTACAAATTATGTTTAATAGTGAATGAAGGGAGTAGGGAGAAAGTCTCTGATTTTTTTTAAAGGTCAGAACTGAGCATTTTTTCACATAGTCATGAAAAATGAACATTATATTAACTTTCACATATTTCACATAAAATTGATAAGGACAGAGTAATGTAAGAAAAGGTATAATCAATATTTAGGCACAACAGTTTTCCAGCTTTCTTTTGATGTCCATTAGCATGGTCAATAGTCCTCCATCCCCTCATTCTCAGTCTGAAGGCATCTTTAGTTCTAAAATGAACATCTTGTAGACAGCATATAGATGGTCTTGCTTTTTTACCCAATCCGATACCCTGTGTCTTTTGACTGGAGCATTTAATCCATTTACATTCAGAGTAACTATTGAAAGATACAAATTTAGTGTCATTGTATTCCCTGTAAAGTCCCTGTTTCTGTAGATTGTCTCTGTTTCTCTCTGGTTCTAGGGTTCTCTCTTCACTTACAGGATCCTGCTTAGTATTTCTTGCAGGGCTGCTTTGGTGGTCATATATTCTTTCAGTGTCTGTCCTGGAAGCTTTTTATCTCTCCTCCTATTCTGAATGACAGCGTTTTACTGGATCAAGTATTCTTGGCTGCATGTTTATCTCATTTAGCACATTGCATCTATCATGCCAACAGTTTCTGTACTGCCAAGTCTCTGTGGATAGATCTGCTGCTAGTCTAATGTGTCTACCTTTGTAGGTTAAGCTGCTTTCAGGATTTTCTCTGTCTCTGAGATTTGCAAATTTCATTATAATATGTCATGGTGTTGACCTATTTTTGTTGATTTTGAGGGGAGTTCTCTCTATGTCTTGGACTTGAGTGCCTGTTTTCTTCCCCAGATTAAGAAAGTTCTCAGCTACAATTGTTCAAATAAACCTTCTGCCTCCTTTTCCTGCTCTTTCTCTAGGACTCCTGTAATGGGGATATTATTTCACTTTATGGAATCAGTTATTACCCTAAGTCTACCTTTGTGATCTAATAGTTTTCTTTCCCTCTTCATTTAAGCTCCATTATTTTTCATCAGTTTATCTTCTATATCACTGATTTCTCTTCTGATTTGTTCATCCTTGTTTTTATGGCCTCCCCTTGGAACTGCATATCAGTTATAGCATTTTAAATTTCAGGCTGACTAGATTTTAGTTCTTTTATCTATGCAGTAAGGGATTCTCTAGTGTCTTCTATGCTTTTTTAAGCCCAGCTAGCATCATTATAATCACTGTTTTAAATTCTAGTTCAGACATTTCACTTATATATGCACTGATTAAATCTCTGGCTATCATTTCTTCCTGTTCTTTCTTTTGGAGTGAATTCCTCCATCTTGTCATTTTGGAGGGAATAAAAAAAGAAAGAAAGGAAAAATAGAAAAAAGAAATAATAAAAAATAAAAATGAGGGATCCCTGGGTGGCGCAGCGGTTTAGCGCCTGCCTTTGGCCCAGGGCGCAATCCTGGAGACCTGGGATCGAATCCCATGTCGGGCTCCCAGTGCATGGAGCCTGCTTCTCCCTCTGCCTATGTCTCTGCCTCTCTCTCTCTCTCTCTCTCTCTCTCTCTCTCTGTGACTATCATAAATAAATAAAAATTTAAAAAATTTAAAAAAATAAATAAAATAAAAATGAAAAAAATTATAAAAAGAAAATCTAAAAGTAATATAAGATAAAATCATATACATATAGAAAGCTAGTGCCTAGGTGTGCTTTAGTCTGCTTGTTATGAGAAGCTTGTTAGAAAAAAGGTAGAAAGAAAAGACAAGGAAAATAAAAAATTAAAAACAAAATATGTGCATATATATATTTTAGGAAAGCAAGTTTGTACAATTTTGATTTTTAATTCTTTTTAAAATATTTTATTTATTTATTTATTCATGAAAGACACAGAGAGGCAGAGACATAGGCAGAGGGAGAGGCAGGCTCTCTGCAATGAGCCCGATGTGGGACTCAATCCCAGATCCCGAGATCACGCTCTGAGCTGAAGGCAGATGCTCAACCGCTGAGCCACCAGGGGTCCCCTTGATTATTATTTCTAATGAGTGCATACTCATATGACATTCATCCACTAAATATTATTTTAATGCAAAAAGGGAGGAATCCATTTTAAAAAAGAGGACTTGGGATCCCTGGGTGGTGCAGCGGTTTGGCGCCTGCCTTTGGCCCAGGGCGCGATCCTGAAGACCCGGGATCTAATCCCACATCAGGCTCCCGGTGCATGGAGCCTGCTTCTCCCTCTGCCTATGTCTCTGCCTCTCTCTCTCTGTGACTATCATAAATAAAAAAAAAAAAAGAGGACTTTATTTGAATATTATAAATGATATATCTGTATTATCTTTGATTATTTCATGCATTTATATTTATTACTATCTTTGCTTTATTTTTTAGCTTATAGAATGTTTGCAATTGACTTCAAACTCTTTATTAAATTTTAAACTATATAATCAGAGAGGGAAATAAACCATGAGAGACTCTTAACTCTAGGAAACAATGTGAGGGTTGCTGCAGGGGAGGGGGTGGGAGATGGGGTAAGTGGGTGATGGGCATGAAGGAGGGCAGGTGATGTGATGAGCACTGGGTGTTGTATGCAACTGATGAATTAACGAATACTACATCTCACATTAATGTTTTACTGAATGTTGGCTAATTGAATTTAAATAAAAAAAATAAATTTTAAACTATACCAAGAGGTAAGACTATGGCTTCTCGGCCTGGATCTTGTGAATCGACCTGATTCTGGTAGGCAGAAACAAGTAGCATTCTTGGCAGAGGGAAGTAGGCCATAAGGCTTGAGGGGATGTGGCCACATGGAGTGTGTTCAGGAAGCTACATGTAATTCTTTTGGTTAGTGGGGAGCCTGAGGGGCAGTGGGGGGCAGCACTGGGGATGGAGATCGGGGTCAGATCCCTGACAGCTTGGACTCAGAGTTAAGGAGTTTGGGCTTATTTTGAGTAATGAGAAGTCATCTTGAAGAAAGGAATAACACAGGTCAAAGATGAAATATGGCTGAGATGTCAAGTGTTATGACAGCAGGTGTTGAGTCCAATGACAGAAATGTGGAGGTTGAGAGCAGTGGACTGCACAAAAGTAAGGTGGACAGGATGATGTTGGCCTTTCCATATTGATTTTGAGCTGCAGCTAGGGCAATGGGAGAGAATTCGCTCTTGGTTGGAAATATGGGATTGACTGTTAGGGACAAATACCTGGTTTGGGAATTAGGATGATATCTGAAGCCTTCAGAATGGAAAATTAAGGGCAGAGTTTGGAGACAGAGAAGGGTTAAATAAGCAACCCTAAGAAGGCTTCCTTCGTGGAGGGAAAAGTGAAGAAGCAGAGGGGCAGTGTGAGAGGCACCAGGACAAGGAAGGATGGGTGGGGTGGGAAGAACGGAGTGGGGGTAGGATTTGGGGACAGTTACCTCAAGGAGGAGGAAGCCCAAGTAAAGGCCCTCTGGGGCCTTCCCAGAGATCTCCCTTCCCAGAGATCTCTGGTGACCTTGGAGGGAGAGGTCTCCAAAGAGAAGCAAGCCCATGGCTGAGCAGTGCAGGGGCCCGAGGAGAGGACGTGGGGCCCAGAAGGTGGGTTATGAGGGTGGAGAAAGAAAAGACTGGGGGAACGCCAGGTGAGGGCCATTTGTTTGCTTGTTGGAGCATTTGCATTCCCCTGGGCCCCTCCCTCCCACCTTCCCTTCCATCTCTGCCGTGGGTCATCCATGGTGCCCATTCTACCGAATGCTGCCGGTGACACCCAGGGGCACCCCTGTGTCCTCTGCCTCCTGTGGCTCTCTCTTCGCCTCTGCCAACCTCTGGCCCCTGACCTCAATTCATCCAGACTCTCAGGGTGAGGAAGAACTTCCCAGGTCCCCTCCCCTGACTCCAGCCTCTGTCTGTATATCTCTTCTTGACCAAAGCAATACATTTTGAGAGTTTACAAGAGGAAATGAGGCAAAAAAATGACAAAAATTAAAGAAAATACTCTTCATAAATAGCTAACAGCAACAACAAAATCTAAAAATATTTTTCTGACCCGCTGTGGGAAGAATCTAGCGAATGAAGCACACAGTCTTCCGTTTTAACTGCATGTCCTTATCTTTGGCTCACAAACGCACTTCCTAATTACCACTCCCCTCCCTTCCCTGGCAACCTTTTAGAGTCTTTGTTGGGTTTTTATTGTAGTTGGTTTGGTAAAACATATTGCTGTGCTGTGCATTTGTATGTGGAATGAACAAGGTGCTGTTGTCGGACTGGTTCCATTTCTCACAGATCCACAAGGCTATGTCATTAACATCAGCCCATGTTCTGTGTCTCCCATGCTTCCATCAGCTGGTCTTCCATAGAGGCACTTGCCTCCTTGCTCACCACCCCGTCCCCGCCTGTCCCAGGACTGGACTGGGCATGATCCATCTCTCTGGGGGCATGATGCCACCTTGAGCTGTCCTCCCAGCGCCTGCATGAGGGGTTCCCTGGGATGTTCTGTGGGTCACAGAGGAGCACAGACGTAGGTGCCAGCAGCGTCAGTTGAGGGGCTGAGCCCGTCCCTGGCATCAGCTGCCATGGCCCTTCCATCACAGATTCCTCCCCATGCCCTCGTGCTGGCCACTCGTTCATTGGGTGTCCAGTAATGTTTCCATGTCTCTGGTCCCAGGTGAGCTCAGGCACTCATCATGTGCATGGTAGTGCTTTGTGTGCCCTCTTCTGTGCAGTAATTATTCATGTTCTCTACAAACATTCCTCTTGGGCTCCTGTTTTCACCTGATGTGCAGACTTTCCTTTTTATTTTCTACATCTGAGTCTCTTGGTTTCAGACACTATGCTATCATCTCTCACCTGGCATTTTGCTATTAATTTTGTCCACGGTGTTTTAATTGAACCACAATATTGCCTATTGACAGGGGTTTTCAGACAGCTTTCCCTCTGCACTAGTCACAGTTTATCCTCCAACGTTGTTTTCTACTAGATTTATAGTTTGGCAGACTCCACATTTGGATCTGTAACCCATCTCAAGCTCGCCTTCCTGCCTGGCTTCAGAGAGGGACCTGGATTTGTTCTCTCTATTGCTTCCCTCATTGTTTATCAAAAACCTGAAAACAGATTTTTTAGGATCTGAAATCATTCACTAACTCTATGGAGTTAGGGCCACAGGGACCTGTGGAAACACTGATTTGAGATCTAGAGAGAGGCCTTGCATCCTCAGGCTATGGGCTTGTGGCCACAGAGGCTCTTGCCCACCCAGCAGGACAGGGGCTTTGCCTCTCTGCTGACTCAGTCCCACTAGGCTGGCTTCACTGGCGCAAAGAGTTGCAGGGATCAGCAAACAGCTTTTAGACATAGAGAGAAAAATATCCTGAATTCAGGTGGAATAAATCCTGTTACTGTGTTATTTTTTGGTAGTTTAGACTTCAAGAAATTACCCATTTCTTCTCCCAGCCACCATCCACTCAGCGATCTTTAGGGCTGCTTAGCCCAAGCAGGATGTTTGGAGGACTCTGGTTCTAGGCAGGAACTCTGGTGTGCCCCGTTGAGCGCCACCCCCACCCCCAGGCTGACAGAATGTGTGTACGTCTCTCTAGGAAAGGCTCAACCGCAGGATCAGGAAACTCAGAAGAGAGCTGAAGGAGCTTGGATGGCTCAGGGCACAGGAGGAGGAGAAGCTGCAGGTATTGCAGGTGGATTTGCGGGTCCGGGGAAGGGCCGCCTTCGAGGGACCTCAGGGCCCAGACTCCCTACTCTGGCCTCCGTGGTCCCTGGAGGGGCCTGATGCCTGTGTGTTGGGAGAGGGTCCCGAGTGCTGGCTCAGCCTCAGAGTCTACTGGCTGTGACCTGGGCCAAGTCCTCCCTCTGATCTTCACATGGTTTAAATATGAGACGAGAGTCAGTCCTGCTCCAAACAGCTCACAGTGATGATTGAAGGGGATGGCTGAAAACCATGGGCTCTCGTTTCTGTCTGTCCCGCTCCTGAAATGAGGGGTCCCTGGGCCAGTGGTGGGAGAGTGCAGCTGAGCAGGCTGTGGCGTGGCACCTGTGGATGCTCACAAGAGCGTGGGGGTGAGGGAGCATGGGGCACCAGCATTCTCGCTGAGAACACTTGGCGGTCCAATGGCCAGGAGGAAACCATGAGTCTCTGGGAATCCCTTTTCTGGAGCTCTAGGAAGCCTGTGGGACCCACAGGCTGGAGGCCCAGCTGGAGAGCCAGCAGCAAGGTGGGAGGCCAGGCCCACTAGAGGACATGCCAGCAGAGGTAGCCACGATCCTTGGCATCTCCAGAGTCATGACACAGTTCAGCAACCTGCTCACAGAGCTGCAAGAGACCATCCAGGGGCTAAGTGTGGACACACTGAAGGTGCAGACCCCGGGGGTCCCCTCAAGTGGTAGGCGGCACCCACCGGTTGGTGTGAGAGGGATCCGTGGCAACAGTGAGCAGGGCACCACCCCTAGCTCTGGGGGACCCAGGTGGGGAGGGGTTTAGAGGTGGCAGGAAGCTGGGAACCTATCGTGATTCTTGCTCTCTGGCTCGGTCTCCTAGGATGCCAGTGACTTACTGGATAGGTAGGTGCCATCTCATTTCCCACAGGCCTGAGTTCAGGCTCTGCCACATTCTGGGGGATCATGAGAACGGATCACAAGAGTCTGCAGAATCTACCAAAGGATTTCTTTGTTTCTAGGAGCAATCCACAGAAATTAGAGGCTGATTTATAGTACCACAGAAATCCAGCCCTCAGGTGACTGACATGAGCTGTGCCAACAGTGTGAGTGAGCTTGATGGACCTCTAGATGGGGCCTAGCCCCACTGGACCGGGGCCGTGGCCTCATGAGACCTGGTTGCATCTGGGCGTGGCCCTGTGAGACCCCAGCAGAGGGCCAACAAGTTCGAGGACACTCAGAGGCGCTACCCACTGTGGTCGCGAGCACAGCCTGGAGCCAGACCATCGGATCCAAGTGTGTGATATGTCTCATGTGTGTCTACAGATTTGGGGCCAGCTGTCAGCCTCCACCTGCTGGATTGTCTCATGCATGCAGTAGGGCCACTCATGATGGCACCAACCTCATAGGTTTGAATTAATGTGTCAAATATTTAATACAGTGACCACCTACCCTGAGTTCTCTGTGTGTTTGCTTGCTCGTTCGCTGGGGCCCAGCTTCACGCCTTCACCTTGCCGTCTGGCTGATGCGGAAAATCCCATTTTCTTTATTTACACATCTGTCACAAAGAAAGAGCTGCTACAAGGAAGGGCATGCAAAGCTCAGGTGTGAAGGCACAGATATCAGGACAGGATCCTGGGGAGGAAGACCAGGAGGGGTACCTCTGCCGGGAGCACTTCAGGGAGCAGAGGTACCCCAAGGGCAGAGCGGGGCACCCAACGCTGGGTCCCTCTTCCTCTCACAGATGCCAGGTGCAGAGTTGGGTAGATTTCAGGCAGAACGACAAGAGCACAGGTGAGTATCTTCACTCACTCGGACTCGTATTTCTCAGTGTGAGAAGTTCACATTGTCCTTCTGGGTCCAGGTTGCACGTGGGGAGCATGGCCAGCATTAGCTTGTTCTCAAGGACCCAGCGCACCTGTTTCTGAATGAGGCCATGCCGCATCATGGCTAAGACCTCATAGTTGCACAAGGGTGGCTGCGTAACCTCGGCTGCGTGACCTCAGTTGCCCAGACAACCCTCACTTCCACCAAAGATGAAGACGCTGTGACCACAGGAGGCACCTCCTGCCTGTCTTGGAGTCCGGGAATGACCTCGGTGACAGGATATCTGCATGTCCTCCTTAGGGGTGGGGGGGCGGGGCCCTGGACACTACATCATTTAAAAAGACCCCCCCCCAGTAACGCCAGTAAAAATAAAGGAACACAATCCTTGGAAGAACCCAGGTTTGGGGGCTTCGGATGTGTATCAGCATCATACAGACATGTGTCTGTCTGTGGTTTTGAACATCCAACATTTTACGTGAAACATATTTTATGGACAATGCACACATGCCCAGAGGACGTGGTCAGCACTGGCCCCGGGAGATAACCGGGCGTGCCAGCATGTGTCTAAGCCGAGCAGACGAAGGTGAGTTGTGCGGTTAAACAGAAGGAAGGACAACCAGAAAACACTGTGTGCTGATGATAGTTGTATTGCACACGGGATTTAACATTCGACCCTGGGGCGACTGCATCCTCTCTGAATTCCAGGCAGCAGCACGAGAGCTTGTCCAAGGCTCCGGAGGGCTCCAAGGCGCCGACCGTCCTAGTGCTTTCTCTCCTCCAGCCCGTCCCCCAGATGGGTCACCAGGTCACCGGGTCACCAGGCCTGCCACCCCCACCGGGCTCTGCAACACTGCAGCCTCTCCCCTGCCTATCACCCCTTCTCGACCCCAGACAGGTAGTTTGCAGGGGGAAGTGGGGTCCAGGCCTCAGTGCACATTCCAAGGACAATGATCGCTTGCCGGGGGCTTCTGTGCCCTTACTCAAGGCTCTCCTCTCTTACTCAGAACAACACCCCCCCCACCCCCCTACCCCCCCACCCTGCCATACTGGGCCCCTCCTGCTGAGCTCCCTGACCCCAGGGCTACCTCTGCCCAGCACCTGTTATGCCCCTGTCCATGACTCCCTCTGGACACCCAACACCCAACACATTTCCTTTCCGTTTTCACACCACCAGGGGCTCCCATCCTGCTTGGCTCATGGTCGCACACAATAAATGTTTCTTGAAGGTACTAGTGAGTGAACTCTCATTTTTCTGGAAGAAGACATAATGAAGATAGGTGCCTTGCCTAAGGTCACACAGTTGGTGGGCCATAGGCTGGCCCTCTGGCTCCTAACCCAGGACGCTCATCTAGTGGCTGCTCCTGCTCCACTGGGGATGGTGGTGAGGATGCTGGCAGGCCCGCATCCCTGGACCCCCAGCCGTGCCCTGGTGGGCAGACCAGGGATCACCCCAGCTGGTCCTTGTCAAGTCCTGAGTGTGCTCTGTTTCTGTCCCTGCCCCCAGGTGGCACAGGGGGTGTGAGTCTGAGTAGCCCTCCTCCGAGCCAAGTACCTGCCTCAGGTGACTGCACCTTCTCAGGGGCTCAGGGAGAAGCTGGACCCTCGGCCCCAGAGCCCGAAGAAGGGAAAGACCTTTTGGGTGAAGGACGTTGTGAAGGTATAGATGGGCTCCTGGCTGACGGCGTTGACAAAGGTCACCCAGCCCACCTCGTAGTCGAGGGTCACACGCACCTGGCGGGGCTGCTCCTGCAGGGCCAGTCTCATGGGGAAGGAGCCCAGGGCAGAGACAAAGCCCCAGGCCAGCCTCACGGCCCACACGCCTTCCTCAGGCCGCAGCTTCAGCTCCCCCTTGCGCTTCACATCCTCTCGCACCACGCCCACCGTGCAGCTGCCCCCGTGGGCCAGGTCCACCATCACCATCCATGTGTGTCTCCCCTCTGTGAAGCCGCCGTGCGCCAGGACGCAGGTCGCCCGGTCGAAACGCTGGCTGTTGTCTGGTGAGTTCTGCCATTTGTAGGAGAACTGAGCCCGTCGGTGGTCCTCAGACAGGAGGAGCTTGGGGTGTGATGTCTGCGGGTCTAGGGAAATGGGAGCTGTGCAAAAACCGAGAGGGACATGGATGCCAGGAAGCCCGTGAGCCCTGTGTCTCGCACCTGCCAGTGACTGGCAGAGTCCGGGTGGCACAGCAGGACGGGTTCACCTGGGCACCTGCTAGGCATACCGGAGCTGACTCCACCTCAGACCACCCCAAACAGTCCGGGCCATTTGCGCTCACTGCGGACTGGTGCTCACGCTGCCTGCCACGGGATGCCTTAGCTCCCCCATGTCCCACTGTCAGCTCTGGGTGGTCACCCCAGGCCATACCTGCCTACTCTGGCTTGTGGCTGCCAACACCCGTCTTCCCCCCATGTCCGACCTGAGATGCCCTCCACTCCAAACCCCATGGCTCGTTCACGGTCTGCTCCCTGCCAGCTGTCAGGCTTGTCTGCAGGTTATCCCCATTGCCTCTGTCGGTTTTTTTTTTTTTTTTTTTTTTTTTTTTTTTTTTTGCCTCTGTCGTTTTTAAAGTCATCAGGGTCATAACCTCAAAGGCCTCCATAAACCCCTGCATTGTGTGGCTGTTACTGTCCTTAGGCCAAGACACAAAGAAATCCACACATGCGCCCCGTCAGAGAAGCTCTTACAGCAGCGCTGGCTCCCAGAGAGGGGTCTTTGGCTGACTGTACCCTCCCATCCCTGAGAAACTCCACCTGAGGGGACTGCAGTTCCCTAGGATCCCAACAGTGTGATCTAATCGCAGATCAAAGTTGCCTCCTCCAGGAAGCCCTTCCTGATGGACCCTGACCTGTTCTGACAACACCTTCGCCCCGCCCATCATGTGCACATGATGGGGAGGAGGGCCTCTTGCCTGGTCAGGTGTGTATGGGTGGGGATGACACAGAGCCTGCCCCAGAGCCCTGAGAAGTTTGGATTTCTTGCTCCCGCGCACCCTGGCATAGGTAGGCTCACCTGGCTCATAGTCCAGCTCGAAGCAGAGTTTCTCTGTAAAGAGGATACAGAAAAGGATGAGACCTCCTCAGTCTTACAAAACGAAAAAACCTTTACTGATGAGAAAACTGATCCCTTGAGGGAAGGGACAGAGAGGGCAGAGCCAGGCCCTCCAGACAGGGGTTCTGGGCTTGAGCTTGTATCACTGTCCTGGGAACACCTGCAACACTCATGTCTGCTTCAGTGGCTGCTGTGCATCCCTGGGGCAGGCAGGTGGTGTCCTTGACCCCTGCTCGGCCTCAGGGATGTGCACTCTGTAACACGGAGACAGAACAAATGCTCCAGAAACTCTACCAGATGAATAGATTTCTTATCCTTCTTGGAAATAAGTCTTGGAACAAAGGTCAGCTTGGATGATAGTAAAATGACCTTCCATGCCGGACCGCGGGGGATACTTGCAGGACTGGGAGTGCATGGAGGCCTCTTCCGGGGCCACAGTTCTGTGGGTGGGCTCTTTAGAAATGACCCGGCACCATTCATGATGTCACAGTGTGTGCTGGCAGAGAGCCACTGCCTGACTCATTTCCTGGCATTCACAGCCTTTCCTACCACCAGCGGCTGTTCTAGGAAAGTGGGAAGAGCCCCTGCAGGGACCTCTCACCTGTAGCAGCAGACAGATGGTGAGAGAGAGAGAGAGAGAGAGAGAGAGAGAGAGAGAAGAGCGGAGGAAGGAGGGGAAGGGAAGGAGGGAGGAGGAGGGGGACGGAGGGGAGAGAGAGAGAGAGAGAGAGAGGAGAGAGGAGGGGCAAGGGGAGGAGGGAGGATGGGGCTTGGGGCTTGAGCTGTCCCAAGGGGAGAGGGGGAGGGAGAGGGAGAGAGCCAAGGAAAGTGAGAGAGGGAGGGGGAGGGAGAAGGACAAGGAGGAGGGGGAGGGGAGGGGAGAAGGAGGGGAAGAGACATAAGCTGCCACAAGGCCAAGAGAAATGCTGTTCCTGGTTATTAACATTGTTCATCATCAGAAATGTCATGTATTATAGGTGTATAATAGATAGATTTTGTAGATTTTGTAAATCGTTGAGAATGGCAAGTTTTGTTAATCATTATTTTTGATGTTGTTCAATGTCAAGGGATCAGATTTATTTGTGTGATTATTTTTCATATCAGTTAAATATTTTCTGAAATCTTCGTCTTTATTCTCTCTTCACTTATCGCATGATCCTGACATGCGGATTTTATAAAGATGTAAAGGGAAGGAGGGAGTGGGAAGGGAACTAGCCCAAAGTCCCTGCAGCTTGGGCTGCTGTGCCCGGGGCACTGGACCTCTTACCCAGAAACGTCGTCACCTCCCTGCGCAGTGGCAGGACCCGCTGGGGGAAGTCCCGAATTCTCTGGCCCAGCTCCTGAGACACAGCCTCTGGCTTTCGGCACTTTCTGGTTTCACTCCTAGGGTACAGGAAGAGCAGGGTTTGGGAACCCCCCCCCTTCGCGATGTCCCCAGACTCAGCTGGGCACAGAGGTCCCCGCTCCCACAGGCGGACATACTTCCTCTGGGATGGGCCCACCACCCACACCTGGTCCACTGCTGGCAGATATGGTTGGAGGGCATGAGGGGTTCAGGTGGACCATGAGCCTGGGTGTGACAATGCCATCGGCGTGTGGGCAGCGACATGTGCCAAGGTATGCGTGAGGATAGGCATGTGGCTCACCTTATCAGAGTGCTTCTGACGCCCTAGGAGAAATGGGGGGAGCAGGAGTTCAGAGAACACAAACCTGGGGTTCCCATATGGGGTCCTGGAGTCCCAGAATTGTAGGGTTGGCAAGGCGTCCGGGATCATGGAGGCCAAGCCCTTTATTTCATGGTCCATGCAGTGAAGTGACTTGCACACCTGCTGGAGGCCAAGGCGCATCCCATGCGGGTCCCCCCACACCTCCATCCAGTGAACCACGAGTGGGCGCCCCCCCACCCCATGTCACGCCGCCATTCCCAGGCCTTGCTGGGACCCTCATATCGTCCCTCCAGGGAAGGAGATGACATGCACCGGGAGAAGTGCCTGCCACTGGTGGCCCGTGATGCAGAATAGCATGCCTTGGAAATAGCTGGCAATGTTTTCAAAGTGCTACTTTGTACTGTATTTTTCCTTTGGACCCTCCCCAAACCCTGAGAGGTTGATAAGGACGGTGTCCTCCCTGTTTTATGGATGGTGGGATGGACAGCCAGAGCCCAGGGACAGCGTGGCTGGGGGACCGTCCAGGAGGCAGGGACACGTGCGTGGAGGGGGCAGCTGGGACCGTGACGGTGCTGGAAGGGCGGGCAGGGCGGGCGGGGCTCACCGTCAGCAGCTCCCTGGCGGGCCTCCCCAGCTTCTCCTCCAGCTCGGCCACCAGGGTGCTAAACCGGCAGATCTCCTCACTGACCAGGGCGTCAAAGACATCCCGTTGCTTCAGGATGTCGCCATCCAGCTTCTCCAGCTCAGCTAAAAGGACGCTCTGCTGCTCCTCCAGGAACTGACTCAGATGTGCAAACTCGAAAATCACTTTTTGTCTTTTGGTGGCCACCTGGCACTGGGCAGGGTGGAGGCCAGGAGGGAGTTATGCCTCCTCCTCCCCCCTTCCTTCTGCCACCCCCCCGCCCTTGCCGGGCCCAGGTTCACGTCCTCCACGTTTCAGTGGAAAATCCGAGCCTCCAGCAGCCCCAGGTGCCCGGACAGAATGGCATCCCCTCCACCCACCAAGCTTCTTCTGGGGGCTGACTGCCCGGCGTGGCCCCAGCCCCTCTGTGGGAGCTTCCAGAAGCCTGTGGCTCAGGCCGGGAGCTGCCCAGGAGACAGTGGGGACAGCACACCTCTCGTCTTGCACGAGGTTGCTTTAGGGGCACAAACACACTACACATTACAGTGACTTGGGGAGGAGGGAGACTTGTAGTGTCTGCTTCGCTGCAATACGGAGGCCAGAGACTGGCTTGAGGTCACAAAGCTGGTTACTGTGGGAGCCCAGGCACGACCTCAGAGTGACCTCTCAGCCCCACATGCTCCGCGGGGACATGGTCCAGGGAAGGGACAGCGACCTACTAGGAGGACTTGTATCCGCTGGTTTTCTCTCGACTGGATTCTTTGAATCTCCTCTCTCTCTCTTCTCAGACACTCAAGACACTTCTGTATTTGCTCCTGGAGGGACAGAGTAGGAAACAATGGCTTGTGCATGGGGGTCTCTGCCTCTGGGGTGGACAGCCCTGAGGACGGGACCCCTGCCCACGCTGACTGTGCCAGTCCTAACGTCCTGGCAGGCTGCTCTCCCCAACTCTCTTCCTTCCAGCTTTGCTCTCTGGAAACGCTAATCCCCTGAGCCCTGAGCCGTCCCCTCCGCCCAGGCCGGCACAAGCTGCTACTCAGTTTCCCCACCCGCGCCCTGCTGTCTTCACGCTGAAGACCCTAATTAGATCTGTTTGGGCCATGTTTGGAGCCTGACACGCCCTTCTCTGAAAGCACCCCAACTTTCTGACATGTCTCAGAAGGCATGCGTGCAAACAGTCCTCTCTTGTGACAAGAATCTGTCAGGTTCCAGATGGGAGGAGAGGCTTACATAATATTAAAGTGGTCAATACACTGTTTTAAAAACTGTCCACTCTAGAAGAGTCAGGATCAGGGACAGATGCATGGAGGTCCACATAGGGGCATCCAGAGATACCTGCCCTCACCGTCAAATGCTAGTGAACTAACATGTCCAGACAGACCCCACTTGTATCACAGCGCAGTGAGTACATGACTAAGAGGAGCACGTGGCTGATGATAGACACAATTGCACATTATGTTTCCCCTCCGTGATTTTGAACGCTGAAGTATCCACAAACACGAGCACACACACGCTCCCCACCCCATGACACCAAATGCACGTAACTGGGTGAACGTCCATGCACACTCCCTGCTGTTTGTGCAGTCCACCCCCAGACATGACTCCAACATCCTCAGACCCCTGACCCACTGTGGTCACTCAACCATTCCACACCCTGCTGAGCTTCTGTATGTGCTGGCCATCTGTGAGCAACACGGAGAGCCCTGAGCATACATGCGGTCCCCACCCCTGGGTCGGCTGCCTGAGGAGAGGCAGGAAGGAGGGCGTGCCTGCACCCAGGGACCCCCAGTGGCCTGTGACCTACCCTGTAGGGCCCTGCTGCCTCGTCCAGGAAGCGCACGGTGTGGGTCTGGTGCTCCTGGGCCTCCCGGCACACCACACACAACTGCGCCTCATCGTCCTCACAGAAGAAGTAGATCTTCTCCCCATGCTCCTGGCAGACGTCCTCCTGGTCTGAGCCCAGCGTGGACACCAGCGTAAGGCGCTCAATATTCTCCACCACGCTGGCCAGCTGCCAGTTGGGCCGGAAGCCCCCCAGGCGGAAAGGCTCCTTGCATAGGGGGCAGTGGAGGGGCTCGTTGGGGTCAGGGCCCGGGATCTCACAGTAGCGGGTGAGGCAGGCCCGGCAGTAGTTGTGGCCACAGTCAACGGTTACTGGCTCCCTTAGCGTGCCCTGGCAGATGGGGCAGCTGACTTCGTCGGCCAGGCTGCTCACAGATGCCATGGTACCACCTGGCCCGGGAGGTCCTCACGGCCAGCGTCAGTGCGTGGCTGAGGGTCAGGGCTGGGGGAGAGGATACACAAACATGTGTGCACACACCCAGACACGAGCACGTCTTAAATGCACATGCCTGTGGTCGTGCACACACTCACACTCACACTTGCACACCAGGGTTCTTCTGTCCTCCTCCCTCAGGAACATGTGCACGCTGTCTGGGAGGGAGATGGGGCCACAGCATACCCACACGATGTGGCTACTCTCTGGGCGGCTGCGTGTGTCTTCCTGTCCATCCGTCCATCCGCAGACATGCATTGGGAAGGACGGGGCAGTATCTCAGCTGCGCACCGTTGAGGACATGGACCTTCCTCTGGATGGGAGGGACAGTGGGTTGGGGAGCAGAGCCGCCACCCTGGCCCCCCTGCAGCTGCCGGCTGTGCGGGCAGATTGCAGGTATCAGCAGGCCCAGGGCTGGCGGGTCTGCAGGTAGGGCAGCGTGCACTCCCAGATAAGGTGTCTGTGCTCAAAGGCATGGGCAGGCGGCCACTCCATGTGGATGCTGGGTGGGGGCAGACACACACTTGCACTCAGGTCTGAGCATCCTAGCCCTGTTGTCAAACAGAAACACAACGTGAGCCCTGGATTCAGCTGAAGTTTGCTGGTAGCTATATTTTACTAAATGAAGTTCATTATCGTAGTTTATTTAGCCCCCCAAATTATCACATCACCATGTGCTCAGTCTAGGAATGCATCATGAAACATTTTGCATTTGTCCTAATGGTGCTATGTCTTTGAGATCTCAGCAGGAACCAGCCATGGGCCCTTGTTTGGCCCATGAAGGTCAGGTGGGGGGGTGGGGGGGTGGGTACAAAGAGGGTACACCGAACCACAGAGGTGAAGAGGTGGTGAAACCGTGCAGCACTGATCGCTGGGTGCAGGACTGGGTGTTTGGCTTGTCCACAGATGCAGGGACAGGAATAGGACTGTGGCTGTGGGGCCTTCCGTGGGCATGGGGTCAGTGTGGGGAGAGCACAGGGCATGGGGACAGCATAGGGCTGGGAAGCTCAGAGACTCCTCTCCACCCTAGAGCTAGCTAGCCTCACTCTCTGGCCCTTCACATGCCTTCATCTGGAAAATGAACATCGTCCTAACTGTTCTAAAGGGTTCTTGCCAGATTGGCTGTAATAATATGAAAATACTAAGTTCTCCTAAATATGCTTATTCTACCCTTGACCTTTTGGGCTGAGTTTTCTACATTTCATTAACAGAAATCATTTGTATTATAATTTCTTGCCTTCTCCCACCTGAGGTTAAAGACTGAAATTAAAGTGCAGCGTGACCCAGCATCACCCTGTTTCTGTTTGGGGTTCAGGAGGCTGGGCCAGGCAGGTGGGGTGAGCCCCATAGGGAGGCAGAGGAGGGGCCCTGGGGCGCCTCCCATGGCTGTCTGGACTTTGCCGCCGCAGGGACAGCTCACACCTTATAATCAGAGCTCCTGGCTCCCACCTGCTCCTTGCTCTCCGAACGCTCTCCACCCCACGGTGGTCACAGGAAGTGTTCCAGGAAAATCCATTTCCCTGTGACTTCATGGCACGCTGGGGGCCATGAAGTCCACCCTAGGGACCAGAAGGACATGGAGGAGTGGCGGATGGGCTGACCAGGCCACTGCTGGGAAGTGCTAGGTAATGGGAGCCATCCTGGAGTTTGAACCTACTCAGCTGAAGTGTGGTGGTCCTGGCTCAGCTCGGGCTCGGGAAATGTTAAGAGGTAGAGCTGGGTGGCATCCCCACTGGGACTTTCCTGTTGTCTTCTCTCTCAGCTACCCATGATGTTCCCTCCATGACTCACGCCAAAGTGAATGAGTTCAGGGAGAGAGGACTTCCATGGCCAGAGGCAGAGGCCTCCCTGGACAGGCTGGGGAGGTACCATGATGCTTTCCAGCCCTTCCCACCAGGAGACCCCTCAGGGATGCAGTAATTGCCCTCTGTGGACACGCCCTCTGCTGGCCGTGCCTCCTCCTGCCTTCCCAGATGGGGGCCCAGCCATCCTGCGAGGTCCTGCTTTGTCCATGCTGCAAGAACCAGGAGCGCCCAAAGACACCCATGGTGCCAGTGCCACTGGGCCTGCTTGGAGACACATACTATGAGGAACATGGAGAGAAGATTTACTTCTTCTGTGAGACCGACACATAGCTCCTCTGTGTGCTCTTTTGGGAGGGTCCTGACCACCAGGGCCACACCAAGGGGGTCCTGGACGCAGCCATTCAGCCCTACTAGGTAAGGAGCAAGGCTTCCCCTTGGGCCTGCATGGGTGGACAGTGTGCTGTCATCCACAGTGAAGGGAATGGGCCAAGGGTCTGGATGATGGGGAGCTAGACATGGCCTTTCTGTGCTTGGGGACACCATCCCCCCAGTCCTGGCCTCCTTCTCTTTTGGAGGTTTTCTTTTTTTTTTAACTTTTTAATTTTTTTTTTTAAGATTTTATTTATTTATTCATGAGAGACACACACAGAGAGAGAGGCAGAGACAGAGGCAGAGGGAAAAGCAGGCTCCATGCAGAGAGCCCAATGTGGGACTTGATCCTGGGGTTATGGGGTCATGATCTGAGCCAAAGGCAGATGCTCGACCACTGAGCCACTCCAGCATCCCTCTTTTGGGGGTTTTCTTATCAGACTCCGGGGAAGCTTGTTTCTGGCACTTTTGCCCATTGGGAAAGATATTCTCTTCACTTCCCTACTTCTGCCCAAGGGCATCTGGGCCAAGGTTGTGGAGTCCCAGTCCCACATCACAGCTGGATGTGGTTCTTTTTTTATTTTTATTTTTATTTTATTTTTTTATTTTTTGGATGTGGTTCTGATACACCGTCCACAACCATCTTATCAGCCACCTTACAGAGCAGAGAACAGGTCTGGGAACGTGACCACTGCCAAGGCCACAGAGCCGAGGTCATGATGACATGGCTAGAGCCTGGGTCTCTCTCTCTCTCTCTCTCTCTCTCTGTCTCTCTAAGATTTATTTATTTTAGAGAGAGAGTGAACAGGGAGGGGCAGAGACAGAGAATCCCAAGCAGACTCCCCGCTAAGCTCAGAGCCCAACGTGGGCTCAATCCCATGACCTTGAGATCACAACCTGAGCCAAAATCAAGAGTCAGATGCTTAAGTGACAAAGCCACCCAGGCGCCCCTAGGACCTGGGTCTCTTGACCTGGGCCGCTGTTCCCATCCCAGTCTGTTTGCTGGGAAGCACTGCCTTCAGATGGGAAGTTCTCTGGTCTAGTCCTGATCTGAGGCCGGCCCTGAGCACTGTGGGTGAGTGCTGTGGCTCTCTGGCTCACTGCCATCTCTATTTCTGAGCCACATGGTTACCCAGGAGAGACATTGCAGTAAGAGAATCCCTGGGGCACTGACCACAGGAGTAGAGTGTGGGACCAGGAAAAGACCTCCAGCGGTCTCTGCCCCCTTCAAAGTATGCCATGCAGAAGGCAACCTTGGGGGCTGAGAGCAGTGCCAAGCTCTCCGTGACAGCTCTGACCACAGCTTTCTTTTGCTTCATGGCTCCCCGATTAGTGACCTGGCTTGAGGGAAGGGTGGCCTTGGAGATGAGGAAGGCTCTGCAGATGCACGGTGGCATTGTTACATGTCTAGGTCCAATGAGAGCGGAGCCCGCATTACGGGTGAGGTTATTCTGAGACCTGTCTGCCTCCACCTCAGTATGTGAGAGAGCTGGTTACTCCCTGTCTGAATAGTGAATATATAGGTGATCTTCCTGACACCAATTTCTTACACTATGACCAGCTTCTGGCCATGTCTGTCTGTCTGTCTACCCCTTACAGACTCAGATTGACGGCAAGAAGCGGCAGGTAGCAGCAATGTTCGAGATGCTGCGGCAGGAGCTGGTGGAGCAGCAGGATGTCCTGGTGGCCCAGCTTAGGGAGCTGGAGCTGCAGATCTGGCAGGAGAGAGAGATGAATACATCTCAGAGGTCTCTGAGGAGGTCACCAGGCTCAGAGCCAAGGCCAAGGAGCTGGAGAAGTGTCAGCAGCCGGCGAGTGCCCTGCTCCAGGTGAGACTGCCTACTGAGTCATGGGCTTGGGGAGGGTTTGCACAGGAGGGGACACCCCTGAGGGCCAGAAGATGCTGGGGAAAGGCAGGAGGGGGAAGCACAGGTTGTTTCTGGTGGGAAGAAAGTAGAGCAGTTGGGTTCCTTTGGCCCAGAGAGTTTACAGACACGCAGACCCAGGAAGGATGGATGGCCTGCTCACCCACTGTATCCACGTCAAGGACTTTGGAGTCAGAGGGCCTCGGGTTTGAGTGTGGCTCTCCCAGCCGTGTGACCTTGGTGAGCCTCGTGACCCCTACCCATGGGGGTGATCATAGCATGTCCCTCACGGAGCCGTTGCAGAGATGATAAGAGGCAATCATGCCAGGTGCATAGCGTGCTCCCTGGCTCAGAGACAGAACTCTGTAAACAGCATCTGTTGTGATTCTCATCATCTTGTCGTATTTCACATCAGTCTGGCTGCTAACTCACCACCTCTCACACACCAGAGGCAGAACACATTTCCAAGAGGAGGCTAAGACAGAGAAGCCAGCTTATGTGACCTGAGCAGAGTCCCAAGCTACTGTGGGAGTAGCTCAAGAGTACTCAAGAGTCCCTCACACTGTGAGGACAGTGTGATGAATAGGAAATTAGGCAGCCACAGCTCTGCAGGAGGAGCCTGTGAGTCCCTATGTTAGTGTGCAGAGTGTGCGGTGGGAAGGACAAGTGGATGCTGAGTGCATGTTCTGTTTCTTTTGTAGGATGTCAGAGTCAACCAGAGCAGGTAGGGCCTTCTCTACAGTCCTGCCTCCTTTATGCCAGGAGTGTGCCCTCTGTCCTTGTCACCTCTGCTCCACTGAACACGGAGCCTCAAGGAGAGGGCACCCTCTTCCCTGCCCCCACAGCAAGGCAAAATCATGTTCACACACACACACACACGCACACACACACAGCCTCCACTTAAATGTTTGTGGTCTAGAGTTCACTTTTAAACGGGTTGTTTGGTGCCAGGGATACATTTCCCCCTGCCCCCAGAGGTGAAGTTATAAACAATACTCATGTTTTTAGGCTGATGCAGGAACATCTGTTTGGTTCCTGAAATTATTGGTACCTGAATCAGTGTTGAACAGCAGGCAACATGTAGCTCTGAAGGGAGGTATCCTGCAGCGGGGAGACCAGCCTGTCCTTCTGGGAGCTTTCCCAACTGGGTGACCCATTTTCCACCAGTAAGGGCAGCAGCTGGTGTGGTGATGCTGGCCCCTTGGCCTTGTCCGCCTGAAGCCCCTGGTGCCTTCTCAGTGCTCAGCTTGGTCAGACACCCCAAGGTACTGAGCCCAGGGCGCCAGGCATCAGCAAGCATCTCATGTGCCTTTCAAACAGGTTTAGAAGGGCGCCTGGGTGGCTTAGCGGTTGAGCGTCTGCCTTTGGCTCAGGGCGTGATCCTGGAGTCCCAGGATCGAGTCCCACATCAGGATCCTTGTATGGGGGCAGCCCTGGTGGCTCAGCAATTTAGCGCCGCCTTCAGCCCAGGGCCTGATCCTGGAGACCTGGGATTGAGTCCCACATAGGGCTCCCTGTGTGGAGCCTGCTTCTCCCTCTGCCTGTGTCTCTGCCTCTCTCTCTGTCTCTCTGTCTCTCACGAATAAATAAATAAAATCTTTGGGAAAAAAAAAAACTGGTTTAGAGACATAGATGTGGAGGGCTCTGAGGGTCTTCTGGTTGGATAGATCCAGAAGCTGAGCCTCGGTAGGGGGCTGTGCCTGGTCACAGTCACAGTCATGCTGCAAGAGAGGGGGGCAGAGGAGCAGGAACAGAACTGCCACGCGTGTCCTCTCATCTCTTCTCTCCCCATCCCCTTCCCTAGTAGTGAACAGCACCCCATTAGAACATTAAAACCTCCATTAAAACACCCCAGGTTGTTTTTTCCAGTGACACTGCACTGTCCTCTAGAGGCAAGTGGGGTCATGACCTCTGCCCCTTGCGGCCTCCACAAACCCGGACTCTAATCCTGAAAATAAGATTAGGGACCTGGTTGTCCCTAGGTATGAGACAAAGACTTTTGTGAGTCCAGAGTTCATTTCTTCTGACCTTATCAAGAAAATCCGAGATCTGCACAGGAAGGTACTCCTCCTCCCAGAGATGCTGAGGACCTTCTCAGGTAACCACCGCCTGCTACTTTCCCTTATGCCTCCCCTCCCCTGCCTTTCCAGCCTGTCCAGGTGTCTTCCCTCCTGGAGCCTCCCTTGGGGATCCGGCTCTGCTGGGAGGACTGGCACCCAGCACAGCTTCTCTACCTCAGACAATCACTGTACTGAGTGTCCAGGCGGGTCTGGCAACTGTGGCAGAAGGCACAGAGCAGGTGCCCTGTCCTCACATGGGTCCAGGGCTGCCCTGGGGCACCTGTAAGAGATAACAAGTCACACATTGCTCTGTTTCTGCTTCCCTCAGAAAACCTGGCACATCATCTGGAGACAGACTCAGGTAAATGGCTGGGGGCTCAAGGATCCATTCTGCCTTCCATGTGTTAGTTCCCAGGCAGCAAACAGAGCCGTTACATACATGGGGTCTGCAGCCTGACTGCTGGGCTCTGTTCTAGTGCTGGCAGGTGATGAGACACTGGGCAAGCCAGGAAGGCTTTCCTTCCAGTTCTCACCTCTAAAATGGAAAATGCACCAGTGCCAACCCCATAAGTAGGCACGAGAGGAATGCATGGATACATGGAAGAGCTTAGTACAGTACCTGGCACCACAGTATGTGCTGATAGTGTTCTTGCTTGCACGGATATCATTTCCTCAAAGGTATTTATGCAGTTGTTGGTTTTGTGTGTGTTCTGCCCAGCATTGTGCCAGACTCTGCGGTCTTGAACAAATATTGTCTAATTTTTAAAAAATAGCATTTACTTTGAAGTTTGTACTTAGTTAAGAAACCATTTCCACAAATAGCAGCTCATTCTGCTTCTCCGACTTAATGACTTAACATGCAGAACCACGTGGGGATCTTGTTATAACGCAGATTGAGTCAGGGGGCTGCGAAGCGGTCAGACATCCTGCGTTTCCAACACATTCCAGCCAAGCGCCTGCCGCTGGCCCCCGAGCTGCCCTTTGGGAAGCAAGCCTGGCAGCACAGCAGCAGCGCCCAATGAACAGTGGGGCTCCGAGCACCAGGTGTGCCTTCGCCTGCAGGCACATTGCTCCCCTCCCGCTCTCCTCCTCCAGGGGCCGGTCGGTGCTCCGGACCCTCAGGCTGCCAGGACGGGCCTGGGCCTCCCCAAGGACAGAGGACAGGACGTTGGCCGGGTTCACTAGAGACCAGGAGAGGCCGCACAGCCCCCTGCGTTCTGAGCATGCCCTGGAGGCTTGGGGCTTCCCCGGCTGCCCCTTGGGGCACCACCAGGGACAGGTGCAGGTGCAGGTGCAGGTGGGGGAGCAGGTGCAGCCAGGGTGGGGGCTGGGCTAGGCGGCTAGGGGGCGGCACCTGAGCTGGGACCCACTTCACAGGGCCTGAAGGGCCTCGCCCCAGCTGCCTCACTCTCGCCCTGCGGTGGCCTGGGACTCCGCTGTTGCCGCTCCCTTCCCCGCAGTCTCCCCTTCTTTGAGGTCTGGGAAGCAGATTCCTGCCCACCTGAGGGGCAAAAGGAGTATGTGCAAGGGGCGCTACAGCAGAGAGCTGCCCAGCTGACCACAGGAGACCCCCGGACTGCCCAGAACACAGGCAAGACCCAGAGCCAGCACGTATTTGAAAAACAGAACAAAACAGCACTGCCAGAAAAACTTCTACACCTTCAAAAATAGTTATCCTGGGGAAGAAGAGGACTTGGCTGGGCCCGCACTGATTCCGAATGGACCGCTGGTGTGCTGACATGCGCCTGGAGATGCTTCCTCTTGATGGTGCCTGCCTCTCCCTCCAGCCCTTTCTGACATGTGGGGCCTGTTTCCTTCTTATAGAGAATCCTAATAAAGTGGGGAACCCGCTGGACTTCCGCGGGTCTTGTGTCTAGTGAACGCTGAAAGCTAGTGGGACCTCTGTGACCCCAGACGGTCACCCAGTCCTGTCCCGTTTACTCAGGAACCAGACTCTACTGTTCAATGAATGACATTGGTGTTCAGGTCTAACTATCCCCTCAGAGAGTTACTAATATTACCATTATTATTATTATTGGATGATGGGGTTTGTTTTGCTTCCTGTGCACTGACTTAGTGTTTTGGACAAGCCAGCTTTATTTATTTTTTATTTTTGGGTTGAGTATGAAATAGAAAAAACAAATGAACCTCTTATGCTGTATTTCCAAGCCTCTGGAATGACTAAATTTAGGGTGAGTGGCCCAGGTACTTTAGGGGTGTGGAAATGCAGATATGGAGGCTCCTGGACAAAGTTAAATTGCCATGTATAAAAAAGAAAATGGAGGACAGCCCAGGTATCTCAGCGGTTTAGCGCCGCCTTCAGCCCAGGGCCTGATCCTGGAGATCCAGGATCGAGTCCCACATCAGGCTCCCTGCACGGAGCCTGCTTCTCCCTCTGCCTGTGTCTCTGTCTCTGTGTGTGTGTGTGTGTGTGTTTCTCATGAATAAACAACTAAAATCTTTTTGAAAAATAAAGCTAATAAAAAAGAAAGAAAATGGAATTTAAAAGCTTATGAAGAAGGTTTAGGCATAGCCAATGCCCAAATCTGAGGACTAGAAGCTGTCTGGAGGGAAATAATCCACTTGATGGCACTGCAGGGGCAATGTGAAAATCTTTGTGTTGCAGTGTTTGTGATGTCAAACCAGTCTTTATCTCAAGCATGGGAGCCTCAGCTCCATGTACCTGGGGGTCAAGCTTTCGTAAGCATAGCTGGTGTTGGGGAATGTGAGCATGCTGAGCTGTGTCTGCCTCAGGCCAGAGGCAAGAAGAGATTCCACAAAACAGATGCAAGGCTGTTGGCTTACGTGAGGGGTTGTCATCTGCTAAAGGAGCCCCAAGATCAGAGGGGTCGCTGTGAGGACCCAGGTGGGGTCTGCAGGTGGAACAGTCCAAAGCCCAGAACTGATTACAGCAGGCCACCCATGAAGGGACTGTAGCCACCGCACTGGCTCTGGTCTACACGCTTTGCTTTGCATGTGGGCGGATCTCCCATCTATGGGCAGGCCTCCTGGTTTTATTGGTGCCCTTTATTTTCCCACTCCTTCCAACTCCTGTCTTTTCCTGGACTTCCAGGGCATGGGTCATCAGGCAGCAGCCCAGGCAAGGTCTTCTTGTCTTATTCATACTTTCTCCTGTCTTTCCATCTCTCTTTCCCGTCCTCCTCACCTCATGGTCACTCCCCTCTAATGTTTCCAGATGCCCTTGGTTAAGACGTATCTCTGAACATATACGTAGTACTGGACGAGCTCTGCTTCTTTCTTTTTGTGACCCATGTGTCCCATGGTTTTTAAGATCTAGTCATACATCTGGTGCATGGCTTCTAACTGTTGAATAGTGTTCTCCAGAACATGTCAACCACGTTTCATTGTACGTTCTTTTGACCAAGAATATCTAGGTTACCTCTTCCTGCCTATGACATTGAGCAAAATCGATGAGGAATAGCCTCATGCTTTTTCCTTATGACTCATCTAAGACAGATGCCAGGAGGGGTGGCCGGCATCTGCACACTCCATTTCCTTAAGGACCAGCAGATTTCGCCCCCAGATGGCGTATCCATCTACCCTTCCACCAGAGGGGCATGGACATTCCTGCTTCCCGACCCCTCACACCAATTGTAGATATCTTCAGACTCACTCATCTCTGCAAATCTGATGACCGTAAAGTGACTCTCATTTTTGTAAGATTTATTTATTTATTTGAGACAGAGAGAGAGAGAGAAAGAGGAGAGTTGGGTAGGAGGAGCAGAGGGAAAAGGAGTAGCAGACTCCCCACTGAGCATGGAGCCCAATTTGGGGCTTGATCCTGTGACCCTGAGATCACAACCTGAGATCACAAACCTGAGATCACAGCCTGAACCAAAATCAAGAGTTGGCCACTCAACCAACTGAGCCACCCAGGTGCCGCATGTGATGCTTCATTAAAAAAAAATTTTTGTCTTTTTCCATCTGGGAGGTTATGCATCTCTTCTCAAATTTTCTATGTCTTCTCCCCATCGTTCAGTTTTTCATCTTCCTTTCATTTCCTTCCATGAATTTCTTACATATTCTACATATTAATGTCTTACTCATTTTAGGCTTGAAAATGTCCCTCATTTATTCACTTTAACAGTGGTGTTATTCATTCGATAGAAATCCTGGATTTTGATGATAAACTTAATAAACTTTTCACTTTGTGGTTTGTGTTTTTAGGATTCCTTTCACCACCACAGGACTGTCTGTGTGTGTTTATATGTATTGTCACCAGTTCTATAGATTTACTGTTCTCATGAATATCTTTGGTTTATCTGGAGTGAAGAAGACACCAACTCTACTTTACTCCATGTATCAAACCAGTTCTTCTGACTCCATCTACTGTCTGGTGGTAGTGCCTCTGCTACAACGGTTCCCCGATACTGGAGGACTTGTTTCTTCTTCTTCTTCTTCTTCTTTTTTTTTTTTTTTTTGGAGGACTTGTTTCTGATCTTCATCCTTTGTTGACTTAGCCCAGAACCAGCGTGCTATTTTTTTTTATTCCAATGGCCTCATAGTGCAATGTGATGTCTACTAGGACTGCTCTCCCCCATGTTAGCTTCCTTCTCAAATATATCTTAGTTATGAATTTAGGCTTCCATATAAATTTAGAATCAATTTTCCAGGTTCTTTTTTTTAAAAATCCTGGTGCTCTTTTAACTGAAATTACATTGGCATTGATTGTGATTTTTAAATTTTATTAAATTTTATTTTTTTCACTGATTGTGATTTTATTGAATTTGAGGACAGAGGGAAATTAGTTTGGAGAAGATGGACATCACCATCCTTTCCATAAACGTGTTATCTGTCTCAGGCTGTTTACATCTCTTTTTACACCTGTAGTGGGATTTTGAGATTTTGTTCAGAGAAGAGTTTGGTAACATGACATGCCCGTCCTTGGACCAGGCAATTTTCCCTCTAGACAAACATTCACATATGCATATGATAGTTTGGCATAGCATAGTTTAAATCTCAGAAGCAGATAACAAACTGTGTTCATGTACGGTACTATGCAACAGTAGAGTGAATGCATCATAGCTACACAGATGGATAAATTTCACCCAACCCTGTTGCTCACCCAACCCTTGCCATGGTAGCTCCTTCTGGCTGGGAGGACAGGGAGGAGCACTAAATCATGTTCCCCAAAGATGAGAATTTGATGGACTTGAGTGGTGCATTACCTTGAACACCTTTAGATAGATCTGAAATACTTTATAAGAAAAAACAAAACTTGCTCTTCATAAAATTTGTACATTTTTGGGGGAGGCTATGATAGTTATAAGGCTTGCATTGCTATTATAAACGTTCCGTTTAAAAAATCACAATACGTATTGGTTATTACAGATATGAAGGAACAATATTGATTTTACTAATCTTGTTTTCAGCAACTTTACCAAATTCTTATTAATTCTAATAGTTTATTTATTTGTAGGGTTCCTTAGAAAGTTATTATTTTATTATCTGAAAATAACAGTTTTGACTCTTTCCTTCTCATCTATATAACTCTTCTGCCATTTCGCATCCTGCTGTGAGGGCCAACGCCTCCAGCATGCTGTTGAAGGGTGACGAATAGAATAAGGTCACTAACGGTCTCTTGGTTAGACACAATGACTATAGTGGATTTCTTGATAGAGAGCCTTCATCAAACTATTTCTAGTTTTCTTGCAGTTTTTCAAATAATGTTTGAATTTTAAGCTTTATCAAATACCCCATTTCATGTTTCAATGTAATCATTGTGATTTTTCTCTATTTGACCATGGCTGTGGTCATCTCACTGTCAGAGTTTCTGATTTAGACTATCGTTGCCTTTCTGATAAATTTACATGATAACAGTGTAGTTCACTGTTGAGGTGTTTCAGAATCACATATGGACTCTTTAATCTGCCCAAGACCCTTTTGGCTGAGCCACCACCATCTACCTCAGTGCTTTGCAAACCTTACATTTAAACACTGAGAGTTTTGTTCAAATGCAAGTTCTGACTCAGAAAGTATAGGCAGGGACTTGGGATTGTGCATTTCTGAAATTCTAGGGCGATGCTGGGGCTGCAACCAGCACTCTAAGGGCTTTACATGTTCTCACCCAGCAGACCCCACTGTGCACCTTCAAATCCCAAATTTCCAAGAAATGCTTTTGATTGGTTTGGTACAGATGTTTGTACCAGATTGCAAGTCACTCATCTGTGTGTGTCTGGTGACCATTGATAAGTACCTCAGGGCCGACATTGTGGCAGACAGTTCCTGGTACAGTTCATAGGCTTTTGGCTTGGTCATTATGAGTTCAAACCCTAGTTCCCCCAGAGGCAAGGTGCTTATTATCTTTAGATCTTAGTCTCACGTGAAGAAGAGATGGAAAAGCCTGTTCTATGGGACTTCATGTGGCTTAAATGGATTAACGTGTAATATGATTCTGGAACCCAATCCTAATGTGGGGTGTATGGGTTTTCCTGACAGTGCCACCAATTTTCTGGACACCAGCTGAGTGTACTGTAATTCAACTCAATTCTGACACCATCTGCACAGAGACAGCATCAGATTTCACAGGTTAAAGGCTCAGACCCACTAGACTGCTCGCCACTTCACATGCCATCCCAAACCCAGGCTGTCACTGGTGCTTCTTACCCACTGGCTATAAACCAGAAGTTCCCACGACCCTTTCCTTGGGCTCAATTAATTTTCTAGAGTGGCTCACAGAACACAGGAAACCCATTGACTCACTAGATTACTGATTTATTGCAAAGGATAGTAAAGGATCTGAATCAACAGCCAGACGAAGAGATACATAAGGGAGGTCTTGAACAAAGGGATTTCTGTCTTCAAAGAAGCTTGAGGACCAGTATGGTGGTATGTGGAAGCATTCTGGTTCCCCAGCTGGAAGTTCTCTGAACTCCCCCTCCTTTTGAGTTTTTATGGAAGCCTCATTACATAGACACAACTGATTAAATCATTGGCCATCAGTGATTGATTCAACTTCAAGTCCCCTCCCCAGAAATCAGGGGGGTGGGGCTGAGTGTTTCAACCCTCTAATGGTGGTTGGATCCCCTGGTAAACAGCCTTCATCCTTAGGTGCTATCCTTAGGTGCTTAGTTGCCTTGTTAACATAAAGCCAGTTGTGGAGGAAGGGGCCTGTTATAAATAAGACACCTTCATGGCTCTGAAGAGATTTCAGAACCTGAGGATGAGACTGAATATTGCAATAAAAGATGGTTCTGGAAATTCCAAGGTTTTAGGAGCTGTGAGCCAGGAACTGTGGACAAAGACCAAAAGTGTATGAGAAGTATATTTTGCTCCTCTGACCGACCAAATGCATATTTCCTATAAATCACAGTAACACAATGTGTAATGGGCTTGGTACAGAGCTTGGCATTTACTACGCAGTTAATGCTGGCATTTGACAGTGGTAACAGACTTGGGAAAAACTGTTGGGATGAGACCCTCTCAGGAGGCTCAGTGAGTGGTCTGCAGAGTGGGAATCAAACTGCTCTGTACCCTTTATATGCACCAAAAGCACCTATTTATTATTATTTTTAAATTTAAATTTTATTTTTTACTTAAGTTCAGTTTTGTTAATATATAGTATATTCTCAGTTTCAGGGGGTAGAGTTTATTTTTTTTTATTTTTGAAAGGATAGTGTTGGATCTAAAAGTTCAATATCTTTTATGCTGTTGATGCATTTGGATAGTGATTCTTTTTTTTTTTTTTTAAGATTTCATTTATTTGAGAGTGAGAAGGCACAAGGAGGGAGACGGGCAGAGGCAGAGGGAGAAACAGACTCCCTGCTGAACAGGGAGTCCCATGTGGAGCTCAATCCAGGACCCTGGGATCATGAACTGAGCTGAAGGCAGACACCTAACTGACTGAGCCACCCAGGTGCCTCTAGATGTTGATGAAGTTGAGTATTTTCTGAAATGGACAGACAGGCAGGTTAAGGGAAGAAGACAGGGATTAATAAGGCAGTTTGGAGATCCCAGAACTCTTCCCTCTAAGGCAGATCCCAGGGCTGCACAGTAGGTGACATCCTTTCCTTCCCTTTTCAGTGCCTCTTATGTCTTCTACTCCTCATTGTCTCCACTGCTGCCACCCAAGAAGAAGCCATGGCAATTTCCCTTGGTCTTTGAGCTTTATAATTGGTCTATTTCCATTCTTGTCCAATAACAGTTCCTCCTCCACATAACAGCTGCAGTGATTTTCTTATTAATCAATCAATCAATTAATTAATTAATCTGTATATTTTTTATTGGAGTTCAATTTGCCAACATATAGTATAACACCCAGTGCTTATCTCATCAAATGCCCCCCTCAGTGCCCATCACCCAGACACTCCATCTCCCCGCCCAACCCCCTTTCCACTACCCCCTGTTCATTTCCCAGAGTTAGGAGTCTCTCATGCTTTGTCACCCTCTCTGATTTTTCCAACTCATTTTCTCTCCTTTCCCTTTCCCTTTCACTATGAATATTTTTTATATTCCCTGTATGAGTGAAACCATATAATGATTGTCTTCCAATTGACTTACTTCACTCAGCATAATACCCTCCAGTTCCAACCATGTCAAAGCAAATGGTGGGTATTCATTGTTTCTAATGGCTGAGTAATATTCCACTGTGTGGATAATATACATCTTCTTTATCCATTTATCTTTTGATGGACACCGAGGTTCCTTCCACAGTTTGGCTATTGTGGACATTGCTACTATAAACATTGGAGTGCAGGTGTCTCGGCTTTTCACTGCATCTGTATCTTTGGGATAAATCACCAGTAGTGCCATTGCTGGGTTGTAGGGTAGCTCTATTTTTAACTTCTTGAGGAACCTCCACTCTGTTTTCCAGAGTGGCTGTACCAATTCACATTCTCACCAACAATGGAAGAGGATTCCCCTTTCTCCACATCCTCTCCAACATTTGTTTCCTGTCTTGTTAATTTTCATCATTCTCACAGGCGAGATGGTATCTCATTGTGTTTTGATTTGTATTTCCCTGATGGCAAGTGATGTGGAGCACTTTCTCATGTGCTTGTTGGCCATGTCTATGTCTTCCTCTATGAAATTTCTGTTCATGTCTTTTGCCCATTTCATGATTGGATTGTTTCTTTGCTGTTGAGTTTAATAAGTTCTTTATAGATCTTGGATACTAGCCCTTTATCTGATCTGTCACTTGCAAATATCTTCTCCCATTCCATAGGTTGTCTTTTAGTTTTGTTGACTGTTTCTTTTGCTGTGCAGAAGCTTTTTATCTTGATTAAGCCCCAATAATTCATTTTTGCTTTTGTTTCCCTTGCCTTCATAGATGTATCTTGCAAGACTGCTGTGGCCAAGTTCAAAAAGAGTGTTGCCTGTGTTCTCCTCAGGATTTTGATGGATTCTTGTCTCACATTTAGATCTTTCATCCATTTTGAGTTTATCTTTGTGTATGGTGTAAGAGAGTGGTCCGAGTTTCATTCTTCTGCCCGTGGCTGTCCAATTTCCCCAGCACCATTTATTGAAGAGACTGTCCTTTTTCCAGTGGATAGTCTTTCCTCCTTTATCGAATATTAGTTGACCATAGAGTTGAGGTTCATTTCTGGGTTCTCTGTTCTGTTCCATTGATCTATGTGTCTGTTTTTGTGTCAGTACCACACAATCTTGCTGACCACAGCTTTGTAGTACAACCTGAAATCTGGCATTGTGATGCCCCCGGCTCTGGTTTTCTTTTTCAATATTTCCCTGGCTATTCGGGGTGTTTTCTGATTCCACACAAATCTTAAGATTATTTGTTCCAACTCCCTGAAGAAAGTCCATGGTATTTTGATTGCATTGAATGTGTAAATTGCCCTGGCTTGCATAGACAATTTCACAATATTAATTCTTCCAATCCGTGAGCATGGATTACTTTTCCACTTCTTTGTGTCTTCCTCAATTTCTTTCAGAAGGGTTCTGTAGTTTTTAGAGTATACATCCTTTACCTCTTTGGTTAGGCTTATTCCTAGGTTTCTTATACTTTTGGGTGCAATTGTAAATGGGATTGACTCCTTAGTTTCTCTTTCTTCAGTCTCATTGTTAGTGTATAGAAATGCCACTGAGTTCTGGGCATTGATTTTGTATCCTGCCACATTGCCAAATTGCTGTATGAGTTCTAGCAATCTTGGGGTGGAGTATTTGGGTTTTCTATGTACAATATCATGGCATCTGCAAAGAGGGAGAGTTTTACTTCTTTGCCAATTTGAATGCATTTTTCTCCTTTTTGTTGCCTGATTGCTGAGACTAGGACTTCTAGTACTATGTTGAACAACAGTGGTGGGAGTGGACATCCCTGTCTTGTTCCTGATCTTAGGGGAAAGGCTCTCAGTTTTTCCCCCTTGAGAATGATATTCGCTGTGGGAAATTCATAGGTGGCTTTTAAGATATTGAGGAATGTCCCCTCTATCCCTACATTCTGAAGAGTTTTGATCAGGAATGGATGCTGTATTTTGTCAAATGCTTTCTCTGCATCTATTGAGAGGATCATATGGTTCTTGTTTTTTCTCTTGTTGATGTGATCCCTCAGGTTGATTGCTTTACGAGTGTTGAACCACCTTTGCATCCCGGGAATAAATCCCTCTTGGTCATGGTGAATAGGCTTCTTAATGTACTGTTGAATCCTATTGGTTAGTATCTTGGTGAGAATTTTTGCATCTGAGTTCATCAGGGATATTGGTCTATAATTCTCTTTTTTGGTGGGGTCTTTGTCAGTTTTTGGAATTAAGATGATGTTGGCCTCATAAAACGAGTTTGGAAGTATTCCATATCAGGGGTAGAGTTCAATAATTCATCAGTTGCATGTGAAACCCAGTGGTCATCATATCCCGTGCCTTCCTTCTTGCTCATACCCCAGGTACCCCATCCCCCCAACATCTCCTCTGCAGTGACCTTCAGTATGTTTCCTGGAGTTAAGAGTCTCTCATGGTTTGTCTCCTTCTCTGCTTTCACCTTGTTTTACTTTTCCCTCTCTTCCCCTATGATCATCTGCTTTGTTTCTTAAATTCCAGGAGTGAGATCATATGATATTTGTCTCTCTCTGACTTGTTTTGCTCAGCAAAATACCCTCCAGTTCCATCCACGTCGTTGCAAACGATAAGATTTCATTGTTTTGATGGCTGAGTGATATTCCATTGCTTGCGTGCGTGCATGTGTGTGTGCGCATGTGTGTGTTTGTCACATCTTTATCCATTCATCTGCTGAAAAAAAATACCCTACTTAGGAGCAGGGTCATCACTACTTATCAATTCTTTCTGTGACATGTAATTGAAAAGTCTGTGGTCAAGGTGAAAGATCTGGGCAAGTCCAGTACAACACTCCAACAGAGACAATCGAAGCAGCGAGCTCAGCACAGCACCACCGGTGAACGAGGGAGGGGTGCCAGAGCCAGCCCAGCTTCCCTGCATCTCTGGGGCTGGTTTGTCCTGAACTCAAAGAGCATCACAGTGTCATGGCTGGAGGGTCAGAACAGGGAATTTTAAAAAATGTATTCAAATCCACAGAACAGCAAAACAAACAAACAAACAAACAAACAGAGAAGCACTGTGTGGACTACCTTTAATTTGGAACTATGTGGCATCAGCAGTGAATATTATTTTTGTACATTCTCTCATCTCTACCCCCTTTAGAAAAAGGACACAGAGCTGATTATCTCCATGATGACAATAAAGCCATTGCCGCCAGTATCATTGTTCACAGTAGTCTCTTTGTCTAGGTATCCTGAGATTGGTTGGGTGACCCCAGGAACAAAAGTAACAGTGAGCGTGCAGTCAGGTGCCTGCTGGGGACATGAGGGCTCTTGCTCTGGGCTTGATCCAACCTTGGGAAATCCTCCCCTCTGCCTATGCCTAGGACATGCAGGATCCCTCCCACCTTTGAGACCTTGTGTCTTATCTTCTATCTTCATAGCAGTCCACCCACAGGCCCACAGAGTGGGCTTCCACCCTCCATAGCATCACCGTGCTCCTCATGGGGCTGAGGTCATGCTCATGCACGTTTTCCCAGGGCCTTGGCAAGGAAATGATCTCCTACCTCTGTGCTCAGTAGAAACCATAGGCTCTAGACACAGGGAGACTCTGTTCAAATCCTGGCTCACGTTTTACTTGTATGAGTTCAGGGAGGATTACTCAATCTCCCTAAACTTTGAGTCTGCTGGTCTGAAAACAGAACCAGTGCCTCTTTGGGATTGTTGTAAGGACTGGAGGAGACAATACACGTATAAGGTAAAGCACAGGGATTCCTCTCTCTGTGGGGAGAGTGCAGCTGCTCTCTACAGTGTGCTCTGCTGTGAGTCTCCTGCAGCACCTGCATGCCACACTGCTCCTCTGGTCGCCAAGCTTGTGCAGACTTTCCCTGCATTGATCAGCTTCAGGAACACCAGCTGGGGGTTCTATGATTATCTCAATTTGATGCCCTCTACCTAGAGACACCGTCACATCCTGCAGGTAAGGGCTCAATTCCACAGGACTGCACCACTGCCAATTCGGATGCTGATTGCAAGGCCACATTATCACCTGTACTTCTGGCTGACCAGCTATAGGTCAGAGGTTCCCATGGGGGCTCCCCGGGTTCGAGTCCTACATGGAGCCTGCTTCTCCTTCTGTGTCTCTGACTCTCTGTGTGTGTGTGTCTCATGGATAAATAAAATCTTCAAAAAAAAAATAGAAACTTAAAAAACAAAAACAAATCCTTACTTAAATAATGAGGACCAAAAAGGACGAAAATTTGAAAACTATCTTTAAAATTAGACAAGGCTGGGAACAATAGTTTGGGGAGTAAACTACAGATATGAAGAACTAAAGAGTGAGAAATAGGGTTAAATGTGGTGTTTAACATCAGAGTTTAATTCACGGATGAAGATTTTACAGAGAAGTGGGGGAATTTCCTGGAATGGCAAGAGTTGAAGGAAGAATGAATCTGGGCAAGAGGTTGAGATTTTGTGGAGAGTTTACGACAAGGGGTAATAGAGACTCCTGGCTGGCTCAGCGGTTGAGCGTCTGCCTTTGGTTTAGGGCATGATCCTTAGGTCCCAGGATTGAGTCCCCACATCGGGATTCTTGCATGGAGCCTGCTTCTCCCTCTGCCTGTGTCTCTGTCTCTCTCTGTGTCTCTCATGAATAAATAAGTAAAATCTTTTTTAAAAATGTGAAGGAAACACTGTAAAACTTCTAGAAGGTAATATAGGGGAATATTCCCATGACCATGGGGGAAAATTTCTTAAGTAAGACCAGTAAGTAAGTAAATGTATAAATAGAGCACTCACCACAGAGGCATAGATCAATAAATCCCGCAGCATTAAAGTTAAGAACTTCTGATTATCAAGACATCAAAAGAAGTGGGGCAAGAGAGTGGAAGAGTAGGGTCCTCAACTCACCTGGCCCCACAAACTTACCTAGATAGCTTTCAAAACATCCTGAACACCTATGAATTCGACCTGAGATGTAAAGAGAGAACAGCTGGAACGCTACAGAGAGAAAACTTTTTGCTTCTAAGAAGGTAGGAAGGCAGAAAAATTAAAAAAAGAACTGAAGTGGGGGAGGGGCCCCATGAGGAACTGGGCTAAAGCAGAGCGGTGGGTGAGAGCCTCTGGACAGGAAAGCCGTCTTGGAGAAACGGGAAATTTATTTATTTAGAAGCAGGAACTTTAAAAATCCACACAGTTTTTCCAGACTGAAAGTGCTTAGCAGGAAAATCAGGCAGAATCACATGAGGGGCAGTGAAGTCTCCAGATTCCCAGAGTCACTCTAAGAGGTGAGGCTCCGAGGGAAAGTTCACTGCAAATCTCCGGGTGATATCAGTAAAGGGCTGGAGCACCACAGCCCTCAGGGCATCTGGGAGAAGCCCGCCAGTTAGCCTGGCTCTGCATCAGCCTTTACCCCAGAAGCTGGCAACAGATGGGAGATGGCTCTCCCCATTCCCTTCCCAGAGGCAGTCCCTGGGAGGGCGGGGCCAGTGGTACAGGGCCTTGGATCCAAGCGCGCAGAAGCACGAACGGCTGGCGATCCTGCGCTCCCTCAGGAACAGGCGGAAGAGGGGAGGGCACAAGACAGCGAGAACTCTCGGGCCCCTGGGAGCCCTCCAGCTGTGCAGATCAGCCCCGGCCCCAGGAGCATCTAGGTCAGTGCGGACTGGGAGACTGCATCAGTTACTAGTGGAGAGCTGCTTCTAGAGCTGGAATTCTGGCCGCAGGCATTGTTGTTTTTCCTCCTTTTTTCACCGGTGCCTGGGAGAGGCAGGCTGCCAGGGAACAGAGGAGTCACCGGGGTAAATAGATCCACTGAGCCTGGCACCCGGCAGGGGGCAGGACATCTCCCCCAGGCACACACACCTGAGAATCAGCACAGGAGACCCCTACACAAGAAGACCAGCTGGAAGAACAGGGGAATAGCACGTTCTTTTTTTTTTTTTTTTTAATTTTTATTTATTTATGATAGTCATACAGAGAGAGAGAGAGAGAGAGAGAGAGGCAGAGACATAGGCAGAGGGAGAAGCAGGCTCCATGCACCGGGAGCCCGATGTGGGATTTGATCCTGGGTCTCCAGGATCACGCCCTGGGCCAAAGGCAGGCGCCAAACCGCTGCGCCACCCAGGGATCCCGGAATAGCAAGTTCTTGACAGGCAGCACTGGAAAGCTCCAAGACTGAGGGAAATAGTATATAGAACTAGAGGGTCCCCCTTTTTTTTTTTTCATTACAACTCGGTTTTATATCAGGCTAAAATTTTCCAATCTTTTTTATCTTTTGCCACCTTAACTACAATATTTTACCAACTCTTTGTTTTTAAGTTCTTTCCTTTTTGACTTTTATATTTCTACAATTACATGTTTTAGATAGATTTTTCACTTCTGGATTCTTTTCAATGATTCAATTTAATTTTGGTAGATATACAAGATATGGGTATTTGTTTTTTGTTTTTGTTTTTTCTGCCTTGTTTGTATTACAATGGTGGAAGTTAGTACCTTCTAACACATGATCAACATACACCTAGAACCAAGTGGAACACCGTGTTGGTTCATTCTGTGAGTTTATATTCTCTCTTCCTTCCCATTCTGCCTTCCTCTTTTACCTTATGTTTTTGTGGTCAATGATGGGCTTTATAAAAATATTGCTGGTTCAAACAGTCATCAGAAACCTCCCAAGACACAAAAGTCCAGGGCCAGATGGCTTCCCTGGGGAATTCTATCAAACGTTTAAAGAAGGAACCATACCTATTCTACTAAAGCTGTTCGGAAAGATAGAAAGAGATGGAATACTTCCAAACTCATTCTATGAGGCCAGCATCACCTTAATTCCGAAACCAAAGACCCCACCAAAAAGGAGAATTATAGGCCAATATCCCTGATGAACATGGATGCAAAAATTCTCAACAAGATACTAGCCAATAGGATCCAACAGCACATTAAGAAAATTATTCACCATGACCAAGTTGGATTTATCCCCGGGATGCAAGGCTGGTTCAACACCCGTAAAACAATCAATGTGATTCATCATATCAGCAAGAGAAAAACCAAGAACCATATGATCCTGTCAATAGATGCAGTGAAAGCATTTGACAAAATACAGCATCCATTCCTGATCAAAACTCTTCAGAGTGTAGGGATAGAGGGAACATTCCTCAACATCTTAGAAGCCATCTACGAAAAGCCCACAGCAAATATCATTCTCAATGGGGAAATACTGGGAGCCTTTCCCCTAAGATCAGGAAGAAGATAGGGATGTCTACTCTCACCACTGCTATTCAACATAGTGCTAGAAGTCCTAGCCTCAGCAATCAGGCAACAAAAAGACATTAAAGGCATTCAAATTGGCAAAGCAGTCAAACTCTCCCTCTTCGCTGATGACATGATACTCTACCTAGAAAACCCAAAAGACTCCACCCCAAGATTGCTAGAGCTCACACAGCATTTTGGCAGTGTGGCAGGATACGAAATCAACGCCCAGAAGTCACTGGCATTTCTATACACTAACAATGAGACTGAAGAAAGAGAAATTAAGGAGTCAATCCCATTTACAATTGCACCCAAAAGCATAAGATACCTAGGAATAAACCTCACCAAAGAGGTAAAAGATCTATACCCTAAAAACTACAGAACACTTCTGAAAGAAATTGAGGAAGACACAAAGAGATGGAAAAATATTCCATGCTCATGGATTGGCAGAATTAATATTGTGAAAATGTCCATGCTACCCAGGGCAATTTACACATTTAATGCAATCCCTATCAAAATACCATGGACTTTCTTCAAGGAGTTGGAACAAATTATCTTAAGATTTGTGTGGAATCAGAAAAGACCCTGAATAGCCAGGGGGAATCTTAAAAAAGAAAACCATAGCTGGGGGCATCACAATGCCAGATTTCAGGTTGTACTACAAAGCTGTGGTCATCAAGACAGTGTGGTACTGGCACAAAAACAGACACGTAGATCAATGGAACAGAATAGCGAATCCAGAAGTGGACCCTCCACTTTATGGTCAACTAATATTCAACAGAGGAGGAAAGACTATCCACTGGAAGAAAGACAGCCTCTTCAATAAATGGTGCTGGGATAATTGGACATCCACATGCAGAAGAATGAAACCGGACCATTCCCTTACACCATACACAAAATAGATGAAAGATCTAAATATGATATAAGATTTCATCAAAATCCTAGAGGAGATCACAGGCAACACCCTTTTTGAACTTGACCACAGTAACTTCTTGCAAGATACATCCATGAAGGCAAGAGAAACAAAAGCAAAAATGAACTATTGGGACTTCATCAAGAGAAGAAGCTTTTTCACAGCAAAAGAAACAGTCAACAAAACTAAAAGACAACCTACAGAATGGGAGAAGATATTTGCAAATGACGTATCAGATAAAGGGCTAGTATCCAAGATCTATAAAGAACTTATTAAACTCAACAGCAGAGAAACAGCATTCCAATCATGAAATGGGCAAAAGACATGAAGAGAAATCTCACAGAGGAAGACATAGACATGGCCAACAAGCACATGAGAAAATGTTCCACATCACTGGCCATTAGGGAAATACAAATGAAAACCACAATGAGATACCACCTCACACCAGTGAGAATGGGGAAAATTAACAAGGCAGGAAACAACAAATGTTGGAGAGGATGTGGAGAAAGGGGAACCCTCTTCCACTGTTGGTGGGAAGGTGAACTGGTGCAGCCACTCTGAAAAACCGTGTGGAGGTTCGTCAAGTAGTTAAAAATAGATATGCCCTATGACCCAGTAATTGCACTGCTGGGGATTTACCCCAAAGATATAGATGCAGTGAAACACCGGGACACCTGCACCCTGATGTTTATAGCAGCAATGTCCACAGTAGCCAAAAAAATAAATTTATTAAAAAATAAAGAAAACCCCAAAGACTCCACCCCAGAATAGAGAATCCAGAAGTGGACCCTCCACTTTATGGTCAACTAATATTCCACAAAGCACAAAAGAATATCCACAGGAAAAGGACAGTCCCTTCAAAAAGTGGTGCTGGGCTTGACGGGATGAGTACTTGACGGGATGAGTTTGAGTATGAGTATGTTGGCAAATTGAACACCAATAAAAATAAATTTATTATTAAAAAATTCAAAAAAAATAAAGAGCAAGTACTACAAAGGCAAAAAAATGGTGCTGGGAAAATTGGACAGCCACATATAGAAGAATGAAACTGGACCATTTTCTTATACCATACACAAAGTAAACTCAAAATGGGTGAAAGATCTAAATGTGAAACAAGAATCCATCAAAATCCTAGAGGGGAACACAGGCACCACCCTTTTTGAACTTGGCCACAGCAACTCCTTCCAAGATACATCTATGAAGGCAAAGGAAACAAAAGCAAAAATGAACTATTGGGACTTAATCAAGATAAAAAGCTTCTGCACAGCAAAAGAAACAGTCAACCAAACTAAAAGACAACCTACAGAATGGGAGAAGATATTTGCAAATAATATATCATATAAAGAACTTCTTAAACTCAGCATCCAAGAAACAAAAAAATCCATCATGCAATGAGCATAAGATATGAAGAGATATTTCTCCAAAGAAGGAGATACACATGGTCAACAAGGACATGATAAAATGCTCCGCATCACTTCCCATAGGGAAACATAAATTAATGCACAATGAGGTACAACCTCGCATCAGTGAATGGTGAAAATTAAGAAGACAGGATACAACAAATGTTGGAGAGGATGTGGAGAAAGGGGAACCTCTTCCACTGTTGGTGGGAACGTGAACTGGTGCAGCCACTCTGGAAAACAATGTGGATGTTCCTCAAGAAGTTTAAAATATAGCTACCTTATGACCCTGCAATTGCGCTACTGGGTATTTTCCCCAAAGATACAGATGTAGTGAAACGCCGGGACACCTGCACCCCAATGTTCATAGCAGCAAGGTCCACAATAGCCAAACTGTGGAAGGAGCCTCAATGTCCTTCAACAGATGAATGGATAAAGAAGATGTGGTCTATACACAATGGAATGTTACTCAGCCATCAGAAAGGACGAATACCCACCATTTGCTTCAGTGTGGATGGAATTGGAGGGCATCATGCTGAGTGAAATAATCAGAGAAGGATAATCATCATACGGTTTCACTCATTTGAAGAATATAAGAAACAGTGAAAGGGATTATAAGTGAAAGGAGGGGACCTGAGTGTAAAAATTAGAGAGGGAGAGAAACCATGAGAGACTCCTAACTCCAGGAAACCAAGGAAAGGTTTTGGAAGGGGAGGTGTGGGGGGATGGGGTGACTGGGTTTTGGCCACTGAGGAGGGCACTTGATGGGATGAGCACTGGGTATTATACCATATATATGTTGGCAAATTGAATAAGTAATAAAAATTGTAAAAAAAAAATTAGAAAAAACGACATCAAAAGAGAGTATAGAGAAATGTCAGAAACTGAAAAGACACTGACAAACGGCTCGGAATTCAGAGCATACAAAAACTTTAGGTCCCGATGCAAGAAAACCTCAGAGAAAACTACGGATGACTTGAGCAGGCCCTATCCAGTGAGGAATGGCAGAGTGACCCTCTTTAGCAGCCCGGGAAATGCAGATGATAACCACGGTGAGATCCGAGGACGGGCAGGGAAAAAGTACAGACACTGAAGCAGAGATGTGAATTAATGCAACTGCTTTCAAAACCAGGCTGGCACACCAGGTAAAGCTGAGAACAAACTATGCGACAGCCCAAATTTCATAGCTGGGCATATCCTCAAGATGCTCTTGCACACTCACACTGTGAGGGGTGCAGACATATATTTAGTGGCATCGTTACACTTGGAAATAATGCTACTGTGGAACAAAAGTACAAATACCACGCACATGAAGGTGTGCTCCAAGTTAGAGCTTTCTGAGGTTGTGTATTGTCTGGGAGAACACAGGGCATTGATACACCTTATGTTTTGTTAATTCAAGTATGCATGTAAAATGTTATATAAAGAAAGAGGACAGATAACTTCCAAACCAGGACAGGAGAGACAATGCAATAAAGAAAACTTAACCCAGCAAAGATAAGAAAAAAAAGAAGCACAGAAAAAGAATGATAAATAGAAATAATAAAATATCATAGACATTTATTGAGTTATCAATAACCAGAAGAAATCTAAACACAATAACTCATATTTGCCAAAAGACCAGCTTCTAGTCCAGAAAAACATCCAGCTCTGTTGTTTACAAAACAACTTAATGTAACAGTGATCATGAAAGATTAAAAATACCATACTGGGCAGTTGACGGTGAAGGGAAAGTTGATGTGGCTGTATCAGTATCAGAGAAAATGTTCCTCAATGAGAGAAGTATTATTAGGTAGAGAGACAGGGACACTACATTCTGGTAAAAGGAACAATTTATCTGGAAACTAGCAATTCTAAGCTCTAACACATCTAACAATTCATGGTCAGTTACAAAAAGCACTTAATAGCAGAATTTAAAAAAAAGATTTTATTTCTTTATTCATGAGAGAGAGAGAGAGAGAAAGAGAGAGAGGCAGAGGGAGAAGCAGTCTCCCTGCAGGGAACCTGATGCAGGACCTGATCCCAGGACCCCGGGATCACAACCTGAGCTGAAGGCAGATGCTCAACCACTGAGCCACCCAGATGTCCCTTAATAGCAGAATTTAAAACATATTTCTTCCAGTCACTGCTACTCAAAGCCAAAAATAAATTGTAAGGATATAGAATATCTGAACCACAAAATAAAATTCTTCTAATGACGATAGAGCATATTTGAATAACAGAATAAAATTCATGTAATGATCATACATAGAACTTTACAGTATAGTCTTTCTTTTTAAAGATTTTATTTATTTATTTATTTATTTATTTATTTATTTATTTATTTATTTATTTAAGAGACAGAGAGAGAGGCAGAGACATGGGCAGAGGGAGAAGCAGGCTCGGTCCCAATGACTCTCCTTCCCCCCATCACCCACCGCCTGCAGCTGGTTTTCTTCCACTGACTCGACTCACCGAGAGTAGCTGGGGAGACTGTCATGGAGGGACATTTACAGAGATGCATGCAGGGTTAGGCAAGCCGGAGAGATGGAGCACCCCAGCTCCCACGCAGGCCCCAGATGGCTCAGCAGCCCCTGGCAGGGGGATCCCAGTCTCCCCACCCCGGGAGACTCAGCTCCTACTCTGTTGGGGTCCTCCATACCCGGCTGCTGTGTATTCCCTCTGCCTGGGGTGGCTGCCCGAGTGCCCAGGGCTCCGTGTCCGTTGCACTCCTGCCCCTCAGCCTCCACTGGCCCCTGTGCATCTCTGACCTCACATCTGTGGCTTCAGCCCTGACACTGAGTGCATTACCTGCGTGACTGCTCCACTCTGATGCCTGACACCCATCTCTGACCCAAGTCTGATTCTGTCACCAGGCTTCCAAACCCGTGTCCTCAATGATGCTGCTCTGTCATCTTCTGGCCCTTGCCTGAACCTCACTCTGGGAGCTGCCACCCTCTGTAGCCCCTCAGCCTGGCAGTGATCGCGTTGATTCCCCCTCAGCCCGCTCCTGCCACCATGGTCTATACTGTCACCACTCGCAGACTCACCAAGCATGTCTCTCTCCTAGACTCTGACTTCCTCATTTCTCTACACAAAGATCATTCAAAAAGCAACCATACGTTTTTTTGGTCCATTGTGCTTATTTCTGAACATTCTTCATATTTTGTATTTGCCATGCTTACTTTTATTATTTATTTATTTATAAAGATGTATTTATTTATTTGAAAGAGCACAAGTGGTGGTTGGGGCGGGGAGAATCTCAAGCAGACTCTCCCTCCCTCCACAGTGTGCAGAACTCTGAGCATGATGTGGGGCTCAATCCCAGGACCCTGAGAGCACAAACTGAGCTGAAATCAAGGATTAGGGGTTCAACTGACCGAGCCCCCCAGGTGCCCCGCCATGCTTACTTTTGTCTGTTTTTCTTTCTGGAATAAATTCCTTGAAGAAAGGGAGCATCCCAAGTGCTAAGGATAGTACCTGGCAAATACGAGGCACACCACACTTGCTTTGAGTTGATCACTGCTCCTCTGCTTCTGCAGCTTCAGCAGCTTCTCAGCGAGGGCACTTAGAGGGAACTCTGGGGTCTGTGGCACGGTCCCCAGCCCGCCCCCCCCCCGCCCCCCGCCATTCGTGCTGCAGGCAGTCCCTCTGCTGGTGACTCTGCTGCAGTCTTAGCCTCCCCTTCTCAGAGAAGCCCTGTCCCCGCATTGGCTTACTACCAGTCCCTGTCCTGTTTTACACCCCTGCCGGTCACTAGAATACAAAGTCTGTGCATGCAGGCACTGGTGTCCCTCATTGCTGGTGTAACCTGGAGCGTCCTGGCCTACTCAGGAGCGACACAAAGGCTGGACAGAAAACCCATCAAGAAATAACTCAGTGTTATTCTGTATGTTGGTAAATTGAACACCAATAAAAAATTAATTTATTAAAAAAAAAAGAAATAACTCAGTAATGTTTCTTGGAACTGCAAGATTGTGAATGTCTAGAACGACAGCGTCCTCTGAGTGAATTAGCCCATGTGTGGGGGAAGGCGGGGAGACACCCCCAGATATTTGGCATTTCCAAACACCAGCTGACAGGCCCCAGCAGGAAGCTACAGGATTGGGGTTTACCAAGGGAAGTCAGGACCAGGAAACAGGAACCCCACATGGTGATTTCTGATTCACAGTAGGGCAGCAATGGAGACCTGGAAGGGTGTTGTGGGGCGGGGGGCAGGAGGCTTGGGTGGTCAGCAGGCTTGGGGGTGTCGGCAGGCTTTGGGGGTGTTGGCAGGCTTTGCGGGTGTCAGTAGGCTTCTGGGGGTGTTAGGCTTCAGGGGAGGTCAGCAGGCTTCGGGGGGGGGTTGGCAGGTTTTGGGGGTGTCAGCAGACTTCTGGAAGGGTGGCAGGTTTCAAGGGGTCAGCAGGCTTCAAGGGGTGTCAGCAGGCTTCTGGAGAGTTGGTGGGCTTAGCACTGACAAGAGCACCTGACCACTGACAAGAGCTTCCGGCCGTAGTGCGGGATTTTGTTGACTGCTGAAACCTCTGGGCTTTGATTAGCAGTAAGAGCATAGGAAAGGGTCCAGGAAGGAGGAGCATGTCATCCCCACAGGGTACGTCCAGGCACAGCTTTCACAGACAGGACCTGAGGCTCCGTGGAGGACACAGGACAGGTGGAGCGGGTGCCCGCTGAGGGGCCATGGATGTGGGGCCAGAGCCTCCCGCTGCTGGACCAACGGGGGGACTGGACCCAGACCCATGCAGCACAGAGAGACTCGTCAGCAAGGAAGAGCCCCAGGTAGAGGAACAGGACTTCTCTGCTCCTTCCCCTTGTCATAAACACTGGAGGTGGACTTGGCTGTACGTGTAGGTTAATTCACGTAAGAAAGTACTTAAAAAATATGATTCTACAAAATAAAAAGTTTTGAAGGAATCTGCTGAACAAGCGTGACTTTCTGTGCTAGGCTGGTGTCACAAAGTGCATGTTTTCATTGATGATCTTGCAGCGGTGTTTCATGCAACACTTTATTGTCCAGTTTATTCCGGAAGTTTGATGTGCACAAAACTCACTAAAGCAATAATGACCTGAAAGCATTCATATTTTGTTCAGATGCAAATGTTCCCTATTTAATAAGTAGGAGCTTTACAATGTACAATCCTACAATAAGTAGGATTACACAATGATCACCTTAAAATTTCAGAAATCTCATTATATAAAAAATTCTTTCCAAGAAAAGATAAAAGGCACTTTGAGAATCATGAAATTTTTCCATAAATAAAAGATTAGTAGACTATAATTTTAGGGAACAATTCACATCAATCAACAAAATAAATGTAAATTTTCAAGAATATGCTAGTGATTATTGTCTCTGAGGATTCGAGTGTCGATTAACTGTCCTCATTACATTGATAACGCGCATCTTATTTCTAATAATTGACAAGTTCTGCATATCTGTATTTAGAAAGAAAAGTAGAAAGAACAAAAGCTAAAGACGAAGAAGAATCATAAATGCGATCTTGGAGGGGCTTTCTGTAATTCTTCCTTTTCTATTTTTAAAATGGCGATTAATCAGCGCAGCTGGGATCTGGTTGGGTGGCTGACTGTATCAGAGGGCAGAACCATGGCTCTGTGCGGGGGGGTTTCCTTTGGGGTAGCCATGGCTCTGTCTTCGATGGCAGATTCTGGGTGTGCCACGGGATGCTGCTGCATCTCAGCTGCCACGCACTGTGCAGATGCTGGGTTAACTCGGGGCTGCCCAGCGGGAGGAGGCACATGGGGCTCTGGCCTGGGAGCTACACACAGGACAGCCTGTGTGCATGGGGAGGATGGTGGGCCCGGAGCCTTAGGAGGAGTGCAGGGGAGCCCCAGGCTCTGCTGCCCACAGGACCTCACTGTAGCCAGACGAGCAGGGTCCGGTGACACATGAGTTACAATAAAACCTGAGGCCAGCTGCTCAGTCAACAAGTCTTTATTGAGCACCTATGCTGTGCCCAGCACTGCCTTAGTGCCGTGGAGGGTACAGGGCAGGAGACACGGTGTCTGCCCTCAGGGACCTTACAAAACTAGAGGCAGAAGTGGAGGGGTCTATCTATGGCTTGGGCGGCATGGAGCATCTACAAAGTGCAATGTCCAGACACACAGGGCAGGGGACGGGGGACAGGGGTGCCTGGCCTGGAATGGTGCGGATGAGGGTGGCAGGTGACCAGTGAGAGCTGGGAGCCCCTGGGCACAGTGGGCCATGCTCGCGCTGTCCCGGCGGGAAGACCCAGTGAGCTGGGGGCATCCTGCAGGCTTCCATCCCTCTCCCGGGGATGCCGACCCTGTGCACGAAGTGCAGCCACCGCACGAGCTTCCCACCCTAGAGGACCTGACCAGGGCTTCCCAGGCAGGGAGGTTCCCCTGACTGCACATTTGCTCCGGTGTGTTCAGGTCACCCATCTAGGGCAGGACAGTCTGGATTCCCTTTACTGTCTCCCCTCCCAGGGCCCCACCCTCAGGTCATTGATCAGCAGTCACAGGTTTGCTCCGAAGCCACATGCACCCCATCCCCCCTCAAGACGCTCCAGGGGCTCCTGCCCCCTTAGATGTGGAATGCTGAATGTTCAACCCTTGTCTGGGAGAAGCTCGTGCCTACTCTGGACCTGGCAATCCCATGGCACTCCGGGAGGCTTGTTCAAACAGTCTGGAATCCTCAGTGGATCTCCACTGTGTTCACTTCCACATGTGTGGCTCTGAGTTAGGTGCCAGGGAGGGCAGGCAGCACAGAGGACATGGGTAGGGGCCAGGGGTGAGGACAGCAAGTGGGCCTTCTCAGGAGCAGCCAGTGGCACAGGTGCCAACACAACGCCAACCCGCCTCTTCTTCCACGCAGAGAGTGCCAAGCTGGGCCAAAGGCCATGGGTGGTAGGGACATCCTCATGGGCTTTGGGGTCACGAAGGGTGCAGGGGAGCCCCAGGAGCTGGGGGAGAGCCCGACTTAGCTGTGCAGGTGGAGTAGCACTGGGTAAGCCTTACGGGGCCGCAGCCACTGGGGGCGGATACACCTGCTCTGGGGGCACAGCCAGATGTCCTCTCCCCGTCATGATCCTGGAGCCCCCCAGAGGGGAAGCGTCATTGCTGGGTGTGGGCCGGGGCAGGTGCAGGGCTCAGGGTCGCAGTAGGAGGCGTGTCCCTGGCCACTTGAGCCACAGGAAAGGAACCAGACGCCGAGTGAAGGTTGCCGTGAAGGTGTAGATAAGTTCTTGTGACTCCGCATTGGTGAACGTCACAGTGCCCCCTTCGTAATCCAGGGCGATGCCCACCCGCCGGGGCCGTAGTGCGGGGAAGAGTTCAGCCTCGGGTTCCGTGTTGGCCCAGATGCCCGCGGAGGACAGGCGCAGCGCCCACACCCCATCTTCCGGCCGCAGGGAGACATCCCCCTTCCTCTTCACAGAGTCTCTGGCCACCCCCACCATGCAGCTCTCAAGAACCTCCTCCTCCTCCTCCTCTTCCTCCTCCTCCTCCTCATCCCCCAGCGATTCCTCATCCTCGTCTGTCTCCCAGTCGTCATAGCCATCCCCGTACCCGGCTTCCTCCTCCTCCTCCTCCTCCTCCTCTCCCTCTTCCTCCTCATCGCCCTCCTCTTCCTCCTCCGACCAGCCCTCCCTGTCCACCTCCACCTCCCAGTACACCTTGCCCCAGGTGAAGCCCTTACTGCCCAGCACACCTGGCTCGCAGTCAAATTGCTGGGGGTACAGATAGGCACTCTGGTACAGGCTGCTGTAGGTCACACACTTCCAGTCCTCGGACAGCTGCAGATACCCGCTGGCTGACTGCGGGTCCAGGGTCACACTCACTGTGGAGACAGCACGGGAAGGATGGTGTCACGGGGGGTTGGGGTGGGCCCCAGGAGCCAGGCCGTCAGGCAGAGGGGACACGGTGCAGAGGGGCATCAGAGCATGAAGCAGAGGCATCTGGGCAACCTGCAGACCCAGTGGAGGGGCCCCAGGTCTGCAGCTGAGAAATCTCTGCTGCATAAGGGAAGGGTCTCCCTGGGAGCTGTGGGGGGCCATGGGGGACAGTGGCTGGGTCATGGGGGCCTGTGGGGGGCCATAGGGCTGTGGGAAGTCATAGGGGGCTAGGGGGAGGGCGTTCTTCATCACAGGTGGATAGGGAACAGCCCTCTGCACACTCACCCGTCTTGTATTCCAAGTCTCTCAGCAGCTTCCCTGCGGAGAAGGAAAGGACAGCAATGACCCTTGAACTTGGTAAACCTACAGGCTTATGTCCTGCGTGGTCAGGGGTCATTTCTTGCTAGGCAACCCCCACCCCCGCTGAGGTCCCAGGGAGAAAGGAGAGAACTGCCAGAAGATGAAGGTGCTGATCAGGAGCCAACCCCTCCCTGGAGGGGAAGTGAGGGACACCTCACCTTGGAACTCCCTTAGGCCTCGCTGCAGGGACAGAAGCTTATCAGAGAACTCGCTGGTCTTCTTTTTAAGCACCCGAGCAATGGGTTTCCCAATCCAGAACTTCTTCCGAGGATACCTGGGAAGATGACACATGGAACCCATTACTTAGGCCTGTGAGTGTTTCTCTGGGTTCTCACGACAACTATGAAGGTGAACGCATCTGATGAGAACACAGAACAAGGCTGAGACAGTTGACCAGCCAGGACTGGCCAGGGATTTGAGCAGCCACCCCCCACCATGGCACTGGGTGTGTTGGGCCATGTGTCCACCCCCATGGGGTGGAGAACGGTCTCCTTCCAAGAGCAGGGCTCCAGTTCCCAAGGCTGTGCTGTTGCTTCACAGGAGCGAGGCTGGCTGCGGTGAACCAAAGGATGCGGACACATGTGGTACCACTGCTCTGCGTGGGTCAGGGTAGGAAGCCAGGGACACAGGCAGGGGACCAAGGTGCATGCAGAAGGGAAGCCAGTTACCTGTTCAGGAAGTCCCTGGTGTCCTACAGGGGAAGAAAGGACATGCATCAGCTGAGTGGAGTGGGGCCCTGCTCACAGGAGGTGCCCACGGGCTCTGTGCCCGGCGTAACACTGAGCACACGCACAAGTCCCTTCCTTATGGCCTGGCCAGGCACCATGGGAGGTGCCCAGAGGAGGTGCCCATGGTCCTGGAGTGCGTGAAAGCCCCAGGAGCTCCGAGCTGGGCGGTGGTGTGTGTGAGTGGCTTGCCAGGTGCTGGGATGGCCACATCCTCCCCCAGGACCCAGGACTCACAGTGGGCACATGGCCACCAGGCCCAGGACTACATTTCCCAGATGCCCTCGGGGCAGTCTGCTGATGTCACTGAGCTCCGGCCAATGAGATATGGAAGGAAGCCCTGCTCTGACTCCTTTTTTTTTTAATTTATTTTTTATTGGTGTTCAATTTGTCAACATATAGAATAACACCCAGTGCTCATCCCATCAAGTGCCCCCTCAGTGCCCGTCACCCAGTCACCCCCTCCCCCCACCCACCTCCTTTTCTATCACTCCTTGTTTGTTTCCCAGAGTTAGGAGTCTCTCATGTTCCGTCTCCCTTTCTGATATTTCCCACCCATTTTTTCTCCTTTCCCCTTTATTCCCTTTCACTATTTTTTATATTCCCTAAATGAATGACTGCTCTGACTCCTGTAGCTGAGGACAACACCCTTGACGGGGTGACCCAGCCTGGGGGCCACCTCACAGCCAGCCGCCTCTACTGCTCACAACCTTCAGCTGTGTCCCGGAAAGGCACAGAACTGCTGTCCTGGGGTGGCTGGGCCTGTGGGACAGCAGCCAGCAGGGGCCTGGACTGTCAGAGGAGGGGGCAAGAGGTGGGGGCCGCTTGGTCCCCTGGCAAGTGGGCCTCAGCTTAGGTCTGAAGCCACCATGCAACCCTCTGCTCACTGTGGTGCATCCCCTGGCCTGGCTCCAGAGCTTGGGATACAGCAATGAGAGGGCTGGCCAGTGTGGCGGGGACATAGATGGGGTTGGCAGCAGCAAGCACACGCATACATGGAGACACATATGTACACATGCACACATGTACACTCACACGTATGCACACACACACGTGTGCACACACAGCACTCCACTCCTGAGCCGCCAGGAGAAGCACAGGCTCAGGTGTCCAGCGGGGGGTGTCCCAAGCTGCCCTGGGAGAGTGAGATCAGGGACCCAGACAGGGGTTCAGACAGTGTGAGGAAGGTGACATGTCAGGCTCTACACAGGGAGGCCAGATGGGACGTGGGTGTTCCCTGCTCCCCGTGTCTTGAAGCCCTGGCCCAGCACATCCTTCCCTCTGTCCCTGAAAGCTGTAAACCCACAGGCAGCTTCACAGGGTGAGGCAAGAACTCAGAGCCGTGTCTCCGGGGGCATGCTGGCAAGCACCTGGGCCGTGGGGCAAGGGCCAGGAGAGTGTGTGTTGTTGGGACTGTGGAACTGTACTGGCCTTGTGAGGGTTTATGGCTGGGAGGGGCCCAGAGAGGGAGGGAGACCCATGTGGGACCGGGGAGGGGGGGGGGGTCCAGTGTGGGAACCCAGAACAACCTGCAGTCACATGTAGGACCCCAGCAGGAAGCAGCCTGCCCACAGCTCCTGAGGACCCCCCTGCACTCCCAGTACTCTAGGGCTGTCCTCAAACAGGCACTCGGAGCAGAGTGGCTATGGCAAGGGAGCATGCCTGGGTGTGAAAGGAGTGCCCTTGCGCAGGTCCTCCATGGCTGAGCTTGGCCCCCACGGTGGGGGACACGGGCACAGGGTGCCAATCCAGCCAGCCAGGCCTGTCCGGGGGTGGATGGTGCAGCCTGAGCTCCCAGTCCAGCTTCCTCTCCCCTCCGACCACCTCTGTCCTGCTGCCCCTCCCTCCGTCTGCCTCCCTGTGCCGTGCTGCAGGTCACTGTAGGTCGGGGTCTCTGTGACCAGGGTGTCCTCCTGCCTGAGGACAGTCACAAGACCTGTGGGAACACATCAGTGACAACGAAGAGTTCACTGTGTAGTCCCCTTGCAGCAAACCCACCAGTGCCCACACTGAGCTCGTATTGGTTCCCGTGGACAATCCCTGCCCGTTCACCACACTACGCCTGCCTCCTACCCTGCGCCTGTACCTCCACCGCCCCCCTGCACCCATCCCCCACGCCGCGCCTGTCCACCACCTTGTGCCTGCACTCCAGGGAGGTCCTCCGTCCCAGTGGCGCTGGAGGCCCTACTGGGGTGGAGGGGGTGGTTCACATGGGGATTTCAGCTCCCACAAGCATCCCTACTACACATCACAATGTGGGGGCCATGGCAAAAGGAGGGCGCGGAGGCAGTAAGTGAATGAGTCACAGTCTGATGCAAGGAACTGAGGGCACACAGTGGCATCTGGAGCAAACAGGGGAGCTAGAGGTACATTTTGGGGAAACAAGGATAAGAACAGGAGCCTATAGGCCTCACGGCCGGGCGATCAGCAATGTCTGAGGGCCCTCGAACCCTGCCCATCCCAACCCCTGAGCCAGAGTGCAGAGCAGGGGTCACAGGCCAAGGTGATCCCTTCCCATAGCTGGACAGCCTGCCCTCTGTGCATCCCTGAGGCTGCCAGCCTGGGACAGGGGTTTCCTGGTGGGGGCCCTGGGGGCTGTACTGCTGGCCTGGGAGGGAGGAAGGTCCAGCACAGCCCTCCAGAAGCTGCAGGACGGAGGAGACGAGTTGCCTTCTAGTTCAAGGCTCATCCCGTCTGAGCATCAAAGCTGTCTCCGCCAGGAAGGGTTCCATCTTTCTCTCTGAGAGTAACTGCACAGCCCTGAGAACACCCGCCCCCATGGCTGTGGCTATCCCTCAGCAATCCCCCACCCCACAGCACAGCTGCCCCATCTCCAGAGTCAGGAGGAGCAGCTTCCCGGGGACAGTGTCTGCAGTGACCACATGAGTAGTGATGAGAGCATCCACACCTTCCCTTCCACTTTGATGGCACTTTCTAAACCCCCCAACTTTTCTCTGGTGGACCATTTGCTTTGTGAAATGACACTGTGACCATCATGGGCTCAGTCAGCCACAGAAGGACACAGGGCAGGCCAGGGGTCAGGAGAGAGACTGAGACCTGTGGGGCACTCTTTCCCCTGAGGTCCTGCACGCAGACAGCTCTGGGACAGACTCCTCCTGTGCTGGCTGCCCACTGCTGGTCCCAGGAAGGCCACTCACCTGCAGGAGCTCTGCAGCTGGCTGCTGTGCCTTGCCCTCCAGCTCAGAGATGACCAGCGCCAGCCGGGCCAGCTCCCCGACGCCCCGGCTCTTGAACTTTTCCCGCCCTTCTGTGAGCTCCTGTTCCAGCTTGGCCAGCTGCTCCAGCAGATGCCGCTCCCGCTCCTGCAGGAACTGGTGGCCTTGCTCGAACTCAGCCACCACGTACTGCCGCTGGTCCTGGAGCTTCTTCTGCAGGGGGGTGAGGGGGAGGTGATGCTCCTTCCCTGGGCCATGGCCCTGCAGGGTCTGCTGTTGGAGGGGCACAAGGCTGGCCCCACCCCACCCCTCTTCAGGGGCTAAGGGGTGGTATAGCATGCCTGGGCCAACCTGGCCTCACAGGGCGGGATCCTGACCTGACACGCATCCTACATAAGCCTGGGTGCTGCAGGGTCCCCTGACAAAGGACACACGTGCCTGACCCCTGCCCTTGGGGAAACTACCGAGAGTCCCCTCCCCCCTCTGCGGCTTCTAAACTTCCCTGTGGGTATGGGCCAGAGTCCATGACCCTGTGCTGACTCACGTTGGGCTGGAGGTATCCACACAGCATGAGGGCTCACAGGCAGTCCTCGAACCCTTGTCGTCTCCTACATGCCTTTCCCCCTTTCCCAGTCTAATCACTGATGGGCCTGACCCCCACATCCCTCTGACAGTTCCCTGATGCAGACACTCCCCTGGAAAACTGGACACACCTTCCTGACCCACCCCTACTCCAGCACATAGCGTGCAGCCTCTGCCTCCTAGTTGGTGGGGCCCTGGGTGCGGGGCTCAGCAGATACTGCATACCCAGAATGCTGCATGCCCTCATAGGCCTCCCTCGGTTCTCATCCGGGGGCCAGCATCCTCCTTCCACCACCCTGGGGCTCCCCTCCCCAATCAGGAATCCGGTCTCCCTCTGTCTCTGACAGGAAGGACTGAGCCAGGACCACCTCAGTTCCCCATAGAACAGCAGCCACTGGTGAGTTAGAGACGAGAAGGGACCTTAGCTGACATCTAGGCCACTCACTCACACATCAGATACAGAAGCCAGCCCAGGCTCAGGGCTGGCTCAGGGCGTCAGGGCTCAGCCTTCTGGCAGGGCCTCCACTGCTCAGCCTCTAGTGTTCAGCCTCCCAGCAGGGCCTCTAATACTCAGCCTCCTGGCAGGGCCTCTACTGCTCAGTCTCCCAGCAGGGCCTCTACCACTCAGCCTCTACTGTTCAGTCTCCCGGCAGGGCCTCTAGTACTCAGCCTCCACTGGTCAGCCTCTCAGCAGGGCCTTTATCGCTCAGCCTCCTGGCAGTGCCTCTACCGCTCAGCCTCCAGACCACTCAGCCTCCTAGCTCCTGCTCCATATGCCAACTGCCTCAGGCTTCTTCTCAACAGCCTCACTTACCAGTGCAGTCAGGATATCCGAATCTCCCTTGGCCTGAAAGCCCTGAATTTTGTCTCTGTCTCTCCTCAGGGTGCTCAGGTGGTTCAGGATTTTTTCCTGTAAGATGACAGGTAGTGGGGACAAGTGGGTGCTCTGGACCTGGGCAGGAGGTGGACATGGGCAGCAGAGAGGTCTCAGCCAGGCCATGGCTCTGGGAGGGTAGTGAGGGGCACCCCTGAGGTGAGGGGGGCACAGAGCAGGCCCCGGGGTAGGGGACAGAGCAGGTCACGGGGTGGAGGGGGACAAAGCAGGCCCTGGGGTTGGGGGCAGAGTAGGCTGTGGGGGGTGGGGACAGAGCAGGTCGGGGTGGGAGAGGCAGGGACAGAGCAGGTGAGGGAAACAGAGCAGGCTGTGGATGTGGGGACAGAGCAGGTTGGGTGTGGGGGAGGGACAGAATAGGTGGGGGGACAGAGAAGGCCATGGGGGTGGGGACAGAGCAGGTCGGGGTGGGGGGAGGGATAGAGCAGGTGAGGAGGACAGAACAGGCCATGGGGGTAGGGACAGAGCAGGTCGGGGTGGGGAGAGGGTTAGAGCAGGTGAGGAGGACAGAGTAGGCCATGGGAGGGGGTACAGAGCAGGTCGAGGTATGGGGAGGGACAGAGTAGGTGAGGAGGACAGAGCAGGCCGTGGGAGGGGGGACAGAGCAGGTCGGGGTGGGGAGAGGGACAGAGCAGGTGGGGGGACAGAGCAGGCCGTGGAGGTGGGGTTTACCCGGTGGGGCTGGGCGGCCTTGTCCACGAGGACGGCCATGTGGGGCCGGTGCTCCCGAGACTCCCGGCACATGACGCACAGGAGCTTCCCATCATCCTCGCAGTAGTAGTGCAGCTTCTCGTGGTGGCGCTCGCATAGCCTGGCGTCCGGTGGCTCTCGGGCCACGTCTCCTGGTTGCCGGGTCTTGTCTACCTTGAGGCGCTCAATGTTCTCCACTAGGCTGGCCAGCTGCCACACTGGCCGGATGTTCTCCTTCTTGAACGGCTTCTTGCAGAGTGGGCAGACGGGGCGGCCCCCCGACACGGGCCGGACATCTGTGGTGCAGCCACGGCAGAATACGTGGCCACAGTCGATGGTCACTGGGTCCCGCAGGTAATCCAGGCAGATGGAGCATGTCACCTCCTCCTCTAGGCTGCGCAGCGGGGCTGAAGTGGCCATGGCGCCCTCCACCCGTGGGTGCTGCTCCTGCTTGGAGACCAGACACGGAGTCAAGAATGGGATGGCGGGGGTGGCAGGTCATTTGAGCCACAGACACAACCCAGTGCCTACGAGGCTTGGCCCAAGGCGGACAGGGAGGACGGGAGCTGGCTAGCCACACCTGCACTGTTCAGAGGCACAGGGCTCAGAGAGGGTGCTCTGGCTGCCTGAGGAGCACAGCACCACCCCCATGGTGGTTGCTGGGGAAGCAGCCTTGCCCAGACCCTGTCCTCCCAGGGCCCCCGCCTTCCCAGGGCCCCCGTCCTCCCAGGGCCAGGCAGCTGCTCCGAGGTCCCAGTCACACAGGATGTGACACATGCCAACCGTCTGCCGGCAACATGTCACAACACACACACACTTGCACCATCATCACTGAGCACAGCACAGACCACACCACCAGTCATGGTGGGGGCACTATGGGCAACAGGCTTCTCTGGGTCTTGGGGCTTCAGGACCAAGGTCACTGACATCCTTAACCAAGACCAGGGCACATGGAGAGCCTTAGCTCTGGCATCGCCCCTGAGAGGCGTTTCCTTGGGCTGAGCTGTGGTTTTGGTTGCAGTCCTGTTCCACCAGCAGTGGGTGCTGGTGGTGTGCAGGGGCAGACTGTCCTAGCAGGCTCACAGAGGAAACCCTGTGGTGAGGCACCCCCGCTGCGAGGTCCAGTGCCTCAGAGGGAGGGAGGGAAGGAGCACGCATGAGAGGACACAGGATGGACTCTGGACCATGTCCCTTGGCAGCAGATCCACCTCCTGCCTGGGGTCAGGAGCCTCCATGCAGCAAATGCCACAGCTGTGCCTGCCGAATCTGCAGGACAGCAGAAACCTCGTTTATCATCCATAAAATGGGGACAGCGATACTTACTTCATGGGTTGCTATGTGACTGAGTCTGAGATTACGGCAAGCGCAGTGCATAGGGGTGGGGAACTCTAGGACAGGTTGGGACCCTCAGTTTCCAAGTCCCATGAGAGCTCAAACTGGAACACAGCAAGGTGGGAACATACAGTGGCAGCAAGAGAGGGAGTGAGGACAGGTGGCCACCATGCCTCGGGCTCCAGCAAAGCCCTTAATGGCTGGGTACTGGGTTGACCTGGGAGGGCAGCCCGTGACGGGGTGCATGGGCCACATGCGGCTGGAATGCAGCCCCCAGAGCCATGGCTCAGCTATACTCCTGACCATACACGGGGTAAGCCATGGAGTCCCTTCCCTGCTGGGATGCAAGCAAGCAGACATGAAGCCCACAGAGAAGCAACACAGGAAATTGGGTGTAACCTCCAGATCAAGTGCAGGAGCAGAGATAACTGTTCAACAAGCTGCAACACCAGGCAGAAGCGAGGGGTCACTCCACGGCTGGTTGACAGGCACAAAGAGCCCCTATGAGGGAGTGATGGGATTTAGCTGAGATGTGAAGGTACCAGAGGGTCAGGATGGCGGCAAGGTGGTAACAAATCCTAGGAGCTGCCTGCTCCAGAAGGACCCGACCACGAGCCATTGAATCTCAGTGTGGAAAGCAGGTGCTGCTGCTGGGGACACCTGCAGGCTTGGAGCTTGTGGCTACGGTATGTGGCCTCACCTGGCCCAGTGGCTTGCGAGCTCAGAAGCAGAGGCTACGTGTCTGTTCCTGCTGCTGGGACGGCACATGCGATCTTCAGGGCCAAGTGTCAGTGAGTGAGCAGCTCAGCCTCGGCTCCCATCCACGCCATGCCTGACCACCCTCACATACAGCAGGGGTCCTCACAGGTTCCACAGCAGGCTTAGGGCATCATGAGCCCCCTGACACTGTGCGAAAACCATCTCATGTGTTGGATACATGAGCTGTCTGGGGTTACGAGGAACGCTACTGCGCCACCCTCCCCATCACCGACGGACACTACAGCAGGAGGGTGTCGGGGGTCAGGGTAAGTCCCACGTGCCAGGTACCACCAAGCACATAATGGAGACATGCGGGGATCGCCCCAAGCAGTGACTAAGCACGCATCACTAACAGACATACAACCTGGCATCTGCCTCCCCAAACGGCACCACATGGATGACATGACAGTCAGGAGAAATAATCCTGCCAACGCTGTTTGACCCGAAGGGATCTAACCAAGACTTGAGACTTTACTTCCAAGTTATGGAAAATATGACAGATGGAGAAATGACCTGAACCACATCACGGGGAAACAATCAGATAAATTCAGAACGTGGGACGTTCCACGGACAACAGGCCTGACCTTTACAGAAGTCAATGTCATGGGGGCGCCTGGGCAGGACAGTCAGTCAAACATTTGAATCTCAGTCTGGGCTCAGGTAGTGATCTCAGGGTCCAACAATGGAGCCACATGTCAGGCTTCATGCCACGTGCTGAGTCTGCTACAGTCTCCCTCTCCCTCTGCCCTTCCCTGCCTTGCGCGCTCACTTGCTGTCCCTCTCTCTCTCTCTTCCTCTCTCTCTCTCAAGTAAATAAATACATATATCTTAAAAAGCCAATGTCATGAAAAAAAATTGTTCTTGACCTAAAAAGACTAAAGAATATAACAACTAAATACAAATACCTTGCCTGGATGGTGTTTTGTTTTGTTTTAAAAGCTGTAAAAATAGTTTTGGGACAATCAGAAGAAGTCTGAGAAAAGACTGGTTAAGAAATGATGATTAATTTGTAACAGTGCAAACGCCCTGTTATGAATTATGAACGCCCACATTTTGCTGCAGTATTTGGGCCTGCAGACCGTTACTTCCAAGTGATGCAACAAAACAACATACAAAACATACATACCAAATTAGACCTTCTGGGGAGAGGGTCTGTGGTTTCTGTCATCCCAGGAAGGACACGTATGATGGTCTGTAACTACGGTGTTAACCATTGATCAGGAGACCACAGCGCTTGCACGTGGCAGGGCTCCGTATGTACATCTTGCACGAGCGAATGGCTTCCGAGGACCAGCAATGCTAACCGTATGGAATAGCTGGCTTGCGCACCTGCCCTGAGCAAACGGCATGCGGTCCCACTCGGTACACAGGCTCCGGCCGAGCACACGGCACATGCTGGACACATTTGGGGCCTCAGGTGCAAACCACTGGGTCCGACACCCAGGGTCATGTCTGGACTCTGGAACCCTAAAGCCGGGTGACCAGCAGGATGTCCCTGGGGGCGGGATTCACTTAGGACACATCTTATCTGCAATGGGGGCAGGGGTGCATGACACTGGGGCATCTGGGTGCTGGGGGGCGGAGCACGGCCAGGACATTCTGACCCCTCAGGGAGCACAGCCAGGAAGTCCTGACCCTGGGGAGAGCACAGCCAGGAGTTCCCAACCCTGGGGGGAGGCCCAGTCAGGACACCTCTACCCCTGGGGGAGCACAGCCAGGACGTCCTGACCCCAGGGGGAGCACAGTGGGGACGCAGGACTGGGATGCCCTGGCTACCCTACTACATCTCCGTAAGATGTCAGAAAGCTCAGATGAGACCATCCATATGGAGGCACTCTTTGAGCTGGACGGTGTGGCCAACATGGAGAGGGCTTCAGGGCAGGCCAGACAGTGTGCTCACCACCCACACGTTCAGAACCAGTAAAGCACTGACCGTCCCAGAAAGGCCCCCATGCCTCTGCCCCTGTATCAGTTAACATCTCTGAAACATTCTGGTTATGTCACAGGCTTCCACTGCAGGGGAACGACCCATCTGTTCCACATCTGGCTCTGGGGCAGGATGCAGACGGCCAGCGCTGGGGAAACAAGAAGGCCTACCCAGCTCCTATACCCAAATGAGAATCCTGAAACCCGAAGTCACATCAGGGGTCACCCAATGCCCCATCCCGAGTGCCCTGCTGTTCTTGGGACTCTTGTCAGTGCCTCCTCCTACTGTGGCCAGCAGACTAGCCAGGTGATGTGTGCCACTTGAGGAAGTATCTGGCAGGGTGTGGTGCCATACGCAGCTCTTGCCCAGGAGAATCACTGTCCGTTGCAAAACTAGCAGAAGGAGGAACTGCTGTTGGTATCCACACTGTATGAGCAGACACTCCTCACCCACTGTGGCCCCTGCCCAACAGCAGATGGAGCGCTTCAGAATTCCCGGCCCTGTTTTCTTGACAGCAGCTGGCATCTACCCTGGGAGGTAATATGTCTCCTTCAGCTTCTGCAACTCCTGCTGTCCAACGCTCTCGTCCTGGATGCCAGAGAGGGGACCCAGGGGACACAGGGTGCAGTGGAGACTCCACAGCCCAGTGAGGGGACCCAGGGGACATGGGGTACAGCATGAACTCCACGGCCCACAGAGGGGACCCAGGCGACACAGGGTGCAGTGTGGACTCCATGGCCCAGAGAGGGGACCCAAGGGGCCCAGAGAGAGGACCCAGGGGACACAGGGTACAGCGTGGACTCCACGGCCCAGAGAGGGGACCCAGGGCACACGGGGTACAGCAGGGACTCCATGGCCCAGAGAGGTGCCAGCATGGAGGGACCTGGAGGTACACTCTGGCCTCCAGATTGCTTCTCACAACCACATGTGTGGCTCTGAACAGGAGACCCTTCTTTCTCATCATCAGAAGGCACCTGGCTGAGCACTCTAGTCCCTGGGGAAACCCACTTAATGGGAAACAAGCCATTCTAGAAAGAAAGGTCTCTGACACCACTTACTAACCCAGAAAAGACAAGATGATGTGATGTGGGACTGGTTAGCAGACGAGGGGCTGGGGCTTGCTGATGCCGCAGGCCTGGGCCCCTGCTTATGGCTTGGCTGGGCACCCAGTGGCTGCGGGGCACTGCATTTGTGGGGTCAGGGGTGGGTGTTGCTCCCCCAGGGCCAGGCATCTGTGCTGTTCTGAAGGCCAATGAGGCCACATAAACTGTCGGCACCAGGATGCAACATGCTCTGCACAGTGGACAGCCCCATGGGGCTCTGCAGGGGCACAGGGGCAGTGACAGCAGACAGGGGGACAGGACAGGCTTCAACATGCTACAGAGGGGCTCTGAGCAGCAGGTGCCAGAGGTAAACCAAAAGGTCACGACACAGGCTAGATGCCCACCTGTGCCCACCACTGAGGATTTGGCAGCAAACAGGCGTGGTCAGTGCCTACCCTCCCAGAGCTTCTATCAGGTGATGCCACTGAAAGACCCTTTGGAAGCTGAGACCAGAGCTGACTATGGGGGTCACACAGCCCTCAAGGGGGTGCCACTCGCCTCTTCCCCCCACGGCCTAGGTCCCAGCCACGGAGGTAGGCTCTCAGCTCCCCAAACACTAGCCACGTGTTCAGATGCAGTGCCCGGTGAAAACCCCTCTGATGCCTTGTGAGGCTCCAGGGGTACAGTGGAATCTCTCTCCCACCCCCAGGAGGCCCAGCCCTGGTCTGCAGCCTCATTTCCTCCTGCTGTCCACTTAGGCCTGACCCCACAGGCAAACTGAAGCCCCTCCATACCTCCAGCAGGGCCACGCTCCCTCCTACCTGAGCCCTCTGAATATGCTACTCCCTCTGCACTGAGCACCATTCCTCTTCCAGCTGGAAATACCTGCTGAAGGCCATGTCCTCTGGCAATGCTTCCCTGAGCTGATAGGCTGAGACCACATGCTCTGCCACCTGTGACACCCGAAGTACCCCACACTGCTCCTCTCTGCACCCCGAGTCCTGGCTAAGTCATGTAATCAGCTGTTGAACACCAGCTCTTTCTGTCACATTTGCACAGAGACTGTGTCTGCCTTATCCCCAGAGCCCAGCACAGCATCTGGCACAGGGGAGTGATAAACATGGGCTAAGGGAGGTAAAAACAGGACAGGACTGAGCACCTGAAGCACCCAGAGGGCTTCCTACATGTCGGCTGATCCTCGGCACATGTCCTATCTGACACAGTGGTCAGTTACTAAGGAGAGAAGCGATTTCTCCTGCCCCCAAGCAGCACCAACGGCTAGCTGCATATCATGTCAGCCACTCTACACCTTCCTGTACCCAGGGTTTGGCCCCAGGCACATGGACGCTGGGGTGGGAGGCAGGGCTGGGTCTCAGGGAGTGGCTGCTGTGGCAAATGTCACAATGGGGATCGTCCCTGCCTCCCCTCACTCTACACCCAGGTAGGTATGCCTTCAAAACAAGTTTCTTTTCCCTGGTTTTCAGCTTCACGTGGACGGAACCCTACTGCATTTTTCTGCAGGGATGCACATCAACATCATGCTTCTGAGGTTCCTTCCTGTGACGATGAGCAGATTTTGTTCATTCTTATTGCTCTCTGACTATATCATTCTACCTCTGACATATGGGCACACCCTGGAGATCCTGCAGGTTCAGCTCCAGAACACCACAAGCCAAATGAATTTTTTTGTTTTCCAAAAAGTACATATGGAAATTGGTTCACACTATGTTGTAGTCTATGAAGCATGCCATTGCATCAGGTCTAAAAAACAATATACATACCTTAAATAAAAAATACCTTATTGCTACAAAATGATGTCATATGAGTGTTCAGTGAATTGTCATCACAGATCACATCTCACCATGATGGCTGTGATAACAATGAAAAGGTCTGAAATATTGTGGAAATCATTGCAGAGACCCAGAGCTAGAAAAGGCTGCTGTAAAATGGCACTGATGGATGGACTTGTGGGATGCAGGGCTGCTGCGAACTCCCCTTGGTAAAATGTGCAGCATCTGCAAAGCCCAGTAAAATGAGGTATGCCTGAGGGCTGCTTCCGACAGCCACCTGGAGCACTTCCTGTTTGGGACAATCACCCTGCTCTGGGAAGGTCTGTGTCTGTGTGCCCTGGTGCATTCGAGCAGGTCAGGCCACCCACACTGAACCCACGCTGAGGGCACTCACACTGCTCCACAGCCCTGCTGACACCTGCTACTGTCAGCTTTTATGGTATTGCCAGTCAGGAGGACGAGAAACAGACGCTCATTGTTTGTGTGTATTGGTGTTTAATGCTATTAGAGAAGAAGAGGGATAGAAGGGAAGAGGCATGACACAGGCAGAGCGAGCGGCCTGGAGCCCTCCAGCACATAAAGGTAGGAGAGCACTGTGCTCCCTGACCCAGAAGCAAGTGCTACAAATGCTTATGCTTGGGGAGGCGTGCAACTACCTTCCATCCCTCCTTCCTCTGCTAACTCTGCTAGCTTTGGTCCGGTCCTTAGGGCCGAGCTCACCCTCACAGGTGGAGCAAGACCATGAGTCTTGTGCCTCCTGAGCCAGTGCTTGCTTCAGAGGTGAGGATATGACTCAAGTCTGCTAGTCACAAGGAGGCCTAGTTGAGATGGGGAGAAGATTCTGTGGTTTCTTGAGAATCTGCAGGAGGTGAGGTCATATGGTTTAGAGCTACAAGAGTTATTTTGCTAAGCAGAAGGCTAGCCAGTGTGAGAATGGAGCCAACCCAGAAATGAAATGGGAGAACCTGGATCCTGATGGCATCTTGTAAAACCCTATATCGCCCCTTGAACTGTGCTATCACACAAGTTTATTATGCCCTTTATGCTCAGCCAGCTTGGTTGGACCTCTGTGTCAGCCGGGGGGGGGGGGGGGGGGGGGTGGGCGGGGAGGGAAGGACTCCTGACTGATGTTGCACAGGAAGTAATCGAAGGTTACCAGGCTGAAACACGCAAAGAATTTGCGCAAAAAAACAAAAACAAACAAACAAACAAACAAACAAAAACAGCCTATTTATCTAGACAAAGGTAGGCTCCAATGGCAGTTCCAATCTCTGGCTCCCCCAGGACAGCTGGATCTGCAGCCTGCCCTCAGCTGCCATGGCCCCTTCCATGGCTCCTGCAGATACAGACAGAACCTTCTTCTATCCCCGGCCGTTATTCTAACCAAAGCCAAGAATAAGGATCCTGGGTTAGCACCAAAACCCAGATTTTCACCCCGCTGCAGTCAATTGTGCAGCATGGGGCTGGATCCTTGACCTTTGCTCAGCTCAATATTGCCACCAGGAAAACGCGGGCGGGAAGGGACACGTAGGCCATGCGCAGGACAGACTGAAATCGGTCTGGTGGGCACACTATGTGCAACACAAAGTCGTGGCCATTATCAAGAGCCACCAAAGCAGAAGAAGCACAGATGAAATCTTGAGGTCAGGTATCCCCTGCTGTTTTTCGACCATGTGGCTATCAGGGAGGAAAACACCAGTTTTGCAGAGCTAGCTTTTTCGAGATCATAAAGGGAGCCTGGAACTCAACATCGACAGTAGGTGGGACAGAGATACTCTTACCATGCATTTCCCAGAGAAAGGGGGATCTAAGCAACTAGCAAGGGAGTTAAACTTTACATCAAATATAAGAAATCCATGTGCTTACATTTCAGCACCTCTGAAATGTGATCAGTATGATATCATAACTCAACTGGAAAGACATGTTTTCTATGTGGAACATACACAGATGGAGAGCATCTTAGATTTGCTGGAATGTGGCCTATCTCCTACAAAGCACCACCAGTGGTGTCCTTCTAACAGTTCTTGTCCTGTCACTCTCCTGCTTCAAAGCTCCCAGTGGTGGTCAATGCTGTGCAATCTGGCACACCGAGTCTCCCAGCCTGGCCCCCACCACAGCCTCACCCTAAAGCCGGCTACACGGAGCCAGGAAAACAGCTCCTTCCTCAGGGCCCCTGCTCCCCACCCCCTGTCCCTGTACACACTCTGTTTTCAGCACCAGCTCATCTCGAAAGGCTGGAATCAGACCTGTACTGGTGAGGCCCTCCCTGTGTCCATTTCACCCTCCAGCTGACCAGCTCTCCCTGGGTGGCTCCTGCAGCTCTGCATGCATTGCAGGTCATTGCAGTCCAACCAAGGATTTCACAGTTGACATGTTTACCCATCTCTCCCCAAACAGGAGCTGAGCCCAAGGGCCATTCCTCACCAGTCCTCTTATCTCCAGTGTCTGGCACAAAGTAGGTGGTCCTCAGTGTTTGTGAACCAGTTACCACCTGGCTCCAGAGCACCATCCTCTTCTCCATCCCTCCCCCCACTCTATGCTTCCCTTGTCCACTTCACAATCTTGCTTTTGCAGAATGTGCCCTCAGATTAGATGTTCTAGACCACAGATCTATCTTTCTTTCTTTCTTTCTTTCTTTCTTTCTTTCTTTCTTTCTTTCTTTCTTTCTTTCTTTCTTTCTTTCTTTCAGATTTTATTTATTCACGAGAGACACAGAGAGAGAGAGAGAGGCAGACACAGGCAGAGGGAGAAGCAGGCTTCATGCAGGGGGCCTGACATGGGACTCGATCCCAGGTCTTCAGGATCAGGCCCTGGGCTGAAGGTGGCGTTAAACCACTGAGCCACCAGGGCTGCCCCGACCACAGACCTTTCCTAGATACCCCCCTGCCTCCCTCCACACACACTGTTTTGGGTTAAAGTTCAACATTTCATGCCTACCAGTCTGGCGAGTTGTACTTCCTCCTGGATAACAATCAAATTAAGCCTTTACTTTCCAAAGCCATTGTCTTCCTGTTCTGATCCCCAGGTCTAAGTCTGAAGTCTCCTCAGAAAACTGTTTGGACTCTGGACTTCCGCTGTGGTTTGCAATGTTTTCTGGGGTGACCAGCCCTCATCTGAGACCAGCCCATTGCTCCCATGTAGGAAACTGACATGTAAGAAGTCATCCAGTGCTCCTGGGCCTCAGTGTCCTTACCCCTTAAGGACAGAAATAACTATATCTTGTCAGGCTCATCACACTGTGTGAGGTTCATGTGAAGCCCCACAAGTGCTTTCAACAGCAAAGAGCTCTACAGACACTCATGCTAGGAAGAAATGGAGCCAACATGTAAGAGCTTCCAATCATCAAGGCTACAACTTGAGCAATGAGCAACAGCATAGAGTAATATTGGATTATCACCCAAAGTATCACATCAATACCCACGAGTATGTGCTGATAATAAAGGGCTGAATAAGTCAATCAATAAAGGACAAGAGAGACTAATCTCCATGCAAAGAATTCCAAATAATAAACATAAAAACTTGTCCTCAAGGAGAATCTAGCCCTCCTTGGGTGTGGGTTTCACAGGCACTTCTCTCCAAAGGGTAGGCATGAAAACGGGGGGTGGGGGGGTGGGGGGGGACAGAGTAACTTTACAGTGGAGACACCTGGCAAGCACTACATCAGGTGACCACCACCAGTGTCCAGTCACAGGCCGTGCTGACAGTATGTACCCTTGCTGCCATGCCAGGAGCAGGGCCACCTACCTGGGGTGGGCTTAGGAGAAGAACATCCAGGACAGAGGCATCTCACAGCCCGCATGACCAGCCTTCCTCCAAACTCTCAGGATCCCCCAGAACAAGCCTCAGCGGATGAAGTGCCAAGCCAAGGGGACCATAGGAGGGCATGCTGACCCCATGGAACCTGGTAACCTGGCCGGGATCCTGACACGGAACCAGTGCCTAGCTGAAAACTCGGTGAATCCCAACAACTATCGGCAATAGTCACACAACAGCAGGGGTTCGTTAGCTGTGACAGATGTCTGAAGTAAGGTAACGTGTAATACGGGATAAGGGGCTTGGGGAACTCTACTGTCCTCGCAATTCTGTCCGTAAACCCGAAGTAGAAACAGTCTACTCAGAAGGATCGCGGCACAAGACCCAGGCAGCCCGTTCTGAAGACGGTGCGGGGAGCGCACCCGGGGCTCGGCATGCAGCCCCTACAAGGCCGGGCCGCGCCACGGGTTCCGGGAGGACCCTGGCCATCGGGGGTCACGGCCGGGGGCAGTGGGGCTCTGCAGGGTGCGCCTCCCGCGCGCTGCTCGGCCCCAGGCAGGAGGGCGCCCCCGGTACTACGCGCCCCAGCCCTGCTCGCCCCCTGAGCACGGCGGACACCTGCCGGCGCTCCGGGCGGGAAGGTCAGGGCGGGGAAGCCAGGGCGGGGAAGCCAGGGCGGGCACCCAGAACCCCAGCGCCCCGCCCCGGCCCCCGGCCCCGCGACTCACCGCACTGCCCGCTCTGGGCCGCGAGCTCCCGGCCGGGGGCGCTGCTCCCCCGCGGCAGCCAGCTGGGGTCGCGTCCCCTCGGCTCTGCCTCCCGGCTCCCCGAGGTCCGCTCCGAGATTTCTCCCGGATCCGCGTCCCGATTGGCCGAGTCCGCACGCCACCGCCCAATGGCAGCTCGAGACGGGCACTACGTCACCGATCACCAGGCAAATCCGCGGGCCTCCGCAGGGGGCGGGGCGGCCGGGGCCGAACGGACGAATCCGCGGGCGGGCGGGCGGGGCGCGCTCCCGCGAAGGCCTAGTTGGGCCCCGGGGCCAGACCCCCAGGCTGGCGCCCCCGGCGCCCCCCGGCCCGCCCCCTGCCTGGATGGGTCCGGGTGGGCGGGGGCCTGCGGCTGACGGGGGCGCGCCAGAGGCTCCGCATGAAGTAGGGCTCCCTGCCCCCAACGTGGCCTCATTTTGCTTCCTGAACCCGGAAGGTCTTTCGCAAGCACGTACTCGCGGAGAGGGGGGTATTTGCAAAAACTCACGACCGTTTCCGAAGCGCCTGCGATGGCCGAGGAGCTTTCCCTAAAACACCCCGAAACAGGGCAGCACTATTGTGCCCATTGCACAGAAAGGAAAGCAGAGGTTGCAAGAGCTGGGCCCCACGCGCTGCGGCTCTCTCCCTCCTCGTGGCCGCACTGGGGCACTCGGGTCCCCCACCGTTGCCGTGGGGGTCTCCGGCGACCCGGCGCATCCCGGCCGCCATCCTCAGACCAGGCGCTCCCAGGCCGCGCGGGGTCGGAAGCCCGTGGGGCGGGGCTGGGCGCCAGCCACTCACCTGCTCCGGGCCCTCGGGGTGGTCGGGGGTCCAGGTGCGGCGGGGGCCAGAGAGCGGGTTCGGGGTCTCGAGCCCTAGAACCCGCCGGGCCCCCGCCCCTCCTGCGGGGTGGGGCAGGAATTCGAAGCGAAAGCAGTGGCTTCAAGGGTGCAGTGGAGAGGGTGGGGCGTGCCACCGCCTTCCGCCTACACTTCGGCCGGCGTCCTCGTCCCCGCCCCCGCCCCCACCCCCGCCTCCACCGCCCCGCCTCACCCCCAACCCCGCCCGGCTTCTCTCCCTTGCTTCCAACTCTGCGGAGGAGGGGTGGGGACCTCACCTACGGACTCGACGCCGGCGGTCTGAGCACCTGCTCTTTTACTTGTTGGTATGGAAGCAAGCGTGTGATTCCCAGCCTGCGGATCTGATCTCTCCCTTCCCTGGAGGGTGCTTGCCCCATTCTGAGGCCATGCTGTACGTCCTGCAGCAGTCCAGGGCCTTGGCCTTGCTATCTCCCTAGCCCAGGCAGAGGCACACCAGGGCCCTGCTTATCTCTGTGAGCCACTTCTCCCTCCCCCTCCGCCTCAACCCCTCGGCCACGGAACACTGGGTCCCAGCTCCTTACTGGCTGCCCATTGGTCACTCTCCTCAACTGGCATCTAGATGCATCTTCCTATGCCACTGTAAATCAGCTCCCCATCAGGCATCGTTCCCTTTCACTTTATTCATGCATGTGCCAAGGTTTTATATAACCCCAGTGCTCCTCCCATCGTGCCCTCCTTCATGTCCATCCCCCAGTGACCCATCTCCTGACCCCCTCCCTTACAACGACCTTCAGTTTGTTTCCTGTGATTAAGACTCTTTTAAGGTTTGTCTCCCTCTCTGATTTTATCTTATTTCATTTTTCCCTCCTTTTTCTATGATCCTGTTTTGTTTCTTATTTTCCAAATATGAGTGAAACCATATGATAGTTGTCTTTCTTCAACTGACTTATTTCATTCAGTATCATATCCTCCAGTTCCATTCATGTCCATGTAAATGGTAGGTATTCATCCTTTCTGATACCTGAGTAATATCCGTTGTATATATACCACATCTTTTTCCATTCATCTGTCAAAGGACCTTGTGGCTGCTTGCAGTTTGGCTATTATGGACATGGCTGCTATGAACGTTGCAGGTGCACCTTCAGATCATAATCACAAAATGGTGAGCCAGAGCTTGCCATCACTGGCATCTTGATTTTGGCAAAATCTCAACTGCTCATCCTGAGACTTCTGTTGGCGTATCACTGCCTCGTCTGCATGAACCACCAGCTTCCATCTTTCCTCACAGTCTCAAAGTGTCTTTATGTTTTCCTTTTATCAGTAAAGTCTTGTATTTCATATTGTAATCTTCATCTATTAGGAGTTTAACAGGCCTTTTCCAAACGATGCTGGTATTTTTATTGCAATTGCTGTTATTTTGTGAGTGTTATGGTCACAGAGCAGGCCAGCTCCGAGGGAGCATGCCCACCAGGGATCTTGTGGGCATTGTGGCAGTGTCAGTAAAATATGTATTGGGCCCCAATCCTATGCTGGATGGCCTGAAGTGCTATGGAGGTGGCCTGGGGCGGGCAGCTGAGTGCAGTGTGGTGGCTGGGCATAGCACTCCATGGTGGCTGTGTATCCAACATCTGGGCTTGTTCTGTGTGGTGCCTGGGCTGCTCATGGCAGCAGCTGCACACTGGCAGCTGGGCAGATGGCATGCACAGCTTTAATGACATTTGCCCAGAGCCCTGCACCAAGACTGTGCATGTGTGCAGCCCTGCCTCCCCCAGGTAACTCCGTGTTAATGCAGGGGGAAGAGAGGAACATGGCACCTGCCAGCTTCCTCATTTTTAAAGAAGTCCCCAAACATGCTCTGAAATCAATGTGAATGGATCCATCTTGTTTGCCCCTGAGTTTGTGTAAACTACCATTTTAATGTCATCTGTGCACGTGGGCTGCCATCTCTATGACAGTGATGGCCGCCTGTCACTCGCCCTTCAGGATTGCCCAGTGCTAAGTCAGTGGACTTTTATAGCGCCAGGCTCCATGTCCCACTGCTGTTTAAAACTCAGGGAATTGGGCCCCTCTGGCTTTTTTTTTTTAAATTTGTTTATTTATGAGAGACACACAGAGAGAGGCAGGGATGTAGGCAGAGGGAGAATCAGGCAACCTGTAAGGAACCTGATGTGTAACTCAATCCCAGGACCCTGGGATCACACCCTGAGCCAAAGGCAGGCACTCCACCACTGAGCTACCCAGGTGCCCCAACCCCTCTGGTTTTTGAAGCCAAACATTACGGGAGTTAGTTTTCCCCATATGAGCCCCCTCCTTCAAGGGCCAGTTTCTTTGCCCTTCCCGTGCCCACAGGCTGCTGGCAGCCTCCCCTGCCTTTCTCACCTTCCTAACCTTTCAGATGTGGTTTATTCTCTATATTTAGTTGTGGAGCTTGTTCTGCCAGTCTCTGGATGGCTCTCTGGTTTACTGACTTGGATGTGGTTGGTACCTACCACCTACCTGAAATGGGGTGAGCTCAGGGTCCTTCTGCTTAGGTACCTTCCCAAGCTCCACAGAATGGAATTTTGACTCGGGGTGGATCATACCCAGAGATCACTCATACCTGGTTTAATGATTTTGATTGTGAGATTTAGGTCTTCTGAGCTGATGATATATAGATGAGGTTGTGAACTTGAGTTGATGCTATAATGGATTGAGACTTTTAGGAATGTTGGGTGCACATATTTTGCATATGGAGTGGACATGAATTTTGGGGAGCCAGAGGGTAGAGTGTGGTAGGTTAAATAATGGGCTTTAAAGATATCGGTGCCCTTGGGATCCCTGGGTGGCGCAGCGGTTTGGCGCCTGCCTTTGGCCCAGGGCGCGATCCTGGAGACCCGGGATCGAGTCCCACATCGGGCTCCCGGTGCATGGAGCCTGCTTCTCCCTCTGCTTGTGTCTCTGCCTCTCTCTCTCTCTCTGTGACTATCATGAATAAATAAATAAAATCTTTAAAAAAAAAAAAAAAAAAAAAAAAAAAAAAAAAAAAAAAAAGATATCGGTGCCCTAATCCCCAGAACCTGTGACTGTTTCCCTTTCATGACAAAAGGGACGTTGTAGATGTGATTAATTTAAGGATCTTGAGGTGAGCAGAATATCCTGGATTTCCAGGTGGGCCCTAGATATAATCACAAGCATCCTTATGAGAAGAATGAAATTTTACTGCAAAAGAGAAGAAAAGACTTGAGTGGTGTGAACATGGGAGAAGGAGCTACAAGCCAAGGAATATAGGTGGCTGCTGGAATCTGAAACAGGTGAAGAAGTGGGTGCTCCCTTCAGAACCTCTAGAAGGAATCGGCTCTACTGACATAATGATGTTAGTCCCGTAAAACTCATCCTTGTGACTTTTTAAAAATTAACTTTTGTTAAGTGGAACACAGAACGCCACATGGTGAGCTGTAGTTTATCCACAGATAAATGTCAGTAGAGGAGTTTATAACTCCTAAGTCTTGGAGGAGGTACCCAGCATGCCTCAGGGAGACACACAGGGAGGCCAAGTTAGTGAAGATGGAGAGGGAGGCAGGACCTGGAAACCTGCCTCTGTTGGGGCCATGGGTGGGGTGCTCTGGGGGTCCCTGGGCTAAGGCTGGATTTTCAAACTAAATAGAGTGCATAATGGTCTAAGTCTTACCAGGGGTACACACAGGGAAAGTCCTGGGAGACAAGGAAGACTGCTGATCACAAGGGCTGTTGGGGAAGTCATCACAGAAACTGACATTTGCTTGTGACTCTGTGGGCTGCTGTGTAGGGCATGCCCTTCCCTGCAGGCCTTGGCCAAGGAAAAAGATGCCAAGGCTGCCACACCTGGAGTAGTGGAGCTAGGCTCTTGACATTCCTTTGGACTCCTGGCCTCCAGAGATAATACATTTTGTGTTATTTTAAGCCATTAAGTTTGTGGTAACTTGTGACATCACCAGGAGGAAATTCATACAGCTGGCTCCGGTTTAACAGACACATTGCTTCCTGGGGAGAAACACCTTGCCTCCCAGGGGCTGTCTTCCACTTGGTGCTGTGAGTGAGCTTCAAAGGAAGCACTGCACCATTTTATGAAGCCACTTTCTTCTGGGTGATGGACATATGCTAAGGTCAGGGAATTCAGTGGGCATATGTCCCTTTCCACATTTCCTCTGCTATAAAGTATGTCACTTGTCAGATGTGAAGCTGCTTAGAATACCATGGTGATGGGCAAGGTGCCGTGCAAGTTTACAGTTGTAAAGCTTGTGGTCCAGTCTTAAACGGAAACTCCATGCTGGAGTGGGTATCTCTGCTGGAAGAGGTTAGCTCAGCAGACCTGAATTGTTCAAACCCTGCACATTCCCAAGAAGGACCTGTTTCCACGATTGGTCTTTGGCCAGCTCCTGGGCACCAAGCTCTTGCAGTGTCTTGACTAATGTTTTTCATGTTGTTGTATAAGGCCTAAACATATGTGTTTAATATCATAAAATTGTTATCAGCTTAATATTATTATGTGGCCTTGGCCCAGGCAAACTGGGAGAGCTCCAAGTGGCCGCACTGTAAGTCCCCCGCTCTGCTCGACCAGTGAGCACTCTAGCCAAAGTGCCCTTCCTATCAAAGGGACCAGGCACATTCCTGCTTATCCCGGAGTAGTGAGATTCAACTTCCTGACAGCCCAAGGAATTCCTCAAACAAACCAATCCCATTCTCAGGGACCATCTCAACCTCTTGATACTACAAAGTTCACCTCTCAACGGTCCCACCTGCTCACTGTTGCCAGGTGCAAACCCCCTATTGTCCCGCATGGTGTAGCACAGGGTACTTTTCCATTACATGGTCTTTGAGTGCGGTCTCACTTAACCGCACCCTCCTTTCTTCAGGAGCATGCTGACCTATGACATGACATCGATGGCCTTCTCCTGGGAGGAGCTTCACTCGACATGCTCATTCAGGACAAACACCCACAAAGGGGCTCACGAGAAAAGGGATGGTTCAATGCCCCATACATGTTACAAGATCCTGTTCACCATCTCTGTTAATCATCTCCAGGTATGCGATGTCCTAGTGGCTGTCAGGACATGTGGCTGACACCTGCCATTGAACTCATCTGTCCAGTTTCGGGGGCTACCCCATAACCCTAAGGCAGGATTCCCTCACTCACCGACAAGGTGAACAGATGATTAAAGCACATGTCGGAGGGTTTTGAGCCACACAGTACCAGTTTGTCTGGATAGTTTATATGGACATGTATGTATTCTGTGGGGAATACCTGCTTTCCCCCTGGATAGTCATTGTGTGCCTGCATGACTCACTTCCAGTGAGACCCTGGACTGCTAGCTTCGATGAGCTTCCTTGGTTGGCCACACTTCACGCGTAGTGTCACACATTGCGGCTGGAGGAATTGTGTTCCTTGGGGACCGGGAACCTGGACTTCTGATTTCCTCTGGACTTGACCCCATGTGCCTATTTCCTTAGTGGATTTTACTTTGTATACTTTTGTTATGTTAGGTACTATAATGCATGCTATGTAATAAATTGTAACTGCGAATACAACAGTTTCTTGGTTACCCATGAAGCCTGAGGGTGTGATGGGTTTCCTCTCATCCATCACAGCATCTGTCCCTAAGAGAGCTAACGTGATACCCTTTGCTGAAGGAAAGGGCCAGATAGAATGAACCTGTTGTTAGGCCACTAGCTGGCTTCTCTCAGGAACGATGCTACATTGGGAGCTAAGAATTGACCTACAGGTTGAGAGCTCACCAATAGTGGAAGTTTTGCAGAGTGGATGTCTGTTTTTATTGAGCCGTGCATGACCTCTAGTCAAATCAAACTGGTTTTGTTTCTCAAACCGGACTTTTAGAGTTCAGTCATTCTCCAAGTCCGATGAAAATGTTTTCAAACAATGCAGACCAAAGTCACACTTGACAATTACAATTTTTAAAAAATCTGCTGGAGCTGAATGTGGGCCTGAAAGAGTGGAGGGATACAGCCAGGGACACACTGTGCGCCTCCCTCCTGCTGGCGCTCTTGGCCTGCACTCATCCTAAGCTGGTTCATCCAGACCTGGAGGGAGGTTTGTGCATAGACCCAAAGTCCAGCCCTGGCCTCTGCCCTAGTGACCGCTGCAATATCCACATTTGGCAATTCCACTAGGTTTCCTCTTGTGATGAATGGAGAGTGCTCATGGTTATCAGGGATGTTGGGAGGATGGCATGGTAGGAGGGAAGCAACTGGTCACAAAGAGAGTGTTCTTCTTCCTTCTTCTTCTTTCTTCTTTCTTCTTTCTTCTTCTTCCCCTTGCAAAAGATTCCAGGGTCCTCTTCCAAGATGAGTCAGGGCCGTTTTACAAACAACTAGGAATGAGGGATATGAACAAATAAAGACAACATTCTCATTTTTAAGAATCGTTTGTTTCATGGCATCACTGATTTCTCAAAACCTCTCCTTGTGGGCTCTTAGTTGTTTTTCTTTTTCCTCAGTTTCCTTCCTTTCCATCAAAGTGTCTTCTATGTTACTTACTCTTTCCTCTGCCTCATTTACCCTAGCTGTTAGAGCATCCAATTTATTTTTTTTCTCATTAAACTTTTGTTTTAATGGGTCTCAAAATTCTGTTACAGATTTTTGTCAAGTTGTTTCCACTAAAAAGTATTGATTTTAAAAACTAATAACTTAAAACTGCCACACACGCACACACACAAAAAAACAAATGGTCCACAAAACATTCTCCTTTCCTTCTGAAGGTTTTATGATGCATTGTTATCATTAACCAGTCTTTTACTATTAAACTTAAATGGCCAATTGACACAAACAGTTCTGAGACTGTTCTTCCACCACTCATTAAGACTGGGGTGGCAGGTATTGGGGATAATATTTATTTAGCCTTCTGAGCTTTCTGGGCAGACTTGGTGACTTTGCCAGCTCCAGCTGCCTTCTTGTCCACTGCTTTGATGACACCCACAGCAACCGTCTGTCTCATGTCACAAACAGCAAAATGGCCCAGAGGAGGATAGTCAGAGAAGCTCTCAACACACATAGGTTTGCCAGAAACCATATCAACAATGGCAGCATCCCCAGATTTCAAGAACTTGGGACCATCTTCCAGCTTCTTTCCAGAATGCTCAGCAAACTTGCAAGCAATGTGAGCTGTGTGACAATCCAGCACAGGTGCATATCCAGCACTGATTTGGCCTGGATGGTTCAGGATAATCACCTGAGCTGTGGAGCCAGCTGCTTCCATTGGTGGGTCATTTTTGCTGTCACCAGCCACGTTGCCACGATGAACATCTTTGACAGATATGTTCTTGACATTGAAGCCCACATTGTCCCCAGGAAGAGCCTCACTCAAAGCTTCATGGTGCATTTCAACAGATTTTACTTCAGTTGTAACATTGACTGGAGCAAAGGTGGCCACCATGCCAGGCTTAAGAACACCAGCCTCCACTCGACCCACTGGGACAGTACCAATACCACCAATTTTGTAGACGTCTTGGAGAGGCAGACGCAAGGGCTTATCAGTTGGACAAGTTGGTGGCAGAATGCAATCCAGGGCTTCAAGCAGTGTGGTTCTGCTGGCTGGCATTCCCATCTTTATGGGTGACTTTCCATCCCTTGAACCAAGGCATGTTAGCACTTGGCTCCAGCATGTTGTCACCATTCCAACCAGAAATTGGCACAAATGCTACTGTGTCGGGGTTGTAGCCAAATTTTCTTAATGTAGGTGCTGACTTCCTTAACAATTCCCTCGTATCTCTTCTGGCTGTAGGGTGGTTCAGTGGAATCCATTTTGTTAACACCAACAATTAGTTGTTTTACACCCAGTGTGTAAGCCAGAAGGGCATGCTCACGGGTCTGCCCATTCTTGGAGATACCTGCTTCAAATTCACCAACACCAGCAGCAACAATCAGGACAGCAGTCAGCCTGAGATGTGCCTGTAATCATGTTTTTGATAAAGTCTCTGTGTCCTGGGGCATCAATGATGGTCACATAATACTTGCTGGTCTCGAATTTCCACAGGGAGATATCAATGGTGATACCACGTTCACTTTCAGCTTTCAGTTTATCCAAGACCCAGGCATACTTGAAGGAGCCTTTTCCCATCTCAGCAGCCTCCTTCTCAAATTTTTTGATAGTTCTTTTGTCGATCCCACCACATTTGTAGATCAGATGGCCAGTAGTGGTAGACTTGCCCGAATCTACGTGTCCAATGATGATGATGTTGATGTGAGTCTTTTCCTTTCCCATTTTGGTTTAGGTTTAGCGGTGGTTTTCAGGACACCTGTGTTCTGGCGGCAAACCCGTTGCCTAGAGCATCCAATTTAGACTGCATCTGTTTTATAGCATTTTTAGTTTTGGCCTGATTAGATTTAATTTCTGCACTAAGAGATTCTCTAGTGTCTTTTATGCTTTTTTGAAGCCCAGCTAGTAACTTTACAGTTGTTATCCTGAATTCTAGCTCCGTATGAATTAGATCTGTGACAGAGTATTATCTCTGGTTCTTTCTTTTGTTGTGAATTCCTCCTTCTAGTCATTTTGCCTGGAGAAGAATGGATGAATGTGTGACCAGAATAAAAAATATCAACCATGATCCAAGCAAAATACACATTAAATAAATGCAATGAGGTCAGAAATCAAAACAGAAAAGAAAAGAAAAGAAAAGAAAAGAAAAGAAAAGAAAAGAAAAGAAAAAAGAAAGAAGAGGGATCCCTGGGTGGCGCAGCGGTTTAGTGCCTGCCTTTGGCCCAGGGTGCGATCCTGGAGACCCAGGATCGAATCCCACGTTGGGCTCCCAGTGCATGGAGCCTGCTTCTCCCTCTGCCCATGTCTCTGCCTCTCTCTCTCTCTGTGTGTGACTATCATAAATAAATAAATATTTTAAAAAAAGAAAAGAAAGAAGAAAAAATGCAGGGTTGGGGAGAGAATATAATGTCACAGAGTGGATAACAGGGTGATCCACTTGGTCCTGAGTGTATTTTGATCTCTGTGTTGGAAGACACCAAATTCCAAAATTGTAAAGAAAAGAAAACATTATATATTATATAATATATATAATTGAATAGAGTGAAAGGAAGCCAAAAATCAAGTACATATCCATAAAATGTAATGTAAAAAATGAAAGTTAAAAAAAGATTTAAAGACAAAGAGTTGATAAAATAAGAAACCAGTTGAAAAGGGAAAAAAGAAAAAAAAGAAATGGAAAATTTTAGGTTGCAAGATAAATGAATCATGAGAAAATACCCTTGAATTCTATATACCATTTTCCCCCAACACTGGAGTTTTACAGTCTTGGCACTTCAAACTTGGTGGTTGCCTGTCCTTTGGTATTCTGGCAGAGGGGCCTGCTGTGCTGCTTCTCAGGTGTCTGTGCCTGGAGGAGTTTCCAGGGGCTGGGCTCCGTGTAAGCTGGGCCTCTGTGTGACTTTTGTTTGGTGAAGGCTTTTTGCACCTCTTTAGAGGATCAAAATAAAAACGGCTGCTGCCCGATCTCTAGCTGCAGAACTGGAAGATCCCAGTCCCCTATCTTCAGTAAAACCTCCGGGGTAAATGGCCTTCACTATTGAGTGTGTCAGTCTGCAGACTCCAGCTGTGTATACCCACATCCATCCTCCTTGGGGAAGGTGGAGGGGTTCTACCTTACTGCCCATTATAAGGTATAAGATCCTGTGCACACCCACTCTGGCCTTCTTTGGGGAAGTTGGATGGTCACCTGGTACCATCCTTCACAGGGCCCCTGCCCTGGGAGCTATTGTGTGGTCCCAAGTGCACCTGTTCTACACCTCCTAGGGGATGGCAGAGTGTCCTGGAGTTCCAGTCCTCTGCAGTGTTCCCAGGCAGAGAGAGTTCACCTGATTGGGCGTGGCTCACAGTCTATGGGGAACCAAGTTGAGAACCTGGGCTCACCAACCCAAACCAGTTTCCCTGCTCCTCTGCTTGGGAACTCCACCCGCTCAGGTACCCCTGTTAATTCTCTGACTTCAGATACCTTGAGACTACACTGCTCCACCTAGAATTCTATCTGTTTTACTACCTGAGCACCTTCTAGGAAAGCATATCTCTCACTGGGGCAAATTTCTAAGGGCTTCAATTTTGCCCTCCCAGTCTTTATCACTTCCTGGGAGCCAGTTTATGGAAGCTCCACCCTGCTGTTTATCTCCTGATATCTCCCCTCAGATTCAATTCTCTGTAACCCCTCCCTTGCAAAAAGTGGTCACTTTCTACTCAGAGAGTTCCAGATACTCTTGTCTTACATTTCAGGTTAAACTCATGAGTATTCAGAATGATTTGATAGTTATCTTAGCTAAATTCAAAGGATCAGATGAAACAAGGTCCCCTGCTTTTCTGCCATCTTATCACTCCAATAAACAAGTTTTGATTGGGAATGCTGCTGGGTCAGGCATTCCTCTGGGTCAGGGCTTCACGGATGCACAATCTCACTGTGGGAAGACAGAAGAAGGAAGGAAGCAGGTCGAGTACAGAAACAAGTCGGTGGGAGAGCAACCAGCAGTGTTGGGCGTGGCAGTCCTCGGCTGTGAGGCTCAGGGAAGCCCTGTAAGGAGGAAAGTGTCATGTACTCTGGCAAGGAGACTGCAGCTCAGAGAGGAAGCCCCTTATCCAGGGTCACAGCACCAACAAAGATTGGAGTCCACTGTCAAGCTGCATGTTTTGGTTTTTACTGCTGTAGAACCTGTTACTCTAAAACAGTGGCTTAAGACACTAGTCATATTTTATTCCTGGTTTCTGTGGGGCAGGAACTCACACAGTGCATGGTGGGGAGGCACTGGAAGGCTTGAAGGCTGGGGCCGGAGTCATTGGGAAGGTCTAAAGTTGGGCGATGGCTGTCAGATGAGACCTCAGTGGACTGTCAGGTGGAGCCCTCCTGTGGCCTTTCCACATGGGATGGGATTCCTGTGACTCAGTTGCTGGGATCCAATGGGGTGTGTCTTGGGACAGATGGGAAGGGAGAGCTAGCTAGGTTGACCCTGTGTCTTTTTCCTGCCATAACCTTGGAAGTCCCATAGCATCACTTCTGCCAAATCCCATTGGTCCAGGAAGTCACAAGGCCTTGCAAGTTCAAGGGGAAGAAACACAGTCCCCTAGTCTTGGGATTAGCATTACGGTATAAAAAACCATGTGGGATGGGACACATATGATTTTGCAGCTGCCTCTTCACATCACCTGCTGCATCTGGTCTGCCTTCTCCAAAGCCAGATTCACTCCCCCTCTCTGCACTGCTTGTCTACACCCCAAGCTGACCAACCACTCTTACCTCATTGCTGCATTCAGAGTCTTATTAGGCCTCTACTCCTAGACACCTCAAGGCTGGCAGCCCTACACTAGCTTTTTCTGCCAACTGTGGACCTTCCCATGATCCTTTGTCATTTCAGGCCACTCTGGACTGATGTCTTTTGGTTTATTCACTCAGGCTTTTGGACCAGGGAATTTCGTTCCTTTGCACTTTGTGGTCCATTAACATAAGGGTAGTCAGAGCACAGGTTCCCCCTCGCACAGCCAAACAGCAGTGATTTCAGAAGGCTTTGCCAATATGTCATCCCCTTATATGGTACCCTGGGCCCAGGAAGGAAACGCTAGAGGCTGTCTCAGGGAAAGTAAGCCCTGGCATCGGCAGCTGCTAGGGTGGAACCTACTGAGGCTTTGTGGACTGGGCACTGTGACACCCCCCGCAGCAGGCAGAGTGCCCCATCCATGTGTGTGGAGAAGGGTAGAGGCTTCTGGTCAGTTTCCTCTACCCATCTCAAGTTCTCCAGCAAGACCATGTAGAATCACTAATGACTCACTGACAAGCAAAAGAGAGGTTCACAAGAGAAAGATGCATACACTTGGGAAACCAGGGATGAGTGACCCAAGGGGCGGGTTATAGGGCGGCTTACCATTGTAGATCAAACAAAGGGAAAGGGGCTTGGGCTTCTACATAGTTGAGGAGTGAGGTCAGGGGAGGTGTGGTACATGAGGGTTGCAGAGTAAGCTTGGTTATGCAGAATTCAGTCAATGACTTTACCATTGACAGAAGGTATGAGGAGTCTTGGAGTTCAGGGAGGATGGCACCTTCACAGATGTGCATTTCCTCCTGCATGGCTGGACCTCAGTGGTCTTGGCTTAAAATAATCCATACGCCAAAGATGCCTATTTTGGTGGCGTCCTCTGGTCCCCTCCAGGGGTGAGTAATTCTGCACAGACAAAACAGGAAGCCTGACTCCACCAGGGGCGGGAGGGTACAGGGGAGCTGGGCCCTGTGCATTCACATCTACTGATGCAGTGAACCCCGCAGAAGGGAACTGATGACCATTACTGAAGAGGCAGCTGAAACGCTGAGGTTTCCCAGTGCCATCCCTTATTATTTATTTATTTATTTGTTTATTTAAATTGGAGTTCAATTTGCCTACATATAGCATATCACCCAGTGCTCATCCCATCAATTGCCCACTTCAGTGCCCATCACACAGTCACCCCAACCCCCACCCACCTCCCTTTCTACTATCCATTGTTCGTTTCCCAGTTAGAAGTCTCTCATGTTCTATCATCCTCACTGATAGTTTAACTCATTTTCCCTCCTTTCCCCTTATTCTCTCTAACTATTTTTTATATCCCCTAAATGAATGAGACTATATAACATTTGTCCTTCTCCAATTGACTTATTTCACTCCACATAATACCCTCCAGTTCCATCCACGTTGAAGCAAATGGTGGGTATTTGTCATTTCTAATGGCTGAGTAATATTCCATTGTATACATAGACCACATCTTCTTTATCCATTCATCTTTCGATGGACATCAAGGCTCATTCCACAGTTTGGCTATTGTGGACATTGCTGCTATAAACATTGGGGTGCAGGTGTTCCCGCATTTCACTGCATCTGTATCTTTGGGGTAAATGCCCAGCAGTGCAATTGCTGGGTCATAGGGCAGATCTATTTTTAACTCTTTGAGGAACCTCCACACAGTTTTCTTTTTTTATTATTGGAGTTCAATTTGCCAACATATAGCATAACACCCAGTGCTCATCCCATCAAGTGCCCCCCTCGGTGCCCATCACCCAGTCACCCCACCCCCCACCCACCTCCCTTTCTACCACCACTTGTTCATTTCCCAGAGTTAGGAGTCTTTCATGTTCTGTCTCCCTTTCTGATATTTCCCACTCATTTTTTCTCCTTTCCCCTTTATTCCCTGTCACTATTTTTTATATTTTTCAAATGAATGAGACCATATAATGTTTGTCTTTCTCTGATTGACTTATTTCACTCAGCTAATACCCTTCAGTTCCAGCCATGTCGGAACAAATGGTGGGTATTTGTCGTTTCTAATGGCTGAGTAATATTCCATTGTATACATATGTCACATTTTCTTTCTTTTTTTTGTCACATTTTCTTTATCCATTCATCTTTCAATGGACACCAAGGCTCCTTCCACAGTTTAGCTATTGTGGACATTGCTGCTAGAAACATCGGGGTGCAGGTGGCCCAGTGTTTCACTGCATCTGTATCTTTGGGGTAAATCCCCAGCAGTGCAATTGCTGGGTCGTAGGGCAGGTCTATTTTTAACTCTTTGAGGAACCTCCACACAGTTTTCCAGAGTGGCTGTACCAGTTCACATTTCCACCAACAGAGCAATAGAGTTCCCCTTTCTCCACATCCTCTCCAACATTTGTTTCCTGCCATGTTAATTTTCCCCATTCTCACTGGTGTGAGGTGGTATCTCATTGTGGTTTTGATTTGTATTTCCCTGATGGCGAGTGATGCGGAGCATTTCCTCATGTGCTTGTTGGCCATGTCTATGTCTTCCTCTGTGAGATTTCTGTTCATGTCTTTTGCCCATTTCATGATTCAATGCCATCCCTTAAATGCTTCCAACTCAAGTGCTATACTAGGTGGGTAGGTAAGTGCCCATCCTCATGGGACCTAAATCTCACAGGCTTCAAGCATTTGTAAGAGACCCTTTTTCAGCATTATCCAATTCAGTAGCTGACTTGCATCCCTAACATCTCTGCCTTCCTCCTTAATCAGAGCTTCCCATCATTATACACAAGGCAGCTTAGCTCTTTACACACGGTAATTCGGCAAATATTTCATATTAACTGCTCCCACTGTAATGGCTCCAGCCTCCAGGGGGAATCCTCTGGTTCCCACACACCCAAGCACTCATACACTTGGTGTGACCTCTTGATTGTTTTATGAACAGGAGCCATAGATCTGGGAGGCCCGCAGGGCAGGTATTCAGCCCCACCACTCCTGGTGGCAGCAGCCCTAACAGGAGGAAGAGAGGGAGGGCGGGAGGGGACCTTATGGGGACTTGATGGAGCAGATGGATACCAGTCTCCTGTTCCAGCAGGAGGGAGGGAGCTTTATCATCCCCCACCCCCAGAGCAGCTCCGGCAGTGAGAAGCCGGCAGACTTCCGATTCCCCATCTACTGCGATGCATGAATACTTCATAACAGCCTTCTTCTCTCACCCCTTTGTCCATAAAAGAAAAGTAGGCCTCTCATGTGCTCCCTGGACTTGCCCACCATTTTGCTGCACTGTGTGGGTCCCAGATTGCAATTCTTTTTTATTCCTGAGTAAACCTACTTGTGCTGGTAAAATAACTGGCAGTTCTTACTTTTAAGGCTAACATCCTCAAACTCAGTTTCTTAAGCTGAAACAATGTCTCTGACCATCCCTCTCTTCCCTGGACACTTTGAAGATTATAATTAAGTTTATGATAGATTTTCACCTGAAAGAGAAAATGAGTGAAAATATCAGTGAGGGTGACAAAACATAAGAGACACCTAACTCTGGGAAATGAACAAGGGGTAGTGGAAGGGAAGTGGGGGGGGGTTGGGGTGCCTGGGTAATGGGCAATGAGGGGGCACTTGGAGGGATGAGCACTAGGTGTTATGCTATATGTTGGCAAATTGAACTCCAATAAAAATTTTTTTCAAAAAAGATTTTCACCTGAAGCTTCTGGTAGTTAACCTCACACATAGAATTAATACAGAACAAGATGGTAGTTCTAATGCCTGTGTTAAGCCATTTATTCCACAAATCATACTCCTTCATGTAATTCTTCACTGCATCCCCCCACCAGGACTTCTGTGTGTATGGGGCTGAGGGGCAGGTGGAGGTTTCCAGTGAAAGAAAGGGCAGAGGTGGTCATGAGAAAAAGAAATCATGTAAGTGACTTGAAAGCTGGGATTAGGGTTAGCATGATGTGTAGGGATCAGATGAGGGTATTAGCATGAGATGGGGGATCTACAGTAAAATCAGGACATAGTCTGAGGCTGAGGAGATACTGACATTACACACATGGATGAGTGGAAAGATTGGGGTGAACACAGAGTCAATGTGCTGTTGTGAGCAGATGCAGGGACGATGCTCAGCCAAAGCCATTTGTGTTGGGACTGGAATAAAAGTAGGATTTTCCTTTCTCATATTTCATCAACACGTATCAGAGAGAATTTGGTGTTGTCATTGCCATCAAAAAGCTGAGAGACAGCATCTGTGTGGTCAGGAGCCTTAAAATGCTTTACACCATGCTTCAGAGAGATTCATTCATTCATTCATAGAATTAATTTGGTGCCAGTTTTTGGCAGTTTTTGGTTCTTGCCTCCTGGGAGACTGAAATATAGTGGAGGATCAAAGCCAGGAGCACAGCCAGGAGCTAGAAGAAGACTTCTTCCAAGCAGTTGCTGTTTCTTGATCACGTGGGATTCTTTGGATGAAGTCTGATTCCCAGGAAGGACACCTTCACATGGACACTTGGATTCCATGTGTATTCCATGTGTATTTCTAGATTGGGATGATTCACTCACAGTTTACTGAGAGGCTGAGACTTCTGACCTGGACAGCAGAAGCACATGTTGAATCAGAAGACAGGGTGAGAGCACAGACCCCGAGGCAGCCTCCCGGGGACAAATCACTGACTCCAAGCTGCTGCTTCAACTTGGGTCTTACCTGGTGCATTGGGAAAGTGAGGATCTGCTCCCTGGTGACAGGGATCCAATGAGTCCACATGTGGTAAGCTCGTTCCATGGTCCCTGGAATGTCCTATGCCAGGCACGAACACTCGCTGACGACAGTGTCCTCATTTCCATCTCTCCTGAGTGGAGAGTGGGACTGATGATGACCTCCAAGGGTCCTTAGGTCCCAGCCCTGAAGCCAGGTGCAGTGCCACCATTCGCTGGCAGAGACTGCCAGAGCCCACCTGCTGGAGGCGCCCCTGGCTCTAAGGTTGACCTGGGGCTCCTGGGTGTGCAGAAGGGGTGCCCACACGAGGTGACCCCTGGACGATTGGGGGGAGGAGGGGCCAAAGTGACCAGTGGAGACTGGGGATGGTGGGGGTGGGGCTGAGGTGACCCTGTAGATGATAGGGAAGGAGTAGACAGGCAGAGAGGTCCCCGTGAATGCCAGGGAAGGAATGGAGGGTCCTAGGTGACCAGTGGATGCCGCTGGAAGGAATGGAGGTGTAAAGGAGACCCTGTGCACAATATGGGAAGGAATGGAAAGGCCGAGGTGATCCCTGGACACCGAGGGAGAAAATGGAGAGGCTGAGATGACCTGTGGGTTGGGGGTAGGGAGAAACACCTCACCTATATCTGAGGTGACCAGTGCAGTCACTGAAATGCACTGAAATGCAGTCACATTTCACTGTGGTGCAGTGAAATGCAGGTCCCAAAGTCACCCATAGGGATCCGGCAGACAGCGGAGATATAGTGGCACACAGGTGTCCTCTGATGTAGGAGGAGAGAAATGCAGGTGCCCAGGTGACCCTCACCTCTTTCTCCCTTGGCTCCTCTGTCCCCAAGCTAAAGAGCTGGGACACATGAAGACCATAAGAGAGCAGGCATGGCTTGGATCTTCGGTCTAAATTGTATTTCTTGGGCTGGTTTCAGAGCTGGCCTGACCTCAGCTGCCCTCCTGCTGTCCTTTGTGAGGATGAATGGATGGACAATGCAAAATATAAGTAAGTGGAAAAGCTGGGCAGAGAAGCAAATGATGTGGCGGGCATCAAAATGTCATAACCATGTTATGACAGATGGTTTAGGCACATCATGGTGGAGGCAAAGACCATTAAAGACAAAATCGAGCATAGAGGAAGTAAAACGATTTGTAGACTGCTTCACATGGAGGTGTGTGTCCCTCCTCAGCCCATTTCCAGGCTCTGCTGTGCAAGTAGGGCACACACAGAAATGCACATGTACACACACACAGCTGTCGTCCATGGGTGTGGGGGGATGAGTGAGGGCACAGGTGTGGGGAGCTCCTCTGACAGGATTCTGAGGACCACTGCTGGACTGGAAAGCACACAGAGCGGGCTCAGCTCTCCCTTGTATCCCTGTCCTTCCCCAGCAACCTTCTGACAGCCCTCTTTACCTCCTTGGTTTTCAGGGTGTAAATGAGGGTTCAGTTCTGCAGTGCCCACAGCACAGAACAGACAGAAGAACTATGCCCCTTTCTGGGCATAGGCATTCTGGGGCTGGAGGTAGACAGCGACGGCTGATCTGTAGAAAAGGGTGACCACCGCGAGAGGGGAGAAGCAGGTCCCAAATGCTTTTCTCCACTGATTGAGTTAATCCTCAGTACTGCCCGGGCAATGGCACAGTAAGAGACCAGGATGAGGCTGGCGGACACAAACAGGATGAGGATGCTGGTGACAGCCATCTGGATCTCGTTGTAGGTGGTGTGCCCACCAGACAGTCTGATTAGAGCTGGGACCTCACACATGAAATCATCCCCCTGCCGGTGTGGACAGAAGGGCAGGTAGAGAGTGGGTGGCAACTGGACCACTGACTCCAGAAGACCGATGGCCCAGGCCATGGACCCCAGCTGCCAGACAACAGGCAGGGGTGGATGATGGTAATATAGCGGAGGGGCTGGCAGATGGCCATGTGGAGGTCAAAGGCTATCACAGTTAGGAGGATGCACTCTGTGGTTCCTAGGAACAGAAAGATGAAGAGCAGAGCAGAGCAGCCAAGGAAGCTGGTGGTCTTTGGGCTGCAGAGGTTGACCAGCAGCTGGGGGATAGAGCTTGTGGTAAAGCAGAGGTCCAAGAAGGACAGGTTGGAGAGGAAAAAGTACATCAGAGAGTGGGACCTGGGGTCCCGCACGGACAGCAGGATGATGAGGGTGGTACCCACAAGTCAGGAGGTAGGAAATGACAACCACAAAGAGGATTCTCTCTAGCTCTGGGTGTTCTGAGAAGTCCAGAAGGAGGAAGCCCCCAGGGGAGCTCTGATTGCTCTTGATGGTAACTTTTGGAGACTTTGTGAGAGAGGATTATGCCATTGGCAGTTGGGACCAGCCATGATGGCATTACACCATGGAAATTGGTCAGTCCTTCAAGCAGGGTCTGTGTCTCCCCCAAAAAAGCTGGTTGCCAAACAGTTACCAGTTCATCTCTGGTTGCCCACAGAGCTGCTCTGGGTGCCCTCTCCCTCTGATATAAAGAATCTGAAGCAGAGAAAGATGACATCTGTTGCCTTGGACAATACAATCAGTGAGCATGAGAGCTGATATTTGAACCTTGGTGGGCTGGCTGCAGAGGCTATATGCCAACCTCAGCCCACCATGTCCCTGCAGGGAAGGTGAGGCCCGAGAGGTCAGAGGCCTCTCCATGAGAATAGCCTTTGCCCTCAGGCTGGGGAGATGGTAAGCTGTCTCAGGGGCATGGAAGGATTGCATGACACCTGTCCCATGGAGAGAAAGATCTCATTAATTCTATTAAGACCCAGGGGTCCCACAGTCCACTGATGATTAGTCCCTGACTATTGTAGAGGGGCAGGGGAATATCTAAAGGAAGCATGCCAGCGTTCGCTATCACTGTGTAGGTAAGGAGCTCACCTCCACTTCTTTCCATCAGTAGGAAGAGCCAGCAGGTCTCCTCCTTAGCCCTTCAGAGATTGCCCCAGGCTTCTAGATATTCCTCTTAAGCCTCTGATCCAACCATTTAGGATCCCACTTTTTAAAGTTCTCAATTTCCTTCTGTTCCATCGACTTCTCTCTGAGTGGGACCTGACTGCAGCAACACAGAATACAACACCCTAGGGCTGGAAGAGCCCATAGGACATTTGGTCTAATCCTCACACAACATAGCTTAGGTGTTACCATGCCATCCTCCATTGTGGTCATGAGGTTCACACTAATCCATGGCAACCTGGCCCTGGTCCAAGTCACAATGGCTCTGCGAGGTCCATGGGCCTACTCAGGAGTCATTTTTACAGTACCTGACTGTGTCATTGGAATGCGTACACTTGGTGGTTGGCAGAATCTCCACATTGGTTCTCAGGCTTGTGGAGTAAGTGATACGGTGGGAGGAGGCCAGGTAGGAGCCCTGAATCTCTACCCCATTCCCCACAAAGACAGGAAGTCCAGAGTAATATCAATACAGAGGAAATGGTAGAGATTTATGCCACTCTAAAGGATGCAGGAGATGGTTGTTCCTATCATGTCCCCTTCATTCACCACTCTGGTCACTACAACACCAGGCAGATCTTGGAGCATGACAGTGGGCCACCACAAACTCAACCAAGTAGCAGCCCCAACAGCAGCTTTCATGTCTGAGTAACATGGTTTGGGGTCCGTTAGGTGGCTCTTGGCCAATGGCAACATGTTTTTTTTCAAATACTATCAGGATGGAGGTTGGGGGCAGTTTGCATCTACATGGCGTGTATACAACTATACATTTAGGACTCTGGCATCATAATAGGGTCCAAAGGGACATGGACAGTATGTGCCCATAATACACACAGAAAAGCCTTGATTTGTCCTATTTTTTGATTTCTGAATGTGTATATTTGTACCATACCTGATTTTAAGCTGCCAGTGTGACTTTACCAAAAATGCAGATTTGGAGTGATGTTCACGGTAACACATCCCCATGCAGTATGTTGTAGTATTTTCTTTCTTTTTTTTTTTTAGTATTTTCTTTTTATCACAGACACAGTAGATGTCTATAAGCATAGAAAATAATAACATATAGCTTTTCCCATTAGCGGCCTGAGGTGATCTCTGAAAATGGTTCACTAGTCCCTTGACCCAGAAAACCCTACAAAATCACGCCAATCAAGAGGTTCACTTTATGAACACACATGAAACTGCCCAGGCCATGAAGACCATGCATATCTGAAAGCCAGCCCAGTACCTGAGGCGTGTCACTGCAGAAACAATGTGTGCCACTCCGTGGCTACCACGGCGGAGGCTGGGAGGTGTGCCCAGGCAAAACAGTGGGGCTGCACGCAGGCAATGAAAGTGGGTAAATGACACCTGTGAGCAACAATATGGTGACTATGCCAGCCTGGTGGCCCAAAAAGAGTGATGAAACTTTACTGCACATGCTTAAAAATGCAGAGGGTAATGCTGAGCTGAAGGGTTTAGATGTAGATTCTCTGGTCACTGAGCACATCCAGGTGAACAAAGCCCCCACAATATGGCCCAGAACTTACCAGGTTCATGGTTGGATTCACCCACATGTGAGTTCTCCCTGCTGTACTGAGATGATCCCTACTGAGAAAGAGCAGATTGTTCTTAAACCAAAAGTCTAGGTTGCACAGAAGAGAAAGATATCCCAGAAGAAACCGAAGAAATAAGAACTTATGGCCTGAGAGTAAATTCTACATAAAATAAATGCAAATAAAAGTAAAAAAATCATAAGAGATAGTAAAGTAACAAGGAAGTGATCAGTTTTAAATATTTATTATCTCTGCTTTTAATATAAATTACTATAAGTTTATGTTAACTTATTTTTAATAATGGCTGTCTTTTAACAACAGGTTTGCAAAATGCCTGAAAATCTACGTCAGCTCTCATGAGACTATATGAGGCAGCTCCAGCATCCTCTGGACATGGCCTTCTGGACCTTCCAGAAATCATCACATTGTTCCATCATGTTGATGACATCTTGTTAATCAAGCAGGATGAGATAGGATTGGTGAGACAAATGTGCTCCAGAGGGTGGGAGATGAACCCTATGAAGATTCAAGGCCCTCCACATCACTGATGTTTCTAGAGGGCCCGTGGTCTGGTTCATGCCAGGACATCCAGGTAAAGTAAAGGACAAATTATCACTTGTTATAAATCTTGAGGAATAAAGACAGTGTCATTGTGACATAAGGACAGACACATAGATCAATGGAACATAATGGAAAATCCAGAAATACGTGTAAGTATTTCCAAATTGTCCTTTGAGAGTGGATGAATTTTTTTTTCCAATCATCAATAAGGGAAAAGTCACAGTAGTTTTTTGAGTGACTTTGGTTCACATTTCTGAAGCAATTTTCTAGATGTCACAGCAGTTTTAGAAACTCTTTCCTGAGCACCATGAAGGAAACTTGTCTCCTTCAGGGAGGTCTCAGCTCCAGGAGAGCTTCGGGGAGGGGGGGCAGTGATCAGCCCAAGGCTGCCCATCAGCTAGGGAGACTCCAGTAAGGCTTCAGGGGGGCAGTGACCATCCCAAGATGGCCCCTCAGCAAAGCAGCCACATTGGGAGGTATGTGTGTATCTGGGACATTTGTGTTATGACCTGGTGAGATCTGCATGACTTTTTACCTCGGCTGGTTCCCTGAATTTGTCAAAGGGCAAACAGAAAACATTTATTGTGACACAGAAGAAAAGAAAGTCTGATTGGCAGTGTGTGAAGAAGTGGGGAGGAGGTCAGGTCCTGGGATGACATCCGAAATGTGGTCAGAAAGAAGGCATAAGGACTGCCCTTGGCCTGCCTTGGCATGGATGGGAATGACCCAGAGGAAGGGAGGAGGGGGAAGAGAGGGAGTGAGGTCCCGGACTCAGATTCCTTGAAAGGACAGTGTTTATCGGAATCCAGATCCTGTCTGGATAGGGAACCCCCAGGATCAGGTTTTCCTGGGAACATCCCCTGCTGGCCCTGAAGTGTCCCAGTGCTGGAAATCCCTACCCACTGAGGCCAGTGTGACAGTGGACTGGGGCTGCTGCCCTCCACCCCCAGGCTGTGCCTAGTGGGCTCACAGGCTCTCTGCTGGCCACTGCCCAGCACCCAGGGATGCTCCTGCCCACGTATGGAGATGGAGCTCTCCTGCTCCTTCGTCACAGGCTCCATGCAAGTTCTGCTGTCTTTTGTCTCTCCTCCTCATCTGATGTGCACCCTTCCTGTAATGCCAGGGTGAGCACGTCCGGCACACCCCCTTTCCCTTCCACTGGGAGAGGATTAGTAGGAGGACAAGCAAGCAGAGGTTTGCATTTGAAGACCTGCTCACCAGCTTTGGCTAACGTGAGTGTGGGTGTGACCACAGCTGGCTTCTAAGTGGGGATACTGATATTTACCTCATGAGAAGCCTAGAGCACTCAAGGTTACATTTACCAATATCTTGTGCAGTTCCCAAAATACAATAAGTACTCATTAAGTGTTATTTTCCATTTTTGGTTATTCACTTACTTATACAGTTATTTGTTTAGTTCATTCATGCATTTGGTAGATATTAAGCAGACAGCAGACCCAGGAAGTGCTGGAGACCCACGTAAATCACAACACAGTCCTTTAAAAAAAAAAAAAACAATTTATTTCTCACAGTCTGGAGGCTGAGAAGTCCAGATCAAGTGCCAGCAGATTCTGTGGCTGGTGAGGACCTGCTTCCTGGTTTACAGATGGTTGTCCTCTTGGATTCTCATACGACAGAAAGAAAGCTACCTAGCTCTCTGGCCTCTTCTTCCAAAGGTACCAATCCCATTCATGAGGACTCTACCCTCATGACCTAATCACCGTCCTGATGCCCGAGATTCCTATTGTTTAAGGGGGGTGAGAGACAAGTAAGCAGAGGATCTGTCTGGTGGAGAAACTTGCTCTGAGGAAGGGAGCTAGGGAAGGCTTCCTGGAGGAGGGGCTGCTTACATCTTGTACCCCTGTAAGTCCTTGACACAGTGGATAGACCTGGAAGGAGATGCATGCTCCCTGACCTGGCAACAGACAGCGGTATGTCAGGCACATGCGGGGAACTCTGAACTGAACCCGGAACTGTGCAGATCTGCAGCTCAAGTCTGGGCTGTGGGCTCCTGAGGAACGTCGTCCCCAGGCTCTCTCTGCAGGAGCTGAGGTTCCCTGCCTCCCTGAGAAAGGGGGCATCAGCCCCAAGATGGTGTAGATTGCCAAGGTGGGGACCTGCAGATGGGAAGGATGAAAAAGTGATTTAATGCCAAGCAGCGCTAGACACCCATGTTCTGCTTTACCTTCCAGAAATGAGGCAAAGGGCTAAGAAGGTCACAGATGTGGATGAAATACGGAGGTGAGGAGTCTGGGTCTGGAAGCGTCCCTGTCTCTTCTTTCTGCTGCAGCTTGCTCCCAGCCACCCTCAACCCAAGTACCCTGCTCGGTTACTGGTGATGCTTCAGAACCCGCAGATCCTATTGGATGCTGGGTGCAGGGCCACTGCTGAGATCCAAGACCACAGGGTGGTTCTTTCTTACTCACAGCGGGTGACGGGAGCCGCAAGAGGCCTGAAGGGACACGGACAGGGCCCACCACTTCCAAGTCCATCAGGCACTCTGCTTGCTGCACACCCATCTTGTGGGTTTGCAAAGTGTGTTCACCCCACAGAAGACATTTAAATGATAATTTCCCCAAGTTTACCCCTACGTAAGCAGAGCTCCAAATAGAAGACTGTGATTTATGTTAAGTTCTGTGAATTACTGGATTGGGTCTTGGATCACATGAGCCTATACGGGCACTTCTATAAACCCAAGTGCTCCAGGACTGAAAGTCCTGCAGGAACATGGGATCATTTGACATGTATCTGTGGTGAATGTACCGTAAATGGTCACTAAGAACAGAGCAAAAGAGATGATAACTTAGCATTTTAATGGGATTTTCACTGTGAAAAAATTGGGAGCACCTTTAATAAAATGCTCTCTTGAGAATGGGTTTTGCAGGTCTGTCCTGAGAGTTCGGGAGAGGGCACTAATTCCTTTGGAACGTGAGGAAGATCAGAGTAGTTGAGGAAACTCCCCAGGGCACACAGCCTGTGCCCTTCCTTTTTGTTGGGACCCAAACCTCCAGAGCCAGGGAGGAAGCAGCAGCATGGATATGTAGGAAGTGTCCACCCATCAAGGTGGGGAAACAGAGTCACCCGGGGTGAGAGCCAATGTGTACTGTCCTACAGGGAAGGGAGACTCAGCACTTGACTGTTGGCCTGGGATGGTCCCAAGTACTGGACTTGGTCTGCAGGTTCTGGAACAGGATAGGAAGAGCCCTAGAGAGCTCAGGACCCAGGGGCATAAGGTCCTTTGTAAAGAACATTTCATAAACAGGAGGGTGGATGGATTTGCTGATGGGGATGTCTTTGATCAGAAAGTATTCTTTGTTTACTGACTCTGCCCTAGCAAAAGTGAAAGAAAAAGCAAAAGTGAAAGAAAATTCATGAGATCATAGGAGAACAAAGGGCAGAGGCAGGGGCTTTCCAACCGAGCTTGTACATAGTGGACACAAGTCCCCTTCCTTCCTCAGCCTCCTGCTTCTGTTCCCTGCATCACACACATGGCATCCAGTACTTCCTGCCTCCATGTGAGTGGGGGCTTGAAGGTGGTGAGGGGGAGAGGGAAGCACCTGCCTGGGGTGAGGTGTAGTGTCAGGGTCTACAGGGGCTGGAGCCCTGGGGCAGGCTTGTGGGGGAACCTCCAGGGGGCAGGGGTGATGTCAGGGGTCCACGGGGGCTGGGGGGGCAGAGCGGCTGGGAAGGCACCTGAAGGGGACAGCATAGGCACTGATATCTACAGAAGGGGGAAGGAAGGTTCTGGGACTAGAAGCCTGTCATTGGGCTCCCCCTTGTCTTCTGTCAGACCTGACTGGCCACTGTTAGGGGACATGGTAGGATGTGGGAGTGAGCTTTGCCTTCAGAGGGCGGGCAGAACTTGAAACTATGGAAATATTGTCCAGAACCCTTTACCTTCTTCTGTTTAGGGGACCCCGGGCTTGTCACCTTCCTCCTCCCACAGGTTTACAAAACTCATTTACTGTCATTGTTAATAAGCTGATCCACGACCCTATAAGGAGTCTGTACCATGTGCCAAGGGCTGGAATCAGGGCCATGCTGGGCACAGAGGGGCCCATGTCCAGTGAGGAAAGGTCTGTGCTGTCCAGAGAGGGAAGTTCTGATGGAAGTGGCAGGGAGGGCCTCCCAGGCTCTCCTGGGAGAACGCAGCGGTCTGCTCACCCAGCGTCAGATTATGGAGGGAAGACTTCCCTCTGGCCCTGCCTTCTGGGAGTAGACCCTGCTCTGCCTACAGGAGGACATTGTGCTCGGCAGTAGGTGGATACCAAGACAAGGTACAGAGTCACGCTGCACACAGCATTGCCGTCACATGTGAGGGACATGGAGAAAGAAACCAGGAATGCAGCACCATCGTGTCCTGGCTGGGGCCTCCTTCTACCATAGTCGTGGAGGGCAGTGAGGAGTGTCCCACGCTGCCAAGTCTTGGGAATTCTCTTTGGGGGTTGTTTTTAGCAGCCCGTATATAACTTTGGATGCGTTATAGTCATGTTTAGTTTTCAACATTTGACAGACTTTATCTGGACAAGAGGCAGGCAAATAATGTGAGAAATCACCAATGACATTGGATGAATGAGAGGTAAGGCTATAAAGGAATAAGACTGATCTTCTTGTGTCACAAGCTTGAAATTCTGGGAGTGGAGGGCCAAAGAAGGGTGGGCCACATCTTGTAAGGAGCTGAGGGGCAGGCAGGCAGGAGGATGGGGCTGGCCAAGGGGGGACAGTGCTGTGACAGGTGGCGGGCACTCCAGGCACCTGATTCCAGGTCTTTTGTCCATGATTGCCCAGGTGACAGTCCATTCTGAGGAAGGCACATCAACGACCTTCACTGTTAATGAGAGGGACAGAGTGAAGAAGGTCAGTGAACATGTCTGGGCTAAGACCAAGGTTGCCGTGCAGTACCAGGTACTTCTGCTGGGCTCCAAGACTCTAAATCCCCAGAGGAAACTGTCATCTGGCATTGACAAGGAGATGACCATCCACCTCACTCTGAAGGTGGTGAAACCCAGTGATGAGGAGTTGCCCTTGGTTCTGGTGGAGTCAGATGATGAAGGGAGAGGCACCTCTTCCAGGTGCAAAAGTCCAGCTCATTGGCCCAGGTAAAATGATAATAGAGACTAAGACCGCTATAATGCCTAAGAAACAGATTGTGACTTGCAATGGCAAGAGGCTGGAAGATGGGAGGATCATGGCGGATTATGGCATCAGAAGGGGCAACGAACTCTTCTTGACAGCCTACCACATTGGGGGTGGGCCCGCCAGGGATGGCTCATGTAAGGAGCAGAAGAGCTTACTGCTAGCTCTTATTCCATCCTCATCCTGTGATGATTTCCCCAAAGGAACGAGGAAGATAAATAGCAAAGTTTAGGGGTGAAGTGGGGAGGGAGACCGCACAATACTTTCTAACTCCATGATTCTTTGATCTTACATAATTGACCAGGTGTATATTGTGTATATTACTAGAAATGGAAAATAACGTTTTAGGTATAGTAGAGATGGCATCAAAGCCAGCTTGCAATGTAATCCTTTCCTGGTTCCCTCTGATTAATAGAAAAATTCCTAGTTCTTCTGTCCAACAAGATAGTAAGTTTTACATTAGGATCCATGCTCCCCTAATTTCTGTTTCCACCAATATATTAATATCACTCAATATGTCGAACCAAATTGAATTTCTACTTACAGAGGACAATGAGATGATTTATCATGAGGTGAATTAATTCCTCTGATATGATTACAGTCTAATTAATAAAGAACTTAGAAATTCAATTGAACTACCTTCTCTGTCTTCATTTACAGCTGCTTGGTATGAAATGAAACCTGGCACTGGGTGCCATCTTATTCTCTATGCCCCACACGGAATTCAACTGTTTTTCTTTCTGGGGATGAGGATGGGCTTAGAAAGAGATTCTCCCTGGGGACCCAGAGATGTGTCTCCAGTGGGGGGTGCTTCTTGGGGAGGTGTGCTTCTGGACCAGTCTCTGTCTTGCCTGCATTGGGGTCGAGCAGGTCTTCCCTGGGTTGGGGGTATCTATTTGAGTGGGGGCTTCGGGTTGGTCTCCACGTTGACTCCCAAGGCTCTGCCCAAGATCTGGCAGACAGAACTTTTCCTTGCCTGTGTCCTGCACAGATGTCTGCTCCTCTGTGGGGAACTTGGGTCCCTTCCTCCATTTTCCCGCCCTCACTCCTCTGTCTCATTGTCCTTCTTGTACCTCATGAGTGGCCACCAACATGTTTTCTGCACCGCCTAAGACATGTCTGTGTCCCTTTGTTCTTTAAACTTGCCCCAGAACTGCCTCAATCAGATGAGTTTCCCAGCTTAACCCCACTCAGCCCAATCCACACTTAGGGGAGTTCCTTGTTACACTTTGGGGTCAAGTGCTCTTGCTGGACACTAGTGACTTGATTAGGTGGGCATTAAGTTGGATTGATTTCCTGAAATGAGCAAACTCCTCCGTTTTTTTGGATGGGGTTTCCTACAGGGTAGAGTTCATGATTTCTCTGTCAGTTTGGGGGTCTCCTGAGGCCAGACACCATAGGGTTCTTCATGGTGTGTGCCATCAGCCTGGGAGAGAGTGAACATTAATTGTCCTGTCATCCATGATCTTACCAGCATGTGGACTCTTCAGGGGTGGTCACAGCACCCCCTGAGGATGGGGGAAGGTCCTTTCCAAATCTTGCCTTCTCTCTTCATCAGCTTAAGAGAAAGCCCCGAGGCCACTTCCCCTTCCCCAAATCTGTGTAGAGGATACGGGAATTCACCCTCAAAATCAGGAACATTTCCTGAGGGACGCACAGGACCTCCCCAGTGACCTTGGGCTCCTGAGGATGGATCTTTCAGATTCTCACAGGGAAATGGGCAGGCTGAAGGTTCACTGCTTTCCCAAGGGACATTCTCATCCTTGGGCCCTCACTAGCACTTTCTTCCCTCCTCTGCATTCTCACTGTCCAGCATGCCCTGTCCCTAGACTCCCCAGGAGCTTCCTGGCTGTCCTTTTCACTTCCTTGTTCCTGAGGGTGTAGATAAGCAGGTTGAGTGCCGGGGTGACCACGATGTAGAAGAGTGAAATGAGCTTGCCCTGGCCCTGGTCATAACGCTGTGTGGGCTGCAGGTAAGTGTAGATGGCCGAGCCATAGAGGAGGCAGACGGTGGGATCCTCACTTGTCCATTACCTTCCTGCAGCCGCCCCCAACAAGATGCCCCAGACAGCGCGGGCCACGGGGCCATAGGAGGCCAGGATGATGGCGGACAGCAGGGCGCTCACAGAGGCCGGGCGGCCAGCAGTGTGGTCTTCGCCCCCGAGTTGGCCAGACTACTCAGCCACTAGGCTCTGTCCAGCGCGTGACAACAGGGGAGGCGAGGCGAGCGGGGGCATGATGCAGTGAGTGGACCACGGCTGCCATGTGGTCCAGCGCCATTGCCGCCAGCAGGAGGCACACAGTGGATCCCACAGCTGGGCCAGGCCGGCGCGCAGCAGTCACAGCTCCAGGCCACAGAGGCCAGCCAGCAGCGCAGGCGCCACGCTCGTGGTGAAGCCCGTGTTCACCTGTGCCAGGTGGCACAGGAAGTAGTACATGGGTGTGTGCAGGCGCGGTAGTGCGCCGCCAGCAGCATGAGGCTCAAGTTGCGGGCCAGCGTCAAGAGGTAGCAGAGCAGGATGAGGGTGAAGAAGGGTGGGCTGCAGCACGGGCCAGTTGGAGAAATCCAGCAGGAGGAAGCGCTCCTCCGTGCTGTGTGGTTGGCCTGTGAGAGAGGAAACTCCCAGAGTGTTTGGAAGGATGCAGAGTAAAGGGTGACTTTAGCTCCTGCAAGCGAAGGAGATCCCGGGGCACAAGGGTCACGCGGGGGATGGGTGGGCGTGCGGGACAGGATGGGTGTGCAGGAGCGGCATGCAGGCGTGTGCCTCGCTGTCTCGTTTACACATTTGAGTCCTGACTTGAGGAAGCTAGTCAGTCCTACCTTAGCTGATGTATTTAGCAAATTCTGTGGTGCCGGGGGCGGGGGGGTGAGAAAGAATCTCCACTTTGTAGATGAGCAAACTTAGACTCAGAAAGGGGAGATTGTCCCAAGGTCACAGCTAGTCAGTGGCCTGTGGGACACGCAGTCAGGCCTGTCTTATTCCCAAATCTGCTTTTTGGGCTGCTTCCCGGGTTCTGATTGTATTCCTAGGAGCCAGAGTAGAAAACTGAGATTCAGATATTTGAAGACAGATTTCCCCCTGAGCCTCTCTCCCCATCTTGGAAAGGGTGCAGTGCCTAAGAATAAGTGCAATACCCCAGGCTTGGTAGAACCAACACTTGGTAGATTAGAGCTATCCCTCACCTTCTTTGTTTCAGGGACCATACTTCTGTGAGTATAACCTTTAGATGCTGACTACTCAGTGCTAATCTGTGGGGAATCCCTCTTCCTGGCTGCTGCCGATGTCCATGCCGGTCCTGCTTCTACCTGCTGTGATGGTCATGATCCAGGGGTCTTATTTTTAATAAAATAATTTTCATTGCTGTTCAATTTACCAACATACAGAATAACACCCAGTGCTCATCCAGTCAAGTGTCCCCCTCAGTGCCCATCACCCCGTCACCTCTACCCCGCGCCCTCCTCCCCTTCCACCACCCCCAGTTCGTTTCCCAGAGTTAGGGGTCTTTATGTTCTGTCTCCCGTCTCTGATATTTCCCACACATTTCTTCTCCATTCCCCTATATTCCCTTTCACTATTATTTATATTCCCCAAATGAATGAGAACATACACTGTTTGTCCTTCTCCAATTGACTTACTTCACTCAGCATAATACCCTCCAGTTCTATCCACGTTGAAGCAAATTATGGGTATTTGTCGTTTCTAATGGCTGAGGAATATTCCATTGTATACATAAACCACATCTTCTTTATCCATTCATCTTTCGATGGACACTGAGGCTCCTTCCACAGTTTGGCTATTGTGGACATTGCTGCTAGAAACATCGGGGAGCAGGTGTCCCGGCGTTTCATTGCATCTGAATCTTTGGGGTAAATCCCCAACAGTGCAATTGCTGGGTCGTAGGGCAGGTCTATTTTTAACTCTTTGAGGAACCTCCACACAGTTTTCCAGAGTGGCTGCACCAGTTCACATTCCCACCAACAGTGCAGGAGGGTTCCCTTTTCTCCGCATCCTCTCCAATATTTGTGGTTTCCTGCCTTGTTAATTTTCCCCATTCTCACTGGTGTGAGGCGGTATCTCATTGTGGTTTTGATTTGTATTTCCCTGATGGCAAGTGATGCAGAGCATTTTCTCATGTGCATGTTGGCCATGTCTATGTCTTCCTCTGTGAGATTTCTCTTCATGTCTTTTGCCCATTTCATGATTGGATTGTTTGTTTCTTTGGTGTTGAGTTGAAGAAGTTCTTTATAGATCTTGGAAACTACCCTTTATCTGATACATCATTTGCAAATATCTTCTCCCATCCTGTAGGTTGTCTTTTAGTTTTGTTGACTGTATCCTTTGCTGTGCAAAAGCTTCTTATCTTGATGAAGTCCCAATAGTTCATTTTTGGTTTGGTTTCTCTTGCCTTCGTGGATGTATCTTGCAAGAAGTTAGTGTGGTCAAGTTCAAAAAGGGTGTTACCTGTGTTCTCCTCTAGGATTTTTTTTTAAATTTATCTATGATAGTCATACAGAGAGAGAGAGAGAGAGGCAGAGACACAGGCAGAGGGAGAAGCAGGCTCCATGCACTGGGAGCCCGACGTGGGATTCGATCCCGGGTCTCCAGGATCGCGGCCTGGGCCAAAGGCAGGCGCCAAACCGCTGCGCCACCCAGGGATCCCTCCTCTAGGATTTTGATGGCATCTAGTCTCACATTTAGATCTTTCATCCATTTTGAGTTTATCTTTGTGTATGGTGAAAGAGAGTGGTCTAGTTTCATTCTTCTGCATGTGGATGTCCAATTTTCCCAAGCACCATTTATTGAAGGGGCTGTCTTTCTTCCAATGGATAGTCTTTCCTCCTTTATTGAATATTAGTTGGCCATAAAGTGGAGGGTCCACTTCTGGATTCTCTATTCTGTTCCATTGATCTATGTGTCTGTTTTTGTGCCAGTACCACACTGTCTTGATGACCACAGCTTTGTAGTACAACCTGAAATCTGGCATTGTGATGCCCCCAGATAAGGTTTTCTTTTTTAAAATTCCCCTGGCTATTCGGGGTCTTTTCTGATTCCACACAAATCTTAAAATAATTTGTTCTAACTCTCTGAAGAAAGTCCATGGTATTTTGATAGGGATTGCATTAAACGTGTAAATTGCCCTGGGTAACATTGACATTTTCACAATATTAATTCTGCCAATCCATGAGCATGGAATATTTTTCCATCTCTTTGTGTCTTCCTCAATTTCTTTCAGAAGTGTTCTATAGTTTTTAGGGTATAGATCCTTAACCTCTTTGGTGAGGTTTATTCCTAGGTATCTTATGCTTTTGGGTGCAATCGTAAATGGGATTGACTCCTTAATTTCTCTTTCTTCAGCCTCATTGTTAGTGTATACAAATGCCATTGATTTCTGGGCATTGATTTTGTATCCTGCCACACTACCAAATTGCTGTATGAGTTCTAGCAATCTTAAGGTGGAGGCTTCTGGGTTTTCTATGTAGAGTATCATGTCATCGGCGAAGAGGGAGAGTTTGACTTCTTCTTTGCCAATTTGAATGCCTTTAATGTCTTTTTGTTGCCTGATTGCTGAGGCTAGGACTTCCAGTACTATGTTGAATAGCAGTGGTGAGAGTGGACATCCCTGTCTTGTTCCTGATCTTAGGGGAAAGGCTCCCAGTGCTTCCCCATTGAGAATGAGATTTGCTGTGGGCTTTTCGTTTTTTTTTTTTTTTTTTTTTTTTTTTGCTGTGGGCTTTTCGTAGCTGGCTTTTAAGATGTCAAGGAAAGTTCCCTCTATCCCTACACTCTGAAGAGTTTTGATCAGGAATGGATGCTGTATTTTGTCAAATGCTTTCTCTGCATCTAATGAGAGGATCATATGGTTCTTGGTTTTTCTCTTGCTGATATGATGAATCACATTGATTGTTTTACGAGTGTTGAAGCAGCCTTGTGTCTCAGGGATAAATCCTACTTGGTCGTGGTGAATAATTTTCTTAATGTGTTGTTGGATCCTATTGGCTAGTATCTTGTTGAGAATTTTTGCATCCATGTTCATCAGGGATATTGGTCTGTAATTCTCCTTTTTGGTGGGGTCTTTAGTTTTGGAATTAGGGTGATGCTGGCCTCATAGAATGAATTTGGAAATACTCCATCTCTTTCTATCTTTCCGAACAGCTTTAGTAGAATAGGTATAATTTCTCCTTAAACGTTTGATAGAATTCCCCTGGGAAGCCATCTGGCCCTGGCCTCTTGTGTCTTGGGAGGTTTTTGATGACTGCTTCAATTTCCTCCCTGGTTATTGGCCTGTTCAGGTTTTCTATTTCTTCCTGTTCCAGTTTTGGTAGTTTGTGGCTTTCTGGGAATGCGTCCATTTCTTCTAGATTGCCTAATTTATTGGTGTATAGCTGTTCATAATATGTTTTTAAAATCGTTTGTATTTCCTTGGTGTTGGTAGTGATCTCTCCTTTCTCATTCATGATTTTATTAATTTGAGTCTCCTCTCTCTTCTTTTTAACAAGGTTGGATAATGATTTATCTATCTTATTAATTCTTTCAAAGTACCAACTCCTGGTTCTGTTGATCTGCTCCACAGTTCTTCTGGTCTTGATTTCGTTGAGTTCTGCTCGAATTTTAATTAACTCTCTTCTTCTGCTGGGTGTGGGGTCAATCTGCTGTTTTTTCTCTAGCTTTTTTATGTGTAAGCTTAGCTTTTGTATTTGAGTTCTTTTCAGTTTTTGAATAGATGCTTGTATTGCGATGTATTTCCCCCTTAGGACTGCTTTTGCTGCATCCCAAAGATTTTGAACGGTTGTATCTTCATTCTCATTATTTTCCATGAATCTTTTTAATTCTTCCTTAATTTCCTGATTGACCCTTTCATCTTTTAGCAGGATGGTCCTTAACCTCCACGTGTTTGAGGTCCTTCCAAACTTCTTGTTGTGCTTTAGTTCTAATTTCAAGGCATTATGGTCTGAGAATATGCAGGGGACGATCCCAATCTTTTGGTATCGGTTCAGACCCGATTTGTGACCCAGTATGTGGTCTATTCTGGAGAAAGTTCCATGTGCACTTGAGAGGAATGTGTATTCTGTTGAGTTTGGATGTAAAGTTCTGTAGATAACTGTGAAATCCATCTGGTCTAGTGTATCATTTAAATCTCTCGTTTCTTTGGAGGTGTTGTGCTTAGAAGACCCCCGAGCTGCTCCCGCCCCGCAGCCCCCTCCGCGGAGCCGCCCCCGAGCCCCCCGAGCTGCTCCCGCCCGCAGCCCTCTCCGCAGAGCCGCCCCCGAGCCCCTCCGAGCTGCTCTGGGTCCCGCTGTGAGCGCTGCAGCCCTTGGGGAGCTCGGCGCACTCTCTCGGGGCGCAGGTGTCTGTTAGTGTCCCCGGGAGCCCGAGGCCATCCCCGCCCTCCTGGGTCCTGCTCCACCTCCCTGGAGCCCCTTTTCGCCCGGGAAGGTTGGTGCAGCTCCTGTTTCTCCGGGACGGGGCTTTCCTGTCCTGGGGACACTCACCCGGCCTTAGCCCGGCTCCTCGCGGGCCCCTCCCCCTTGGAGGCCTTTTGTTTCTTTATTTCTTTTTCCCCGTCTTCCTACCTTGATAGAAGCGCGAACTCTTCTCACTGTAGCATTCCAGCTGGTCTCTCTTTAAATCTCAGGCCGAATTTGTAGATTTTCAGGATAATTTGAAGGTTATCTAGGTAATTTGGTGTGGACAGGTGATTTGGGGACCCTACTCTTCCGCCGTCTTGCCCCTCCTCTCTGATCCATGGGTCTTGACACCTGGAGTCGTCTAGCAGAATGCTGAGCTAGAAGCCAGGAGCCCTGGGTCCCCCATAGCAGAATTGCTTTCGGCCTGTCTGGTTATTTGATATGGAGAAGTCACTGCATTTCCCTCACTCTGTGTTTCTATGTGTAAAAGGAGGAGTCTGAATGAGATGACCTCCCTGGCTCCTGGCTCACCCTCCAGCTCTAATTGCAATAAATATTTGTCAAATGAATGAAAAGGCGACAGGACACGGAAGCCTTTTAATCCTGAAGAGTGATGCTGAGTCACATTTCCTAATGGCACAGAAACTATATAGTTGACATGTTGACCAAGCATCACAGAGAAATCTTGCTACTGTATGTTTCCTGACAGGTGGCATGAAATAGATTACCTTCATATTCATTATTCTGAATTCAAAAATCATAATCCCTTCTTTTTTTTTTTTATTTTCAAGGCAAAACTCTTTTCCCCTCAAAGAACATCATGCTTATATGGTTCTCTCAGTTTATCCTTGTTAGGCAGAACAGGGGTTCATGTGATTAAGAACAAGGGTCAAGGCGTCCGACTGCCTGAGTTCCAGTCACGGCTCTGTCATTTCCTAGATGAGCAACCCTGGGCATGTTGCTTAACCTCTCTGTGGGCCAGCTTCCTCACTTGGAAGTAGAATTGCTTAAGTGGGTTGAGCACCCAAAGCTCTTAGAACAGTGGCTGACACAGAGTAGGTGTTCAGTAAATGCTGACTCTTATCATCCCAATTTCACACATCAGGAGCGGTTTTCAGAGAGGTGCTACATCAGGCAGTGGCAGAACCAGTGTGTGAGTTTGTGTCTCTTTTCATTTAACTTTGGGATTTATTCACTGGAAAGTGAGGCAAGTAGTCCTATTTTAGAGAGTAAGGTAGGTGGGTAGTAGAGGTTAAATAACTTGGCCAAGATCACACTGTTTGTAAATGCTTATTGGGATTTCAACCCAAATCTCGCTAATTCTAAGAACCTTGCTTTTTATTTTTTTTTATAAGCCAGGCTCTAATATACTAGGCTGTGGAGGATAAAAGCACGTACAAATCCTGATCTTGCTTTCTAGATGATTCTGTAGCATTGGGGTCATACTGCAGATGAATATAAGCCAGAGCTGACATTTGGGCTAATGGCCCAGTGGTGCTAGAGATGTTGTCCTAAAAAGTCAAGTTTTCTAATTCTGTGATCACGTAGACACACACCCATTCAGCCAGGCAAGCCCTGAACAGTTCCCCTCCAAGCATGCCAAACCCTGCAGACAGGCACATGATAATAATATCACAAAAACAATACCTGTGCACCCATTCCCAGATACCTACTCAGATACATATGTACACAGACACAGCCCCCCATAATTCCCCTGAAGCATCCAGAAGGCAAAGCTCCTGTAAAAATGTTCTAGAATGTGCCCCCAAACCTCACTAGGTATTCTAGGATGTGCCTGCATCTGCAAGACCTTTTTTCCTACCTTCATGTCTGAGTCTCTGGCACTAATGCTCAGCCCTTCAGTTTCCAGATGCTGAGCTGGTCTGTTGTTTCTACTCTGGATTCTCTGGGTTTGAAATAGTAGCAGGAGGGATGAGAGACAGAGAATGAGTTCCTGAGGCCAGAGCCAGGTCCTTAAGGAACAGGACACAGGATGGGAGCCCTCTTGCTTGTCAGCAGATGCATGAACACAATGTGTCTGGACAAGAAGCCACCCGAGAGCGGAGGAGCCTTGAGATGCAGACAGAGGTGGCAGTGTCGATTCTCGGACAGCCTGGCAATGGGGGTCCAGGCAGGGGTGGGACCTGAGTCTCAAAGTGGTAGCAGATTAGCATCAGCTGCAGCTGGCAGCAGAAATAGCCTTCCCGATTCCAAAGGGACAGCAGTTGTAGAACAGGGATGCTGATGAGCCGCTCACTAGAGAGGAAGCAGGGGAATCCACTCTCCCTGTTGTTGAGAGGATGGGGCCCTAGGGGAGCCGTGTCCCACTACCTTAATTAGCACCTGTGTGGAGTTGTCCGGGGAAGAGTCCCCCAGGGCAGGGAGGGGAACATTCTGGAGGGAGAGGCCCATGATGGTGATGTGTCCCTGGCTGTATGGAGGCCTCAGGTAGCACCAGGCTTCCTCCACGTCACTAGTATTCCTAGCATTTAGATGGTTTAGGGTTTGGTTCTGGGATTGAGAGACATTGGGCAGCTCCAGAACCTGTGACTCTCAGGGTCAGCATGAAAACAGGGAGAAAGCCCTTGTCTGTGGAAGAGGTTTGAGGTCTGGTGGCGTTATCCTCAGTGCTGACCCTCCTGTCATTGGCCTTCCCTGCCACCCCTTCTGGTGGTGGTCACTGCCTTTGCTTTGTCCCTGACTCAGCCCATCTCGCCGGACGGCCCATCCTGGTTCTTGGTAGATCAGCATCCACACAGATGATGTACTCCCTCCTGGCAGATCCTCCCCGGCAGGTGTCGGGAAGTTTGTCAAAGTCCCCAAGGCTACCTGTCTCCACTGCTCTCTTGAGCGTGGGTTCCCTGGTCTGTCACGACAGTTACTGCTCTGCACACATCCTGCCTCTCCCCCCCTTCTTGTCCTCTCTTGGCCAAATCATTATCCTATCTGAATAAAATCCTAACCCTTTCCCTGTATTTGTTCAGCCGACTGTGGTTGGAGAGAAGGCCAGAACCATCTGAGAAGTTTCATTTTGCCTTCATGAGTATTCACTTTATTTGTAATTCTTCCAGCTTTATTGAGACATGTTACATGGTGTAACTTTAAGGTGTTCAGCGTTCTGATTGATACACGTTATACTGTGAAGTGATCAGCACACTGAACTTCGTGAACACACCCTTCACTTCCCATGATTACCATGGTGTTGTTGCTATGGTGAGAACATTCAAAGTCCACCCTTGTATCAGCTGTGAATCACGATACAGTATTGTTAACTGTACTCACCATGAGGTACATCGGATCCGCAGAACTTACTGTAACTGGAAGTTTAGAATCTCTGACCAATATCCCCCCATGTCCCCCACTCCTCAGCTCTGACAGCCACCATTTTACCTTGTTTCTATGTGCCTAATGCTTTCAGATTCCACATTCAAAAGGCATCATGCAGTATTTGTCTTTCTCCACCTGACAAGGCCCTCAAGGTTCATCCATGGTATCACAGATGGATTCCCTGTTTCATGGTGGAGAGCATCCCACTGCATTTTCCTTATCCACGTATCCATCCGTGAACACCCCAAATGGTTTCCACATCTTGTGAGCAATGCTGCAGTGAACACAGCCTGCAGACATCTCTTTGAGAGAGTATTTTCATCTCCTTTGGGTATATCCCCCAAAGTGGAATTGCAGGATCACAAGGTAGCTTTTCATCTTTTGAAGGACCTCCGTGCTGTTCTCTGTAGTGGCCGAACTGGTTCACATTCCCATCAACAGTGCGTAACGGCTCCCTTTCCCCCACATTCCTATCAACACTTGTTGTCTCTTGTCTTTTTGATAATAACCATTCTAAGAGATGTGAGGTTTTGTCTCATTGTGGTTTTGATTAGCATTTCTCTGATGATGAGTGCTGTTGAGCATCTTTCCATGTAGCTTTTGGCCATTTATATGTTTTCTTCGGAAAAATGTCAGTTCAAACCCTTTGCCCATTTTAATTGGATCATTTGGGTTTTTTTCCTATTGAGTTGTATATGTTCTTCATATACTTATATATGTATTTATCACATACATGGTTTGCAAATATTTTCTCCCATTCCATAGGTTGACTTTACATTTTGTTGATTTTTCTTTCTGTGCTGAAGCTTTTTAGTTTGATGTCTCACTTGTTGATTTTTGGTTTTGTTGCTTGTGCTTTTGATGTTATATCCAAAAAATCCTTGCCATATCAGGGAGGTTTTCTCCTGGGTTTCTTCTAGTAGTTTTATGGTTTCAGTGTTACATTTAAATTCTTCAGTTCCACAAATGAGTGAGATCACATGATATTTGTCTTCCTCTGACTGATTTCTTTCACTCATCATAATACCCTCTAGTTCCATCCATATCATTGCAAATGGTAAGATTTCATTCTTCTTCATGGCTAAGATTCCATTGCATACACACACACACACACACACACACAAACACACACACACATATATTTCATATCTTTATCCATTCTCAGTAGATAGACCTTTGGCCTCCTTCCACAGTTTGGCTACCGTGGACGTTGCTGCTATAAACAATGGGGTCCATGTGCCCTTGGGTCACTATATTTGTATCCTCTGAATAAATACCTAGTTGTGCAATTGCTGGATCATAAGATAGCTCTATTTTTAACTTCTTTTTTTAAAAAAGATTTTATTTATTTATTCATGAGAGACACAGAGAGAGAAGCAGAGACACAGGCAAAAGGAGAAGCAGGCTCCATGCAGGGAGCCCAATGTGGGGGCCGATCCCGGGCTCTCTGGGATCAGGCCCTGGGCTGAAGGCAGGGCTAAACCTCTGAGTAACCCTGGCTGCCCTATTTTTAACTTCGTAAGAAAACTCTGCACTGTTCTCCAGAGTGGCTCTACCAGTTTGAAGCCCCACCAATAGTGGGAGAGGATTTCCCTTTCTCCACACCCTCTTGAACATTTGTTGTCTCCTGTCTTGTTAATTTTCAGCATTCTCACTAGTGTGAGGTGGTATCTCATGTGGTTTTGACTTATATTTCCCTGATGGCAAGTGATGTGGAGCATTTTTTTATGTGTCTGTTGGCCATGTGTAGGTCTTCCTTGGAGAAATGACTGTTCATGTCTTCTGCCCATTTTATTTTTTCTAAGGAAAATATAGACTTTATTTTATTTTATTTTCTTATTGGAGTTCAATTTGACAACATATAGTATAATACCCAGTGCTCATCCCTCCAACTGCCCCCCTCAGTGCCCATAACCCAGTCACCTCAACCCCCCACCCACTTCTCCTTCCACTAACGCTTGTTAATTTCCTGGAGTTAGGTGTCTCTCATGTTTTGTCACCTTCACTGATATTTTCACTCATTTTCTCTCCTTTCTCTTTATTCCTTTTCATTATTTTTTATATTCCCCAAACGAATGAGACCATATAATGTTTCTCCTTCTCCGATTGACTTAATTTACTCAGCGTAATACCCTCCAGTTCCAACCACGTCGAAGCAAATAGTGGGTATTTGTGGTTTCAAATGGCTGAGTAATATTCCATTGTATACATAAACCACATCTTCTTTATCCATTCATCTTTCGATGGACACCGAGGCTCCTTCCACAGTTTGGCTATTGTGGACATTGCTGCCAGAAACATGGGTTATATTGGCAGATGTCCCGGCATTTCACTGCATCTGTATCTTTGGAGTAAATGCCCAGCACTGCAATTGCTGGGTTGTAGGGTAGGTCTATTTTGAACTCTTTGAGGAACTTCCACAGAGTTTTCCAGAGTCGCTGCAGTAGTTCACATTCCCAACCACAGTGCAAGAGGGTTCCCCTTTCTCCACATCCTCTCCAACATTTGTTGTTTCCTGTCTTGTTAATTTTCCCCATTCTCACAGGTGTGAGGTGGTATCTCATTGTGGTTTTGATTTGTATTTCCCTGATAGCCAGTGATGCGGAGCATTTCCTCCTGTGCTTGTTGGCCATGTCTATGTCTTCCTCTGTGAGATTTCTCTTCATGTCTTTTGCCCATTTCATGATTGGATTGTTTGTTTCTTTGATGCTGAGTTTAAGAAGTCCTTTATAGATCTTGGAAACTAGCCCTTTATCTGATACATCATTTGCAAATATCTTCTCCCATTCTGTAGGTTGTCTTTTAGTTTTGTTGACTGTATCCTTTGCTGTGCAAAAGCTTCTTATCTTGATGAAGTCCCAATAGTTCATTTTTGCTTTTGTTTCTTTTGCCTTCATGGATGAATCTTGCAAGAAGTTACTGTGGCCAAGTTCAAAAAGGGTGATGCCTGTGTTCTCCTATAAGATTTTGATGGAATCTTGTCTCACACATTTAGATCTTTCATCCATTTTGAGTTTGTCTTTGTGTATGGTGTAAGAGAATGGTCTAGTTTCATTCTTCTGCATGTGGAGGTCCAATTTTCCCAGCACCATTTATTTAAGAGACTGTCTTTTTTCCAGTGCATAGTCTTTCCTCCTTTGTCGAATATTAGTTGACCATAAAGTTGAGGATCCACTTCTGGGTTCTCTATTCTGTTCCATTGATCTATGTGTCTGTTTTTGTGCCAGTAAACACTGTCTTCATAACCACAGCTTTGTGGTAGAAATCTGGCATTGTGATGCCCCCAGATATGGTTTTCACTTTAAAGATTTCCCTGGCTATTCGGGGTCTTTTCTGATTCCACACAAATCTGACAGTAATTTGTTCCAGCTCTCTGAAGAAAGTCCATGGTATTTGATAGGGATTACATTAAATACGTAAATTGTCCTGGGTAACATTGACATTTTCATAATTTTAATTTTTCCCACCCATGAGCATGGAATATTTTTCCATCTCTCTGTGTCTTCCCCAATTTCTTTCAGAAGTGTTCTGTCATTTTTAGGCAATAGATCCTTTACCTCTTTGGTTAGGTTTATTGCTAAGTATTTAATGCCTTTGGGGTGCAGTTGTAAATGGGATTGACTCCTTAATTTCTCTTTCTTCAGTCTCATTATTAGTGTATAGAAATGCCACTGACTTCTGGGCATTGATTTTGTATCCTGCCACACTACCAAATTGCTGTATGAGTTCTAACAGTCTTGGTGGAGTCTTTTGGTTTTCTATGTACAGGATCATGTCATCTGCAAAGAGGGGGAGTTTGACTTTTTCTTTGCCATTTGAATGCATTTTATTTCTTTTTTTGCCTGTTGCTGAGGCCAGGACTTCTAGTATTATGTTTAATAGCAGTGGTGAGAGTGGACTTCCCTGTCTTGTTCCTGATCTTACAGGAAAGGCTCCCAGTATTTCCCCATTGAGAATGATATTTGCTGTGGGCTTTTTGTAGATGGATTTTAAGATGCTGAGGAATGTTCCCTCTATCCGTACACTCTGAAGAGTTTTGATCAGGAATGGATGCTGTATTTTGTCAAATGCTTTCTCTGCATCTATTGAGAGGATCATATGGTTATTGGTTCTCTTGCTGATATGATCAGTCACATTGATTGTTTTACGAGTGTTGAACCAGCCTTGTGTCCCGGGGATAAATCTCACTTGGTCAAGGTGAATAATCCTCCTAATGTATCGTTGTATCCTTTTGGCTAGTATCTTGTTGAGAATTTTTGCATCCTGTTCATTAGGGATATTGGGCTATAAATCTCCTTTTTGGTGGGGTCTTTGGTTTTGGAATTAAGGTGATGCTGGCCTCAAAGAACGAGTTTGGAAGTATTCCATCTCCTTCTATCTTTCTGAACACCTTAAGTAGAATAGGTATGGTTTCTTCTTTAAACGTTTCATAGAATTCCCCAGGGAAGCCATCTGGCCCTGGACTTTTGTGTCTTGGGAGGTTTTTGATGACTGCTTCAATTTCCTCCCTGGTTATTGGCCTGTTCAGGTTTTCTTTCTTTCTTTTCTTTTTTTTTTTAGGTTTTCTATTTCTTCCTGTTCCAGTTGTGGTAGTTTCTGGTTTTCCAGAAATGCGCTGATTTCTTCTAGATTGCCTAATTTATTGGCCTATAGCTGTTCATAATATATTTTTAAATCGTTTGTGTTTCCTTGGTGTTTGTGGTGATCTCTCCTTTCTCTTCATGATTTTATTAATTTGAGTCTTTTCTCTCTTCTTTATAATAAGGCTGGCTAATGGTTTATCTATCTTATTAATACTTTCAAAGAACCAACCCTTGGTTTTATATATGTTCCACAGGTCTTCTGGTCTCTATTTCATTGAGTTCTGCTCGAATCTTTTTTTTTTTTAACTTTTTTTTAATTCTGTGACTGAATTCTTTTTTTTAATAAAATAATTTTTATGGGTGTTCAATTTACCAAATTACAGAATAACACACAGTGCTCATCCCGACAAGTGTGCCCCTCAAGCCCGAAACCCACTCACCCCCTCCTCCTGCCTTCCTCCCCTTCCACCACCCCTAGTTCGTTTCCCAGAGTTCGGAATCTATGTCCTGTCTCCTTTTCTGATATTTCCCACATATTTCTTCTCCCTTCCCTTATATTCCCTTTAACTATTATTTATATTCCCCAAATGAATGAGAACAAACACTGTTTGTCCTACTCCAATTGACTTACTTCACTCAGTATAATACCCTCCAGTTCCATCCACTTTGAAGCAAATGGTGGGTATTTGTCGTTTCTAATGGCTGAGGAATATTCCATTGTATATATAAACCACATCTTTATCCATTCATCTTTCGATGGACACTGAGGCTCCTTCCACAGTTTGGCTATTGTGGACTTTGCTGCTAGAAACATCGGGGTGCAGGTGTCCCGGCGTTTCATTGCATCTGAATCTTTGGGGTAAATTCCCAACAGTGTAATTGCTGGGTTGTAGGGCAGGTCTATTTTTAACTCTTTGAGGAACCTCCACACAGTTTTCCAGAGTGGATGCACCAGTTCAATTTCCAACAACAGTGCAAGAGGGTTCCCTTTCCTCTGCATCTCTCCAACATTTTTTGTTTCCTGCCTTGTTAATTTTCCCCATTCTCACTGGTGTGAGGTGGTATCTCATCATGGTTTTGATTTGTATTTCCCTGATGGCAAGTGATGCAGAGCATTTTCTCATGTGCATGTTGGCCATATCATTGTCTTCCTCTGTTAGATTTCTCTTCATGTCTTTTGCCCATTTCATGATTGGATTGTTTGTTTCTTTGATGCTGAGTTTAAGAAGTCCTTTATAGATCTTGGAATCTAGCCCTTTATCTGATACGTCATTTGCAAATATCTTCTCCCATTCTGTAGGTTCTTTTAGTTTTGTTGACTGTATCCTTTGCTGTGCAAAAGCTTCTTATCTTGATGAAGTCCCAATAGTTCATTTTTGCTTTTGTTTCTTTTGTCTTCGTTGATGTATCTTGCAAGAAGTTTCTGTGGCCAAGTTCAAAGTGTGTTCCCTGTGTTCTCCTCTAGGATTTTGATGGCATCTTGTCTCACATTTAGATCTTTCATCCATTTTGAGTTTATCTTTGTGTATGGTGAAAGAGAGTGGTCCAGTTTCATTCTTCTGCATGTGGATGTCCAATTTTCCCAGCACCATTTATTGAAGAGACTGTCTTTCTTCCAATGGATAGTCTTTCCTTCTTCATCGAATATCAGTTGGCCATAAAGTTCAGGGTCCACTTCTGGGTTCTCTATTCTGTTCCATTGATCTATGTGTCTGTTTTTGTGCCAGTACCACACTGTCTTGATGACCACAGCTTTGTAGTACAACCTGAAATCTGGCATTGTGATGCCCCCAGATGTGGTTTTCTATTTAAAATTCTCCTGGCTATTCGGGGTCTTTTTTGATTCCACACAAATCTTAAAATAATTTGTTCTAACTCTCTGAAGAAAGTCCATGGTATTTTGATAGGGATTGCATTAAACGTGTATATTGCCCTGGGTAACATTGACATTTTCACAATATTAATTCTGCCAATCCAAGAGCATGGAATATTTTTCCATCTCTTTGTGTCTTCCTCAATTTCTTTCAGAAGTGTTCTAGAGTTTTTAGGGCATAGATCCTTTACCTCTTTGGTGAGGTTTATTCCGAGGTATCTTATGCTTTTGGGTGCAATTGTAAATGGGATTGACTCCTTAATTTCTCTTTCTTCAGTCTCATTGTTAGGGTATAGAAATGCCACTGATTTCTGGGCATTGATTTTGTATCCTGCCACGCTACCGAATTGCTGTATGAGTTCTAGCAATCTTGGCGGGGAGACTTTTGGGTTTTCTATGTAGAGTATCATGTCATCGGTGAAGAGGGAGAGTTTGACTTCTTCTTTGTCAATTTGAATGCCTTTAATGTCTTTTTTGTTGTCTGATTGCTGAGGCTAGGACTTCCAATATTATGTTGAATAGCAGTGGTGAGAGTGGACATCCCTGTCTTGTTCCTGATCTTAGGGGAAAGGCTCCCAGTGCTTCCCCATTGAGAATGATATTTGCTGTGGGCTTTTCGTAGATGGCTTTTAAGATGTCGAGGAAAGTTCCCTCTATCCCTACACTCTGAAGAGTTTTGATCAGGAATGGATGCTGTATTTTGTCAAATGCTTTCTCTGCATCTAATGAGAGGGTCATATGGTTCTTGGTTTTTCTCTTGCTGATATGATGAATCACATTGATTGTTTTACGGGTGTTGAACCAGCCTTGCATCCCGGGGATAAATCCTACTTGGTCATGGTGAATAATTTTCTGAATGTGTTGTTGGATCCTACTGGCCAGTATCTTGTTGAGAATTTTTGCATCCATGTTCATCAGGGATATTGGTCTGTAATTCTCCTTTTTGGTGGGGTCTTTGTCTGGTTTTGGAATTAGGGTGATGCTGGCCTCATAGAACGAATTTGGAGTACTCCATCTCTTTCTATCTTTCCAAACAGCTTTAGGAGAATAGGTATGGTTTCTTCTTTAAACGTTTGATAAAATTCCCCTGGGAAGCCATCTGGCCCTGGCCTCTTGTGTCTTGGGAGGTTTTTGATGACTGCTTCAATTTCCTCCCTTTCCAGTTTTGGTAGTTTTCGGCTTTCCAGGAATGTGTCCATTTCTTCTAGATTGCCTAATTTATTGGCATATAGCTGTTCATAATATGTTTTTAAAATCGTTTGTATTTCCTTGGTGTTGGTAGTGATCTCTCCTTTCTCATTCCTGATTTATTAATTTGAGTCTTCTCTCTCTTCTTTTTAATAAGGCTGGCTAATGGTTTATCTATCTTATTAATTCTTTCAAAGAACCAACTCCTGATTCTGTTCATCTGTTCCTCAGTTCTTCTGGTCTCGATTTCATTGAATTCTGCTCGAATTTTAATTAACTCTCTTCTTGTGCTGGGCGTAGGGTCCATCTGCTGTTTTTTCTCTAGCTTCTTTAGGTGTAAGTTTAGCTTTTGTATTTGAGTTCTTTCCAGTTTTTGAATGGATGCTTGTATTGCGATGTATTTCCCCCTTAGGACTGCTTCTGCTGCATCCCAAATTTTTTGAACTGTTGTATCTTCATTCTCATTAGTTTCCATGAATCTTTTTAATTCTTTCTTAATTTCCTGGTTGACCCTTTCATCTTTGAGCAGGATCGTCCTTAACCTCCACGTGTTTGAGGTCCTTCTAAACTTCTTCTTTTTATTTAGTTCTAATTTCAAGACATTATGGTCTGAGAATATGCAGTGTACGATCCCAATCTTTTGGTATCTGTTCAGACCCGATTTGTGACCCAATTTGTGGTCTATTCTGGAGAAAGTTCCATGTGCACTTGAGAAGAATGTGTATTCGTTGAGTTTGGATATAAAGTTCTGTAGATATCTGTGAAATCCATCTGGTCCAGTGTATCATTTAAGCTCTCATTTCTTTGGAGATATTGTGCTTAGAAGACCTATCAGGGATAGAAAGAGCTAGATTGAAGTCACCAAGTATAAGTGTATTATTATCTAAGAATTTCTTCACTTTGGTTATTAATTGTTTTAAATATTTGGCAGCTCCCACATTCGGGGCATATATATTGAGGATTGTTAAGTCCTCTTGTTGGATAGATCCTTTAAGTATGAGTTAGTGTCCCTCTTCATCTCTCACTACAGTCTTCGGGGTAAATTTTAGTTGATCTGATATAAGGATGGCTACCCCTGCTTTCTTTTGAGGACCATTTGAATGGTAAATGGTTCTCCAACCTTTTGTTTTCGGGCTGTAGGAGTCCTTCCGTCTAAAATGAGTCTCTTGTAGACAGCAATAGATGGGTCCTGCTTTTTTATCCAGTCTGAAACCCTGCACCTTTTGATGGGGTCATTAAGCCTGTTCACGTTCAGAGTTACTATCGACAGATATGAGTTTAGTTACATCATGATATCTATTCAGTCCTTGTTTTTGTGGATTGTTGCACTGAACTTCTTCTTAAAGGGGAATGTTAAGAGTCCCCTTAAAATTTCTTGCAGAGCTGGTCTGGAGGTCACATATTCTTTCAGTTGCTGCTTGTCTTGGAAGCTCTTTATCTCTCCTTCCATTTTGAATGAGAGCCTTGCTGGATAAAGTATTCTTGGTTGCATGTTCTTCTCATTTAGGACCCTGAATATATCCTGCCAGCCCTTTCTGGCCTGCCAGGTCTCTGTGGAGAGGTCTGCTGTTACCCTAATACTCCTCCCTATAAAATCAGAGATTTCTTGTCTCTTGCTGCTTTAAGGATCTTCTCTTTATCTTTGGAATTTGCAAGCTTTACTATTAAATGTCGAGGTGTTGAATGATTTTTATTGATTTTAGGGGGGGATCTCTCTATTTCCTGGATCTGAATGCCCGTTTCCCTTCCCAGATTAGGAAAGTCTTCAGCTAGGATTTGTTCAAATACATATTCTGGCCCTCTGTCCCTTTTGGCACCCTCAGGAACCCCAATTAAACGTAGGTTTTTCTTCCTCAGGCTGTCGTTTATTTCCCTTCATCTGTCTTCATGGTCTTTTAATTGTCTGTGTCTTTTTTCCTCAGTTTCCCTCTTTGCCATCAACTTGTCTTCTATGTCACTCACTCGTTCTTCCACCTCGTTAACCCTCGTCGTTAGGACTTCTAGTTTGGATTGCATCTCATTCAATTGATTTTTAATTTCTGCCTGATTGGATCTAAATTCTGCAGTCATGAAGTCTCTTGAGTCCTTTAAGCTTTTTTCTAGAGCCACCAGCAGCTGTATAATAGTGCTTCTGAATTGGCTTTCTGACATTGAATTGTAATCCAGATTTTGTAACTCTGTGGGAGAGAGGACTGTTTCTGATTCTTTCTTTTGAGGTGAGGTTTTCCTTCTAGTCATTTTGCTCAGTGCAGAGTGGCCAAAAACAAGTTGTATTGGGAAAAGGAGAAAAAGAGAGAGAGAGAAGGAAAGAATAGAGAAAAAGATAAAACAAAAAAGGAAGAAAAAAGGAAAAAAAGAGAAGAAAAAGAGAAAGATAAAGAAAGAAGTTGAAAAAAAGGGTGGGGGAAGCAATCAGAAATCAAAAAGAAAAAAAAACACAGGGGAGTATCTTCTGATTCTGTATACTTTAAGTCCCTTGACTCCCCTGGAACTTGTCCGTCTAGCTGGTCTTCTGGGGGAGGGGCCTGTTTTGCTGATTTTCATGTGTTAGCACTTGGGGGAGCTGCTCTGCCTCCTGCCTGGTGCAGGGCTCAGTGGGGGTTGTTTACCTCTCGAGGCCCGAGGAGGAACAACCCCAGTGGTGGCGGCAGCTCTGGAGCCCTGGATTCAGTTCCCCCAGTAACTCCGGAGCTCTCCGTCTGCAGGGGCCTGGATGCTCTGGGGCGGGGCAGCTGATCTGCTTAGCTAGGGGCAGGAGCGTCCTCGCTGTCCTGGGCCCTCCTGACCTCTGCCTATCCCGTGGGGGGTCGGATCCTGGTCTGTGTCCCAGCGCCTAGTGCTCCCGGGCCTGCGCTGTTGGATTCGCTTTCCTGGTTGGGCAGCCACTTCCCCGGAGCTGCTGCCCGAGCCCCTCTGAGCTGCTCCCGGCCTTGCAGCCCCCTCTGTACGGAGCCTCTTCCTCTGCCGGAGCCGCCTCCAAGCCCCTCCGAGCTGCTCCTGCCCCGCAGCCCCCTCCGCGGAGCCGCCCCAGCACCCCCCCAGCTGCTCCCGCCCCACAGCCCCCTCCGCGGAGCCGCCCCCGAGCCCCTCCGAGCTGCTCCGGGTCCCGCTGTGTGCGCTGCAGCCCTTAGGGAGCTCGGCGCACTCTCCCGGGGCGCAGGTGCTGTTAATGTCCCCGGGAGCCCGAGGGCATCCCCGCCCTCCTGGGTCCTGCTCCACCTCCCCGGGAGCCGCCGCCCGAGCCCCTCCAGAGCTGCTCCGGGTCCCGCCGCACTTAGGGAGCTCTGCGCACTCTCCTGGGGTGCAGGTGTCTGTTAGTGTCCCAGGGAGCCTGAGTGCATCCCCGCCCTCCTCGGGTCCTGCTCTAACTCCCTGCGAGGCCTTTCCGCCCGGGAAGGTTGGTGCAGCTCCTGCTCCTCCGGGACGGGGCTCTCCTGTCCTGGGGACACTCGCCCCGGCCTCAGCCCTGCTCCTCGCGGGGCCCCTCCCCCTTGGAGGCCTTTTGTTTCTTTATTTCTTTTTCCCCGTCTTCCTACCTTGATAGAAGCACGAACTCTTCTCACTGTAGCGTTTCAGCTGTTCTCTCTTTAAATCTCAGGCCGAATTCGTAGATTTTCAGGATGATTTTAAGGTTATCTAGGTAATCTGGTGGGGACAGGTGATTTGGGGACCTTACTCTCCGCCGTCTTGCCCCTTCTCCCCACTTAAAGGCATTTGAACACATATCCAAAGGAACTGTGGAGGCTCGATGTAAATGCGGCACTTAATTCTGAGAAACAAATACTCCTTGAAGGCAGCTTCTGACCAGCCTCAAACATAAGGGGCTTAGATCCGACGTCTCCAGTAGGTGTGGAGTCTTAATGGAAAGGCACTGTGCTCATCTCTTGAAAAGAAACATTCATTGAACTCTGCTTTAAACAATTCTCTCACTAACAGGTGTTAGAACATAGTTCCACTGGTGTGCAAAGGTGAGATGGAAATGCGCTCTACTGAACGCTGAGACAAACACATTCCTTTTTCTGAAATCTCAGAAAAACACTGAGATTTCATTTAGCCTCTCACGTAAGAGAGATAGAAAATACACAGCAGTCGATGTGCAATGGAAATGCTATAAAGATAACTGGGAAAAGCAGGGCTCTTTGCGTGCGCCTTTCCACTACGCTCTCCATAAAGGCATTAGAACATACAGCCAAAGGAGTTGTGGAGGCATGAGGCAAATGCGATATACATAACTCTGATGAGCATTCCTGAAAGGCAGCTTTGGACAAGCCTCTCACATAAGGGCATTAGAACCTAAGTCCACAGTACATGTGGAGGCCGAATGGAAATGCACGGGGCTCAACTCTCAGAGACAAGCATTCCTTGAATGTACTTTTATTTTATTTTATTTTAATTTATTTATGATAGGCACACAGTGAGAGAGAGAGAGGCAGAGACACAGGCAGAGGGAGAAGCAGGCTCCATGCACCGGGAGCTCGACGTGGGATTCGATCCCGGGTCTCCAGGATCGCGCCCTGGGCCAAAGGCAGGCGCCAAACCGCTGCGCCACCCAGGGATCCCCTGAATGTACTTTTATACTGGATTCTCCCATATGGGAGGTATACCTAGCTCAACTGTAGGTGACGAAGTGCCATGGAGGAGATTCACTGGAAATAACAGAGAACATCCAGCATTCCTGCATTGCAGCTCTCAATGAACCTCTTCTATATCAGAGATAGAACTAAGTCAACAGTAGGTGATGAGGTGCCATAGAAATGTGTCGTCTTTAACTGTGCAAAAGCAGCATTCCTGCACTGCACCTTTCAACTAGCCTCTCCCATAAGGGAGTTAGAAGCTATCTACACATATCAGTGGAGTGCTGTGGAGATACTAATAGTGAACTATGACAGTCATTCCTTGGGTGCAGCTATTGACTACATTCTTCCACAAAGTCATCAGGACGTCAAGCAAAAGTAAGTGTGGAGTCTCAAGGGAAATGTGCTATACTTAACTCCGAGAAATAAGTGTTCTTCAGAGGCATCATCTGAGAAGCCTCCAACATGACAGAGCAAGAATCTATAACCATAGATGTGGAGATCCAATGGAAATGAAGTGTCCTGAACTCTCAGTAAGAAGCATAGCTTGAATGCAGATTTCAAATAGCGCTTCACCTATGGGGAGTTAGAACCCAGCTCTACTGTAGCAGAGGAGGTGCCCTGGAAAGGAGCTGAACTGAACTTTGAGAAGCAAGCATTCTTTCGCTGCAACGTTCCCCTAGCGTCTCATCTACGGGATGTAGAAGCTATCTCCACAGGTGTGGAGGGGCCATGGAAGTGCTGTATATTTAACTGAGAAACCATCACTTGTTGAGTGCAGCTCTTGGCAATGATCTTACCTATCGGCAAGATAGTGTAAACCAGTCTTTTTTTTTTAGATTTTATTTTTTCATGATAGACAAAGAGAGAGAGAGGCAGAGATACAGGCAGAGGGAGAAGCAGGCTCCATGCCAAGAGCCTGACGCAGGACTCGATCCTGGGACTCCAGGATCGTGCCCTGGGCCAAAGGCAGGCGCCAAACCGCTGAGCTACCCAGGGATCCCGGCAAGAGAGTGTAGATAAAAAATGTGGAGCCTCCATGGAAATGCAGTATACCGAATTCTGAGATAGAAGCATTTCTTGAAGGCAGCTTCTTAAAAGCGTGTAACATAAAGGATCTGGAAGCTATGTCCTAGTATGTGTGGCAGTCCTTGGAGAGGCCCTGTGCTCAGCGCTCAGAAAGAAGCATTCCTTGAATAGAGCTTTAGACTAGTCTCTCTTATAAGACTAGTCTAAATGGCCACAGGAGTGGAAGGGCCATGGAAATGCTATGGATCAAACTGCGAACAATGAGAGTCCCTCCAGTGCAGCTATCCCCAACCTTCTCCCCTGTCTACATTAGAACCTATAATAGAAGAAGCTGTGGAGGATCAGGAAATACAGTTTACTGAACTCTGAGAAACAAGCATTATCAGCTTCTGAAAATCATCTCATAAGGAAGTTAGATCCTAGTGCACAGTTGCTGTGGAGGCCCAATGAAAGGCCCTGGGCTCAAGTCTCAAGCGCATTTCCATCTCACCTCCTCTCCTCTAGTGCAGCTAGATTCTAACTCCCATAGGTGAGAGTGGCGTTCAATGAATGCTTCTTTTTGAGAGATGAGCACAGTGCCTTTCCATTAGGCCTCCACACCTACTGTTGACATGGTTTCGAAATCACTTATGTTTGAGGCTTGCCAGAAATTGCCTTCAAGGTATGCTTGTTTCTCAGAGTTAAGTATGGCGCATTTCCCTCTAGAGACTCCAATTCCTTTGGATATGTGTTCAAATGACTTTATATGCTGCACTCAGGTTTCTCTGGTTTCTCATACTTAACTTGGTAGCATTTCCATGGCACCTTTACTGCTGTGGAGAGAACTACCTCCATATGAGAGACACTTGTTGAATGCTGCATTGCAGGAGTGCTTGTTGCTCAGAGTTAAGTACAGTGCATTTCCATGGCACCTCCTCACCTAGTTACTAGGCTGTAACTCCCATAGGTAAGAGGCTAGTTGAAAGCTTCATTCAAGGAATTCTTTCTGAATGTTAAGCTCAGGGCCTTTCCACCTGGCCTATACACCTACTCTCAAAAGAGCTTTTATCTGTCTTCTGTTAGAGTCTTGTCACAAGTTATCTGCAAGGACTGCTTGTTTCTGATAGTTCAGAGGGTCACATTGCCCTGAAACCTCCCAGGTGCTTTTGATCTAGGTTCTAATGGCACTAGGGGAGAGGGTAGTGGAAAGTTGCTTTCCAGGAATGCTCATTGCTCATAGTTCACTACATAGCATCTCCATCAGCTGACCACTCCTGTGGAGATAGCTTCTCTCTCCTGTACGTGAGTGGCTGTTGGAAAGCTGCAGGGCCTGGATGTTTGCATCCCTCCCAGAGTTCAGTACAGTGCCTTTCTATGGCATCTCCTCATCTAGAGTGGGGGAGAATATTTGAATCCTGCATTCAATGAATGTTTCATTCCGAGTCTTGAGCACAGTGCCTTCCCATCAGGCCTCCACATTTTCTGTGGACATAGGTTCTCAATGCCTTCTGTTAGAGATGTGGGAGAATCCGACTACAGGGAAAGATGTTTTCTCATATTTCAGTTGACCTAATGCCCCCTATCCTCCACAGGCTTGTTTGATGTAGATTCAAATGCAGGTTCCTGAGAATGTAGTGGGAATCTGCATTTAAAAATCGCTAGATGCAAAAAAAAAATCGCTAGATGCTCACTTCACAACAAAGCCTTTCCATGGCACCTTACTGCTGTGGGGATAGCCTACCATCCCTAGGGTGAGAGGCTAATGGAAGACTGCAGGGCAGGAAGCCTTGTGTCACAGAGTTCAATACAATGCATGACCAGGTCACAACCTCACCTATAGTGCTTCTAAGTTTTTAACTCCCATAGGTGAGAGCCTAGTTGAGACCTGTTTTTAGGAATGCATCTTTCTGACTATTGAGTTCAAGGCTTTTCCTTTGGGCCTCCACACCTAATGTGGACATTGTTTTTAACTGCCTTATTTTATTTTAGAGGCTTGTCAGAAGCTGCCTGCCAGGAATGCTTCTTTTTTTAAATAAATTTATTTTTTATTGGTGTTCAATTTGTCAACATACAGAATAACACTCAGTGCTCATCCCGTCAAGTGCCCTTTCAGTGCCAACCACCCAGTCACCCCCACCCCCCGCCCTCCTCCCCTTCCACCACCCCTAGTTCGTTTCCCAGAGTTAGGAGTCTTTCATGTTCTGTCTCCCTTTCTGATATTTCCCACTTATTTTTTTCTCCTTTCCCCTTTATTCCCTTTCACTATTTTTTATATTCCCCAAATGAGTGAGGCCATATAATGTTTGTGTTTCTCCGATTGACTTACTACACTCAGCATAATAACCTCCAGTTCCATCCATGTCGAAGCAAATGGTGGGTATTTGTCGTTTCTAATGGCTGAGTAATATTCCAGGAATGCTTCTTTATCAAGTTCAGTAGGCTGCATTTCCCTCACGATTCAACAGGTCCTTTTGATATATTTTCTAATGCTGCTATTTGAGGACGTAGTGGATAGCTACTCTCTAGAAATGCTTTTTGATCACAGTTCATTCCATAGTATTTCCAAGACCTCTCCACAGGAGATGAGAGTCTAGCTGAGAGCTCCGTTCAATGAATTCTTTTTACTGAGAGTGAAGCACAGCGCCTTTCCTGTGAGTCTCCACAACTACTGTGGAGAAAGACTCGAACTCCGCTATGTTAGAATTTGTCGGAGGTGGCCTGAAAGGAAAGCTTGTTTCTCTGCATTCAATAGGCCACATTTCTCTCGAGCCTCTAGGAGTTCTTTTGATGTAGGTTCTGTTGCTAGTTCAGAGGGTCTATAAATCTGTGCTCAAGGAACGCTGCTTGCTCACAGCTACCTACAGAGCATTTCCACGAATCCTTCACTACTATGTGGATAGTTTCTAACTCTCTTATCTGAGAGGCTAGTTAAAAGCTGCAGGGGAGAAATGCTGGCTACTTAGATTTCAGTACAGTGCATTTCCCTGGCACCTCTTCACCTAAAGTGGAGTTAGGTTCAAACTCCATTGTTGAGAACCTTGACAAAAGCTGTATTCAAGGAATGCTGCTTTCTGAAAGTTGAGCTCAGGGGCTTTCATTGGGCCTCACACCAACTGTGGACTAGGATCTAAGTTCCATATGAGAGATGATTTTCTGAAGCTGCCTACAGTTAACAATTGTTTCTCAGAGGTCAGTAGACTGCATTTACCTCGAGCCTCCTCAGCTTCTTTTGATATAGGTCCTAATGCAGACAAGTGAGAGGGTAGGGGATATCTGTACTGAAGGGACTCTGTTCATAGATTTTCCCTCCTTATATGAGAGATTTGTCAAAAGCTGCATTCAAGGAATGCTTCTTTCTGAGTGCTGAACATAGGGCCTTTCCATGGACTGCCACATGTACTTGGATAGCTTTCCAGGTCCCTTATGTCAGATGCTTTTTAGAACCTTCCATCAAGAAACGATGGTATTCCAGGATTCAGGGTATTCCATTTCCATGGAGACTCCACGTGTACTTTTGATATATATTCCAGGCTCATGGATTAGAAGAATTAACATTGTGAAGATGTCAAAACTACCCAAGGGCAATTTACACATTTAATGCAAACCTTATCAAAATACAAATGACTTTATTCAGGGAGTTTCAACAAATCATCGTAAGATTTGTGTGGATTCAGAAAATACCCCGAATAGCCAGGGGAATACTGAAAAAGAAAACCAGAGCCAGGGGCATCACAATGCCGGGTTTCAGGTTGTACTACAAAGTTGTGATCATCAAGACAGTGTGGTACTGGCACAAAAACAGACACATAGATCAATGGAACAGAATAAAGAACCCAGAAATGGGCCCTCAACTCAATGGTCAACGAATATTCCACAAAGCAGTAAAGACTATCCACTGGAAAAAGGACAGTCTCTTCAAGAAATGATGCTGGGACAGCCACGTGCAGGAGAATGAAACAAGACCATTCTCTTATGTCAGACACAAAGATAAACTCAAAATGGATAAAAGATCTAAATGTGAGACAAGAATCCATCAAATTCCTACAGGACAACACAGGCAACACCCTTTTTGAACTTGGCCACAGCAACTACTTCCAAGATACATCTATGAAGGCAAGGGAAACAAAAGCAAAAATGAACTATTGGGACTTCATCAAGGTAAAAAGCTTCTGCAAAGCAAAAGAAACAGTCAACAAAACTAAAAGACAACCTACAGAATGGGAGAAGATATTTGTAAATGACATATCAGAAAAAGGGCTAGTATCCAAGATCTCTAAAGAACGTATTAAACTCAACAGCAAAGAAACAAACAATCCAATCATGAAATGGGTAAAAGACATGAACAGAAATTTCACAGAACATACACATGGCCAACAAGCACATGAGAAAATGCTCCGCATCAGTTGCCATCAGGGAAACAAAACAAAACCACAGTGAGATACCACGTCACACCAGTGAGAATGGTGAAAATTAACAAGAAAGGAAACAAGAAATTTTGGAGAGGATGTGGAGAAAGGTGAACTCTCTTGCACTGTTGGTGGGAATGTGAGCTGGTATAGCCACTCTGGAAAACTGTGTGGAGGTTCCTCAAAGAGTTAAAAAAAATCTGCCCTATGACCCAGCAATTGCACTGCTGGGAATTTACCCCAAAGATACAGATGCAGTGAAATGCCAGGACACCTGCACCCTGATGTTTATAGCAGCAATGTCCACAATAGCCAAACTGTGGAAGGAGCCTCAGTGTCCATAGAAAGATGAATGGATAAAGAAGCTGTGGTATATGGATACAATGGAATATTACTCAGCCATTAAAAATGACAAGTACCCACCATTTGCTTCGACGTGGATGGAACTGGAGGGTATTATGCTGGGTGAAATAAGTCAATTGGAGAAGGACAAACATTATATGGTCTCATTCATTTGGGGAATATAAAAAATAGTGAAAGGGAATAAAGGGGAAAGGAGAAAAATGAGTGGGAAATATCAGAGAGGGAGACAGAAGATGAGAGACTCCTAACTCTGGAAAACGAACAAGGGGTGGTGGAAAGGGAGGTGGGCGGGGAGTGGGGGTGACTGAGTGACGGGCACTGAGGTGGGCACTTGATGGGATGAGCACTGGGTGTTATGCTATATGTTGGCAAATGGAACTCCAGTAAAAACACTCTACAAAATAAAAAATAAAGAAATTCAAATACCCCCTATTTGCTTCTACATGGATAGAACTGGAGGGTATTATGCTGAGTGATGTAGGTGAGAGAGGGTCAAACATTTTGTGGTTTTATTCTTTCGGGACAATAAAAAATAGTGAAGGGGATTAAAAGGGAAAGGAGAGAAAATGAGTGGGAAATATCAGAGAGGGAGACAAAACATGGGAGACTCCTAACTCTGGGAAACAAACAAGGGATAGTGGAAGAGGAGGTGGGTGGTTTCATGGGGTGACTGGATGATGGGCAGTGAGGGGGACAGTTGACAGATAAGTACTGGGTGCTACAATATATGTTTGAAGTAGAACCCCAATAAAAAGCATCATTACTATTACTCTTTTATTATATACAAGGCTAATATAAGTGAAAATAATTGTAAGAACTTTTGTGTTTTGTCGTACACATACAATATGTGATATAATATACTGCAATATACCACATAGTATGCATTTTTGTGTACTGCGTCTTAAAGACTTTTTGTGGACATTATTATTCTTTTTTTTAACTGGATAGAAACTGGGTATTGTAGAAGTCTTGTGACAAGCCCAAAATGACGAGTAATAAACAGCAGGCAAACGCTGTGGTCTGTGTCTTCTGACTCCATGATTCTTTTAACTGAACATATCTTCTTATGAATGATCTGAAGTTGTTTTTTTTTTAATTTGGAGATGTTTTATTTTTTAATAATAAATTTATTTTTTATTGGTGTTCAATTTGCCAACATACAGAATAACACCCAGTGCTCATCTGATCAAGTGCCCCCGTCAGTGCCCGTCACCCATTCACCCCCACCCCCAGCCCTCCTCCCCTTCTACCACCCCTAGTTCGTTTCCCAGAGTTAGGAGTCTTTATGTTTTGTCTCCCTTTCTGATATTTTCTACCCATTTCTTCTCCCTTCCCTTCTATTCCCTTTCACTATTATTTATATTCCCCAAATGAATGAGACCATATAATGTTTGTCCTTCTCCGATTGACTTATTTCACTCAGCATAATACCCTCCAGTTCCATCCACGTTGAAGCAAATGGTGGGTATTTGTAATTTCAAATGGCTGAGTAATACTCCATTGTATACATATACAACATCATAAAGATTCATCTTTCAATGGACACCGAGGCTCCTTCCACAGTTTGGCTATTGTGGACATTGCTGCTAGAAACATCGGGGTGCAGGTGTCCCGGCGTTTCATTGCATCTGTATCTTTGGGGTAAATCTCCAGCAGTGCAATTGCTGGGTCATAGGGCAGGTCTATTTTTAACTGTTTGAGGAACCTCCACACAGTTTTCCAGAGTGGCTGCACCATTTCACATTCCCACCAACAGTGTAAGAGGGTTCCCTTTTCTCCACATCCTCTCCAACATTTGTGGTTTCCTGCCTTGTTAATTTTCCCCATTCTCACTGGTGTGAGGAAAGCTGTGGTCATCAAGACAGTGTGGTACTGGCACAAAAACAGACACATAGATCAATGGAACAGAATAGAAAATCCAGAAGTGGACCCTCAACTTTATGGTCAACTAATATTTGATAAAGGATGAACGACTATCCACTGGAAGAAAGACAGTCGTTTCAATAAATGGTGCTGGGAAAATTGGACATCCACATGCAGAAGAATGAAACTATACCACTCTCTTGTACCATATACAAAGATAAACTCAAAATGGATGAAAGATCTAAATGTGAGACAAGATTCCATCAAAATCCTAGAGGAGAACACAGGCAACACCCTTTTTGAACTTGGCCACAGTAAATTATTGCAAGATACATCCATGAAAGCAAAAGAAACAAAAGAAAAAATAAACTATTGGGACTTCATCAAGATAAGAAGCTTTTGCACAGCAAAGAATACAGTCAACAAAACTAAAAGACAACCTGCAGATTGGGAGAAGATATTTGCAAATGACGTATCAGATAAAGGGCTAGTTTCCAAGACCTATAAAGAACTTATTCAACTCAACACCAAAGAAACAAACAATCCAATCATGAAATGGGAAAAAGACATGAAAAGAAATCTCACAGTGAAAAAAAAAAAGAAATCTCGCAGTGGAAGACATAGACATGGCCAACACGCACATGAGGAAATGCTCTGCATCACTTGCCATCAGGGAAATACAAATCAAAACCACAGCAGTGAGAATGGGGAAAAATAACAAGACAGGAAATAAGTGTTGGAGACGATGTGGAGAAAGGGGAACACTCTTGTACCGTTGGTCGTAATGTGAACTAGTGCAGCCACTCTGGAAAACTGTGTGGAGGTTCCTCAAAGAGTTAAAAATAGAACTAACCTACGACATAGCTATTGCCGTGCTGGGGATTTACCCCAAAGATACAGATGCAGTGAAACACCAGGACACCTGCACCCTGATGTTTATCGCAGCAATGTCCACAATAGCCAAACTGTGGAAGGAGCCTCGGTGTCCATCGAAAGATGAATGGATAAAGAAACTGTGGTATTCGCTCAACACCTTGACATTTAATAGTGAAACGTGCAAATTCCAAAGATAAAGAAAAGATCCTTAAAGTACCAAGTGACAAGAAATCTCTAACTTTTATGGGGAGAAATATTAGATTAACAGCAGACCTCTCCACAGAGACCTGGCAGGCCAGAAAGGGCTGGCAGGATATAGTCAGGGTCCTAAATGAGAAGAACATGCAGCCAAGAACACTTTATCCAGCAAGGCTCTCATTCAGAATAGAAGGAGAGATAAAGAAGATGTGGTCTATGTATACAATGGAATATTATTCAGCCATTAGAAACGACAAATATCCACCATTTGATTCAACGTGGATGAACCTGGAAGGTATTATGCTGAGTGAAATAAGTCAATCGGAGAAGGACAAACATTATATGGTTTCATTCATTTGGGGAATATAAAAAATAATGAAAGGGAATAAAGGGGAAAGGAGAAAAAATGAGTGGGAAATATCAGAAACGGAGACATAACATAAGAGACTCCTAACTCTGGGAAATGAACAGGGGGTGGTGGAAAGGGAGGTGGGCGCAGAGTGGGGGTGACTGGGTGACGGGCACTGAGGAGTGCACTTGATGGGATGAGCACTGGGTTTTATGCTATATGTTGTCAAGTCGAAGTCCAGTAAAAAAAAAAAAAAGTTACTTTAGTGGTTAAAAGACACATATTTAATCTATCAGAGTACATAATGAAACAATTTTATTCTAACGAGAAACAATGTGAGAAACCTACAGCAATAAATTCCATCTGTCCTTCTCCTTCCTGGTTCCTTGCTCTCATTCAGTTCATACTGTGCACCACACAATATACTCTCATTATTTTTGTTTTAAACAATCTATATTCTATGTCTGGATGCTGAGACCTCCCTTTAGTCTGGAAGACTTTTTGAATTTTTCTTGTGATGCTCTTCTGCAGACAAATTATTAACTTTAAAATCTGAAATTTCTCTAAGGACATTTGGGTGGCTCAGTCAGTTGAGTGTCCAACTCTTGGTTGGATCAGGTCATGATCTCAGGGTCTTGGGATCAAGCCCTTCATCAGGCTCTGTGCTTAGGGTGTTTGCTTGAGGATTCTCTCTCTCCTTCTGTTCCTCCCCTTGCTTTCTCTCTCTAAAATAGATAAGTAAATCTTTAAAAATAGTAGATAGATGATAGAGACATAGATAAATAGATAGATGATAGCTAGCTAGCTAGATGATAGATAGATAGATAGATAGATAGATAGATAGATAGATAGATGATAGAATCTGAAACATCTTTACATTCCCTTCATTTTGAGGAATATTTTCACTGAACATAATATTCTTGGTCAATAGGTTTTCCTAGCATCTGAAAGATGACATTTGATTGTCATGGCTTTCAGTGTTTCTCATAAGTTACTCATCATCATTACCTTTATTATCTTGTTTATTCAATGTTTATTTTTCTCTGGTTTCTCTTAAGCTTGTCTCACTGGCTTTCATATCCATCAATTTTACATAAAGTGGCTACATGTATTAGAAATGACAAATACCCACCATTTGCTTCGATGTGGATAGAACTGGAGGGTATTATGCTGAGTGAAATAAGTCAATCGGAGAAGGACAAACATATGGTTTCATTCATTTGGGGAATATAAAAATTAATGAAAGGGAATAAAGGGAAAGGAGTGAAAATATCAGTGAGGGTGACAAAACATGAGAGACACCTAACTCTGGGAAATAAACAAGGGGTAGTGGAAAGGGAGGTGGGCGGGGGGTTGGGGTGACTGGGTGATGGGCACTTGATCAGATGAGCACTGGGTGTTATACCGTATGTTGGCAAATTGAACTCCAATAAAAAAGTGGCTACATGTGATTTTATTTTTTTAAAGATTTTATTTATTTATTCATGAGGAACAGAGAAAGGGAGAGAAACAGGCAGAGGCAGAAGCAGGCACCCCACGAGGAGCCTGATGCAGGACTTGATCCCAGGACCCTGGGATCATGCCCTGAGCCAAAGGCAGAGGCTCAAACACTGAGTCACCAAAGTATCCCTGATTTTATTTTTATTCATCTTGCTTTGGGTTTGGTGAGGGTTTTTTTTTCTAACTTGTGGTGTTGTAATTAGTGTATCTTGTAAAAGTGCATGTTATTATCTTTTCACATAATTTCTCTAGTTCTTCCTTTCTACTGGCACATTTAGAGTTCCAATTATTCATGTGCTAGAGGAGTTAGTATTCTACAGAATGCAGATGCTCTGCTGTTTTCTGGTATTGTATTTTTCCTAACTTAACATTTACACTTTCTTCTTTTATATAAAGCTCATCTCTCTGCTGAAGCGCCCCAGTTGTTCATGATCTACCTTTATCACTAAAATTTTAAATGTAATCATTGCAGTTTTTAAAAATCCCTGTGGTGGCGCAGTGGTTTGGCGCCTGCCTTTGGCCCAGGGCGCGATCCTGGAGACCCGGGATCGAATCCCACATCGGGCTCCCGGTGCATGGAGCCTGCTTCTCCCTCTGCCTGTGTCTCTGCGCCTCTCTCTCTCTCTGTGACTATCATAAATAAATAAAAATAAAAAAAAAGAAAAGAAAAAAAAATCCCTGTCTGAGCATTCTAGCAGCTGGGCTGTCTGTGGGTATGCTTCCTTTGAGTGGTTCCCCTGTACACTTTTCTTGCTTTTTATTGTCATTTGTAATCGTAAACTTTTACTTCATGCTGGACGTTTTGTCAGCTTGGTATGCTATCACAAAATACCACAGACTGAGTAGCTTAAACAACAGACATTTATTTTCATGGGTTTAGAGACTGGGAAGTCCAATCCTGGCAGATTCAGTGCCTGCTTCCTGGTTTGAGTATGGCTGTCTTCTATGGTGTTCTCACATGTCAGAGAAAGGGAGCTAGTCTTTGTCTATTTTTATAAGGACACTAATTACCTCCCAGAGGCCCTACCTCCTCATATTATCCCCTTGGGGGTTAGAGTTTCCACGTAAGTATCTGGGTGGGGATGGGGATCTGGGGGAAGCGGGTGAGGAGGACATAGACATACAGTTCTTATTAGCCAGGGAACAGACCCAGAACTCGTTGAATGAAAAAAGACTGGACTTCCTTGAGGGAAAATTGAAGACATTGCAATGATTATGTATACAAATCTACCTTTAGCCTTGGCATTTTACCAGGGTACAATGAAAAAAGGGAAATATACTCACTGAATGTAGACTATTATGGAAGGAAAGTTAAGAGGAAGTCCCTTCAAATTGCCCTCCTCCTTCAAAATAATAAACTGAAGCTCCAGGGGTATCACAGACGTTGCTACTACCATTAAAGATTTAAAAAAGCAGATAGTAATTCATATCACGCTATCACTTAATCCACCTTTTTCCATTCATTAGACTCTCCTTCAATTTCTTTCATGAATGTCATAGTTTTCGGCGTACAGATCTTTCATCTCCTTGGTTAAATTTATTCCTAAAAATTTGCTGGTTTTGATGCTATTGTAAATGAGATTGCCCTGTTAATTTCTCTTACAGATAGCTCTTTTTACTGTAGAGAAACATAACTGATTGTGGCATGTTGATTTTGTATTCTGAGACTTTGCTGAATTCATTTATTAGTTCAAACAGTTTTTTTGGTGGAGCCTTTAGTGTATTTTTTATATATTTGATCATATTATCTACCCAGAAAATTTTACTTCTTCCTTTTCAATTTGGAATCCTTTTATTTATTTTTTCTTGCCTAATTATGTGGCTAATACTTCACATGCTATGTTGAAGAGATGACAGTAGGACCCTTGTCTTGTTTCTGATCTTAAATGAAATGCATTTAGCTTTCACCACTGAGTACAATGTTAGCCAGAGGCTTGTCATATATGGCCTTAATTATGACAAGGTATGGTCTTCTATACCTAAAGAGATGAGAGTTTTTAATCATAAAAGAATGTTGAATTTTGTCAAATGCTTTTTCTGCATAATATGAGATGAAAATATGATTTTTATCCTTCATTCTGTTAATGTAATATATCGCATTTAGTAATTTTCATGTATTAAACCATCCTTGTGTCTCATGGATAAATCCTTTTTGATTATGGTGTATGATCCTTTGCAGCAGTTCCCCCTTATCTATTTTGCTTTCTGCAGTTTCAGTTACACATGGGAAGAGTTCAGGTGATCTCCTTCTGATGTATCCTCAGAAGGTCAGTAGTAGCTGAACACTATGTCACAGAGCCTGTGTCACTCACCTTCACCTCATCACGTCGGTATTTTATTTTATTTTATTATTTTTTAATAGATTTATTTTTTATTGGTGTTCAATTTACCAACATACAGAATAACATCCAGTGCTCATCCCGTCAAGTGCCCCCCTCAGTGCCCGTCACCCATTCACCCCCACCCCCCGCCCTCCTCCCCTTCCACCACCCCTAGTTCGTTTCCAGAGCTAGGAGTCTTTATGTTCTGTCTCCCTTTCTGATATTTCACGTGGGCATTTTATTATCTCACTGCAGCACAAGGAGAAGAAGGGTGAGTATAGCACAATAAGGTATTTCGAGAGAGAAAGATCACATTCACATAACTTTTGTTACATCATATTTTTATAATTGTTCTATTTTATTATAGTTATAGTTGATTTATTACTGTGATTTATTTAGAGATTAAAGTTTATCAAAAAATAAAAATAAAGTTTATCATAGGTATGTATGAATAGGAAAAACATAGAATATATAGGGTTTTATACTACCTGTGATTCCAGGCAACTCCTAGGGGTTTTGGAATGTATCCCTTATGGAAGGGAGGGGGGATGACTGAAACATTTTGAAATCACTAATTTGATATTGTTCATAGCTTCAGTGTTTCCCATAATTCACACTGGCTTGCTTTCTTTAATCTTTCTTCTTTCTTCTTTTCTTTCTTTCTTTCTTTCTTTTTCTTTTTTTCTTCTCTGGTTTATTTCACATGATCTGTCTTCAAGCTCATGGATTTTTTTCTTCTGCTTGAACACTTTTTTCATGTCATTCATTGTGTTACTCAGCTTCAGAATTTTGTTTGTTTTTATGATTTCTATCTCTGCTAAATACCTCATTTTGTTCGTATATTGTTATCTTGATTCATTGCACTGTTTAACTGTGTTCTTGTGTAGTTCACTGAGCTTCCTTAAAACAATTATTTTGAATACTTTGTCAGGCAATTCATAGATCTCCATTTATTTGAGGCTGGTTGCCGGAAAATTTTGTTCTTTTTTGGTGGTATCATGTTTGCTTGATTTTTCATGTTCCTTAAAGTCTGCTGTTTCTGTCTTTGCATTTGAAGAAGACACCTCCTCCAGTTTTTATTCATAAAGTTTGAGAGAGAGATAGAGAGAGAGGCCTTCATTGGTCAATCTGGATAGGAATTCTGAGGCTGTCAGAACTTTTTTATGGATGCTTCCTCTCTACACTTCTTGTTCTCCCTTGGCAGGTGGATAACTATTAAGATTGTATGGCTTCTCTCAATCCCACAAAGCCATGATGAGTGCTGAGAGCCTCCTACTTGTTTTCCCTAGGCTAGTACCTCAAAATTCTCATGTTTGTGAGCCTTTTCCCAGATCAATGGAACCAGGCTGGTTTTCTGTGCTTGTTCGCTATCCATCTGCAAAAAGTTACACTCATCCTGCATAGGAGTGAGATCTAGGAGTTGGCCATGGAATATGTAGGGGTGTGATTTAGGTATGTGGGGCATTAGGGATACACATACACATTAGTTTGGGGGGTCTGCAGGTTAAGCAAGATGAATACTGAAATATATAAGATGAAATAAATGATGCTTAGGATTTGTTTAAAAATAAGTATTGAAAAAAAATAAGTATTGAAGTGGTAATAAGGGGTATAAATTAGACAAATTGGGCCACATATTGATACTTCTTAAAGCTGTGTGATAGATACATCAGATCTACTGTACTATTCTCTCACATTTGTCTATTTTTAAAAATTTCCATTAAAAGTTAGGTGATTCTGGGAGGAAGGGCAAGATGGCGGAAGAGTAGGGTCCCCAAATCACCTGTCCACACCAAATTACCTAGATAACCTTCAAATTATCCTGAAAATCTACGAATTCGGCCTGAGATTTAAAGAGAGACCAGCTGGAATGCTACAGTGAGAAGAGTTCGTGCTTCTATCAGGGTAGGAAGACGGGGAAAAAGAAATAAAGAAACAAAAGGCCTCCAAGGGGGAGGGGCCCCACGAGGACCCGGGCTAAGGCCGGGGTGAGTGTCCCCAGGACAGGAAAGCTCTGTCCCGGAGAAGCAGGAGCTGCACCAACCCTCCCAAGCGGAAAGGGGCTCGCGGGGAGTTAGAGCAGGACCGCGGGAAGGCAGGGATGCCCTCGGGCTCCCAGGGACACTAACAGACACCTATGCCCCAGGACAGTGCGCCGAGCTCCCTAAGGGCTGCAGCACGCACGGCGGGACGCGGAGCAGCTCGGGGGGCTCGGGGGCGGCTCCGCGGAGGGGGCTGCGGGGCGGGAGCAGCTCGGGGGCCTCGGGGGCGGCTCCGCGGAGGGGGCTGCGGGGCGGGAGCAGCTCGGGGGCCTCGGGGGCGGCTCCGCGGAGGGGGCTGCGGGGCGGGAGCGCGAATACAACAGCGCAGACCCGGAGTACAGGGAGCCGGGACACAGCCCAGGATCCGGCCTCCCCCCGGGACAGGCAGAGGCCGGGAGGGCCCAGGACAGCAAGGACGCTCCTGCCCCCCGCTGAGCAGATCAGCGGACCCGCCCCGGAGCCTCCAGGCCCTGCAGGTGGAGTAGTTCCTGCGGGAGCTGAATCCAGGTTTCCAGAGCTGCAGCAACCACTGGGGTTGTTCCTCCTGGGGCCTCACGGGGTAAACAACCCCCACTGAGCCCTGCCCCAGGCAGGGGGCAGAGCAGCTCCCCCGAGTGCTAACACCTGAAAATCAGCACAACAGGCCCCTCCCCCAGAAGACCTGCTAGACGGACAAGTTCCAGAGGAAGTCAAGGGACTTAAAGTATACAGAATCAGAAGATACTCCCCCGTGGTTTTTTTTTTCTTTTTTTCTTTTTGATTTCTGTTTGCTTCCCCCATCCTTTTTCCCTTTCATTCTTTTTCTTTCTCTTTCTCTTTTTTCTTCCTTTTTTCTTTTTCTCTTTTCTTTCCTTCTTTCTCTTTTTCTCCTTTTCCCAATACAACTTGCTTTTGGCCACTCTGCACTGAGCAAAATGACTAGAAGGAAACCTCACCTCAAAAGAAAGAATCAGAAACAGTCCTCTCTCCCACAGAGTTACAAAGTCTGGATTACAATTCAATGTCAGAAAGCCAATTCAGAAGCACTATCATACAGCTGCTGGTGGCTCTAGAAAAAAGCATAAAGGACTCAAGAGACTTCATGACTGCAGAATTTAGATCTAATCAGGCAGAAATTAAAAATCAATTGAATGAGATGCAATCCAAACTAGAAGTCCTAACGACGAGGGTTAACGAGGTGGAAGAACGAGTGAGTGACATAGAAGACAAGTTGATGGCAAAGAGGGAAACTGAGGAAAAAAGACACAGACAATTAAAAGACCATGAAGACAGATGAAGGGAAATAAACGACAGCCTGAGGAAGAAAAACCTACGTTTAATTGGGGTTCCCGAGGGCGCCGAAAGGGACAGAGAGCAAGAATATGTATTTGAACAAATCATAGCTGAAAACTTTCCTAATCTGGGAAGGGAAACAGGCATTCAGATCCAGGAAATAGAGATATCCCCCCCTAAAATCAATAAAAACCGTTCAACACCTCGACATCTAATAGTAAAGCTTGCAAATTCCAAAGATAAAGAGAAGATCCTTAAAGCAGCAAGAGACAAGAAATCCCTGACTTTTATGGGGAGGAGTATTAGGGTAACAGCAGACCTCTCCACAGAGACCTGGAGGCCAGAAAGGGCTGGCAGGATATATTCAGGGTCCTAAATGAGAAGAACATGCAACCAAGAATACTTTATCCAACAAGGCTCTCATTCAAAATGGAAGGAGAGATAAAAAGCTTCCAAGACAGGCAGGAACTGAAAGAATATGTGAACTCCAAACCAGCTGTGCAAGAAATTTTAAGGGGGACTCTTAAAATTCCCCTTTAAGGAGAAATTCAGTGGAACAATCCACAAAAACAAGGACTGAATAGATATCACGATGACCCTAAACTCATATCTGTCATTAGTAGCTCTGAACGTGAACGGGCTTAATGACCCCATCAGAAGGCGCAGGGTTTCAGACTGGATAAGAAAGCAGGACCCATCTATTTGCTGTCTACAAGAGACTCATTTTAGACAGAAGAACACCTACAGCCTGAAAATAAAAGGTTGGAGAACCATTTACCATTAGAATGATCCTCAAAAGAAAGCAGGGGTAGCCATCCTTATATCAGATAAACTAAAATTTACCCCGAAGACTGTAGTGAGAGATGAAGAGGGACACTATCTCGTACTTAAAGGATCTATCCAACAAGAGGACTTAACAATCCTCAATATATATGCCCCGAATGTGGGAGCTGCCAAATATTTAAACCAATTAATAACCAAAGTGAAGAAATACTTAGATAATAATACACTTATACTTGGTGACTTCAATCTAGCTCTTTCTACCCTCGATAGGTCTTCTAAGCACAACATCTCCAAAGAAACGAGAGATTTAAATGATACACTGGACCAGATGGATTTCACAGATATCTACAGAACTTTACATCCAAATTCAACTGAATACACATTTTTCTCAACTGCACATGGAACACTCTCCAGAATAGACCACATACTGGGTCACAAATCGGGTCTGAACCTATACCAAAAGATTGGGATCGTCCCCTGCATATTCTCAGACCATAATGCCTTGAAATTAGAACTAAAGCACAACAAGAAGTATGGAAGGACCTCAAACACGTGGAGGTTAAGCACCATCCTGCTAAAAGATGAAAGGGTCAACCAGGAAATTATGGAAGAACTAAAAAGATTCATGAAAACTAATGAGAATGAAGATACAACTGTTCAAAATCTTTGGGATGCAGCAAAAGCAGTCCTAAGGGGGAAATACATCGCAATACAAGCATCCATTCAAAAGCTGGAAAGAACTCAAATACAAAAGCTAACCTTACACATAAAGGAGCTAGAGAATAAACAGTTGATTGACCCCACGCCCAGCAGAACAAGAGAGATAATTCAAATTCGAGCAGAACTCAACGAAATCGAGACCAGAAGAACTGAGGAACAGATGAACAGAACCAGGAGTTGGTACTTTGAAAGAATTAATAAGATAGATAAACCATTATCCAACCTTATTAAAAAGAAGAGAGAGGAGACTCAAATTAATAAAATCATGAATGAGAAAGGAGAGATCACTACCAACACCAAGGAAATACAAACGATTTTAAAAACATATTACGAACAGCTATACGCCAATAAATTAGGCAATCTAGAAGAAATGGATGCATTCTCAGAGAGCCACAAACTACCAAAACTGGAACAAAAGAAATAGAAAACTGGAACAGGCCAATAACCAGGGAGGAAATTGAAGCAGTCATCAAAAACCTCCGAAGACACAAGAGTCCAGGGCCAGATGGCTTCCCAGGGGAATTCTGTCAAAACTTTATTTTTTATTTTTATTATTTTTTTAAAGATTTTATTTATTTATTCATGATAGTCACACAGAGAGAGACAGAGAGGCAGAGACACAGGCAGAGGGAGAAGCAGGCTCCATGCAGGGAGACCGACGTGGGATTTGATCCTGGGTCTCCAGGATCACGCCCCAGGCCAAAGGCAGGCGCCCAACCGCTGTGCCACGCAGAGATCCCTATCAAAGTTTAAAGAAGATCATACCTATTCTCCTAAAGCTGTTTGGAAAGATAGAAAGAGATGGAGCACTTCCAAATTCGTTCTATGAGGCCAGCATCACCCTAATTCCAAAACCAGACAAAGACCCCGCCAAAAATGAGAATTACAGACCAATATCCCTGATGAACATGGATGCAAAAATTCTCAACAAGATACTAGCCAATAGGATCCAATAGTACATTAAGAAAATTATTCACCATGACCAAGTAGGATTTATCCCTGGGACACAAGGCTGGTTCAACACTCGTAAAACAATCAATGTGCTTTACAAAAACCAAGAACCATATGATCCTCTCATTAGATGCAGAGAAAGCATTTGACAAAATAAGTCATCCATTCCTGATGAAAACTCTTCAGAGCCTAGGGATAGAGGGAACTTTCCTAGACATCTTAAAAGCCATCTACGAAAAGCCCACAGCAAATATCATTCTCAATGGGGAAGCACTGGGAGCCTTTCCTCTAAGATCAGGAACAATACAGGGATGTCCACTCTCACCACTGCTATTCAACATAATATTGGAAGTCCTAGCCTCAGCAATCAGACAACAAAAAGACATTAAAGGCATTCAAATTGGCAAAGAAGTCAAACTCTCCCCCTTCGCCGAGGACATGATACTCTACATAGAAAACCCAAAATACTCCACCCCAAGATTGCTAGAACTCATACAGCAATTTGGTAGTGTGGCAGGATACAAAATCAATGCCCAGAAATCAATGGCATTTCTATATACTAACAATGAAGCTGAAGAAAGAGAAATTAAGGAGTCAATCCCATTTACAATCGCACCCAAAAGCATAAGATACCTAGGAATAAACCTCACCAAAGAGGTTAAGGATCTATACCCTAAAAACTCTAGAACACTTCTGAAAGAAATTGAGGAAGACACAAAGAGATGGAAAAATATTCCATGCTCATGGATTGGCAGAATTAATACTGCGAAAATGTCAATATTACTCAGGGCAATTTACACGTTTAATGCAATCCCTATCAAAATACCATGGACTTTCTTCAGAGAGTTAGAACAAATTATTTTAAGATCTGTGTGGAATCAGAAAAGACCCCAAATAGCCAGGGAATTTTAAAAAAGAAAACCATAACTGGGGGCATCACAATGCCAGATTTCAAGTGTACTACAAAGCTGTGGTCATCAAAACAGTGTGGTACTGTCTAAAAACAGACACATAGATCAATGGAATAGAACAGAAAACCCAGAAGTGGACCCTGAACTTTATGGCCAACTAATATTTGATAAAGGAGGAAAGACTATCCATTGGAAGAAAGACAGTCTCTTCAATAAATGGTGCTGGGAAAATTGGACATCCACATGCAGATGAATGAAACTAGACCACTTTCTTTCACCATACACAAAGTTAAACTCAAAATGGATGAAAGATCTAAATGTGAGACAATATTCCATCAAAATCCTAGAGAAGAACACAGGCGACACCCTTTTTGAACTCGGCCACAGTAACTTCTTGCAAGATACATCCATGAAAGCAAAAGAAACAAAAGCAAAAATGAACTATTGGGACTTCATCAAGATAAGAAGCTTTTGCACAGCAAAGGATACAGTCAACAAAACTCAAAGACAACCTACAGAATGGGAGAAGATATTTGCAAATGACGTATCAGATAAAGGGCTAGTTTCCAAGATCTATAAAGAACTTCTTAAACTCAACACCAAAGAAACAAACAATCCAATCATGAAATGGGTAAAAGACATGAAGAGAAATCCCACAGAGGAAGACATAGACATGGCCAACAAGCACATGAGAAAATGCTCTGCATCACTTGCCATCAGGGAAATACAAATCAAAACCACAATGAGATACCACCTCACACCAGTGAGAATAGGGAAAATTAACAAGGCAGGAAACATCAAATGTTGGAGAGGATGCAGAGAAAAGGGAACCCTCTTGTACTGTTGGTGGGAATGTGAAATGGTGCAGCCACTCTGGAAAACTGTGTGGAGGTTCCTCAAAGAGTTAAAAATAGACCTGCCCTACAACCCAGCAATTGCATTGTTGGGGATTTACCCCAAAGATGCGGATGCAATGAAATGCCGGGACACCTGCACCCCGATGTTTCTAGCAGCAATGTCCACAATAGCCAAGCTGTGGAAGGAGCCTCGGTGTCCATCGAAAGATGAATGGATAAAGAAGATGTGGTTATGTATACAATGGAATATTCCTCAGCCATTAGAAATGACAAATACCCACCATTTGCTTCAATGTGGATGGAATTGGAGGGTATTATGCTGCGTGAAGTAAGTCAATCGGAGAAGGACAAACAGCGTATGTTCTCATTCATTTGGGGGAATATAAATAGTAGTGAAAGGGAATATAAGGGAAGGGAGAAGAAATGTGTGGGAAATATCAGAAAGGGGACAGAACAAAGACTTCTAACCTGGGAAATGAACTAGGGGTGGTGGTAGGGGAGGAGGGTGGGTAGGGTGGGGGTGAGTGGGTTTCGGGCACTGAGGGGGACACTTGACGGGATGAGCACTGGGTGGTATTCTGTATGTTGGTAAATTGAACACCAATAAAAATTATTTTATTAAAAAAAGAATAAAATTATTTAGAGTAAAAGAAAAAATAATAGGGCTATTTAAATATTTGAATAACGAGTGGGAGTAGGGTATTGAGTTTAGGTTTTTATTTTTTTGTTTTCATTTTTACTAGTTTTGGGGATTGCTATTTATGGGAAGATCTAACTGACAGGTAAGGAAATTATGCTGAATGATTCTTCTGAAGCATGAACTGATATTTCCCTGTAAACCAATGTAGAATTTGTAATAAGTCTGTTTAGATGTTTGAGTGACCTAAATAATCAAGTGGATGTGCCCCTATTTACCTGGAATCATATCACTGCATATATGTGACTCATAATCTGGAAGGGATTAGCAGTAGATTTAGGGATGCTACAAATTCATTTTAGGAACACAACACAAGAGTCCACAAAGTTTTCTGGCATGCACCTTGCAAATGTTTCAGTGAGGTTATTATCAAACTGGTTAGACACCATAAATGATACAAAGAGATACACTTTCTTTTCAGGGCCAATTTTTTTTCATTTTTTTAACCCTTTATTTTTTATTATTTTTTAATAATTAATTTGTTTTTTATTTGTGTTCAATAAAAAATAATTTAAAAATTATTTTTAAAATTATTTTACACAATAAAAAATTTGTGTAAATCCCCAGCAGTGCAATTGCTGGGTCATAGGGCAGGTCTATTTTTAACTCTTTGAGGAACCCTCACAGAATTTTCCAGAGTGGCTGCACCATTTCACATTCCCACCAACAGTGTAAGAGGGTTCCCTTTTCTCCGCATCCTCTCCAACATTTGTGGTTTCCTGCCTTGTTAATGTTCCCCATTCTCACTGGTGTGAGGTGGTATCCCATTGTGGTTTTGATGGCAAGTGATGCAGAGCATTTTCTCATGTGCATGTTGGCCATGTCTATGTCTTTGTCTGTGAGATTTCTGTTCATTTCTTTTGCCCATTTCATGATTGGATTGTTTGTTTCTTTGGTGTTGATTTTAAGAAGTTCTTTATAGATCTTGGAAACTAGTTCAGGGCCAATTTGATTATGCTTTTTGATCGCACTTATATTTTATTTTATAGAAGACAAAGAAACAAATTTTATAGTATTTGATACTAAGAAATTATATATTTAAAAATACATTATATTTTATCCTAAGAAAGTATGTGGAAAATTTTTGTGAGGTCTTTATTTAGACTAATTAGGATGTAAAAAATATTGTGAATACATCATCCTGATTCTTAGTCTCCAAAATCTATTTTTATATTATAAAAGCTCTTCTTAATGATTGCTGTTTTCAGGAAATGTCATTAAAATCAGAATTTCCCTTCCTCCCTCCCTCTCTCTTCTCTTTCTTTCAAAGAGTAGCAAGTACTATCCTTTTATAGTACTAAATGGAGGGACATTTCCACTGGCCAGGGACTAAATTTTGAATTAGGTGAAATTGGGTTTTGGGGACTTCATTTCGGTATTCACTGCCTTACTATTGTTAGATCATCTTCTCAGGTTGCAAGCTTCTCTATGCCATCCAAAAGACCACCCATGCATAGTAATTCTCACAGGCTGTAGAATGACCTTTCCATAAAAACTAATCTCATATTCTCATCAAACAAATCACAAAATGAATGGTGAATGATGTATCGATGGGAACAGGATGATAATTTAGCCCAAAGGACCTAAACTTTCACTTTTACTTTCTTTCTATCAAATAATCCTGCACATTTGTACTATGGATATGATTAGTTATAAATAAATCAATGACTGAAGGATTTTAATGGCCTTGGGAAGCTAACTTGCACAATAAAAACAGAATTTAAATCTTTTGTTCTATCCAACTCTGTGCTATTGTCATCAACTAATTGACCCTCCCTGACAACTCCCACATGAAAATTACTTGAGTCAATTACACAAGAACAGAAAACTAATATTATACAAATGGAATATATGTGATCTCTTCTCTCAGTAACCGCCTCTTACGATAGCAAGACCATTAGGTATAACTCAATAAGGACTATTTAATATAACCAGAATAAAGTAGGAATGCTAATAGAATGATCCTTGGTTGAGGTGCCTTGTTTAACATCTAGTATATTCAGGCTTAATCTAATCGCTGAATAAAATTTGGAAAAGCAGAATACAATGATATGATGAAAATCATTAATAACCTCAAGCTCACAGATATCCTAATTATCATTTTTGTAGTGTGTCTTTCAATGTTTTTGTATGCATGTAGTGACATATACTTTGGCAATATTTGGGAAATATTCCGTATTTTATATTATGCCTTGCTCATATACTAAGATATTATAACTTCACTAATGGATATTGCATGTTTAAAATTAATGTTATTCACCATGTAATAATCTAATCAACAGATAAATGCTATTCCACATTTCTCTATTCTGAGAAATAGAATTCTATTCATTTCTCTATTGAATTTCTCATTTCTCTAATGAAAATTCTCTATTCATTTCTCTATACATTAAGGTTATTTTTTCTAATTTAAGTATAATGCAGATATACCAATGATGCCTATCCTAGCATGTAAATATTTATATACATCTAATTATGCATATAAAATGTTTCAAGGAGAAATTGCTATATAAGTGATATTATCATTTAAAAACAGAATTCTATCATTCTTTTAAATTCTTGTAGATGTATCAAAATTTTTAATAAGAAAATATTACATTTTTATTTCTGTAGTAATCTTTTGAAATTGTGCTTTATTTAGTAACTTTTCACATTGTGGACTTGATTTTAACAGGATTTTTAAAAATTGGATCTCAAGATAGCAATTATGTGTAAATTATGTCAAAATGGTTTATTTTTCCTAGTATTTTAACTTCTTTTTAAAAATATTCTTTAAATTCAATTTAGTTAACATATACTGTATTATTAGTTACTGGAGTAGAATTTAGTGATTCAGCAGCTACATATAACACCCAGCTGTCCTCCTTAATGCCTGTCACCCAGTGACCCCATATGACACCCCCCCCACCTACCTTCTAGCAGCCCTCAGCTTGTTTCCTAACATTCAGTGTCTCTTACAGTTTGGTTCTTTTAAGATTTTTTTTGAGAGAGAAATCAGTGAGAAAGTGCAAGCATGAGTGGAGTGAAGGGCAAAGGGAGAAGCAGACTTCCCACTGAGCAGGGAGCCTGATGTGGAATTTGATTCCAGAAACTTGGGATCATTCTTAAATTCCACATGTGAGTGAAATAATATGGTATTTGTCTTTCTTTAGCATAATATCCTCTAGTTCTATCTATGTCATTGCAAATGGCGAGATTTCATTCTTTTTCATGGCTGAGTAATTGTCCATTGTCTATATATACCACATCATCTTTGTCCATTCATCTACTGATTATATTTTGACTCTTTCTACAGTTTGGCTATTGTGGGCATTGCTGCTATGAACACTGGGGGGAGGCGAATGTACCCTATGGATCGCTATGCTTGTATCCTCTCTATTTTCAACTTTTGAGGAACCTCCACAGTTTTCCAGAGTGGCTGCACCAGCTTGCATTCCCACCAACAGTGCTTGAAGGTTCCCTTTTCTTCACATCTTCACCAATCTATCTTTTCCTGAATTGTTATTTTTGAATTGTTATTTTTACTTCTTAATTTTATTATTTCTTTGTGCTAGCTAGAAAACCAATTCACTGTTCTTTCCAGAGCACAATCCTGTTTTACCTAATATGCGTTACCATCTTTTTTTTTATTCATTTATGGTAGTCAGAGAGAGAGAGAGAGGCAGAGACACAGGCAGAGGGAGAAGCAGGCTCCATACACCGGGAGCCCGATGTGGCACTCGATCCTGGGTCTTCAGGATCGCGCCCTGGGCCAAATGCAGGCGCCAAACCGCTGGGCCACCCAGGGATCCCTATGCCTTACCATCTTTAAGTTCAGACAAAAGTGTGATTTTGAAGTCAAACATGTGGACATTGGAGATGATAGATTTTGTACCTTTACTACCTAATATCTAATGTCATAAAATATGTTAGTAAGTGAATGTTTAACTATTATTCTTTGTGCTATATACAATAGTGTTAAGCTCAGGGTTTTCTCTGAAGCAGAAACCAGGCATATGATGCCTGCACTGCTGTTTACTACCTATGTAATCACAAGCAAGTGATTTGGCTTCTTGGATACCTACTGTAAAGCACTTATGAAAAACCCTATGCTCATGCAATCATTTAATGAATGACTATTATTATTATTTTTATTGGTCTTTTCAAAGTACAGTTTCTTTTTTTAATAATAAATTTATTTTTTATTGGTGTTCAATTTGCCAACATACAGAATAACATCCAGTGCTCATCCCGTCAAGTGCCCACCTCAGTACCCGCCACCTAGTCACCCCCACCCCCTGCCCTCCTCCCCTTCCACCACCCCCAGTTCGTTTCCCAGAGTTAGGAGTTTCTCATGTTCTGTCTCCCTTTCTGAGATTTCCCACTCATTTTTTCTCCTTTCCCCTTTATTCCCTTTCACTATTTTTTATATTCCCCAAATGAATGAGACCATATGTTTGTCCTTCTCCGATTGACTTATTTCACTCAGCATAATACCCTCCAGTGCTATCCTCAAAGCAAATGGAGGGTATTTGTCATTTCTAATGGCTGAGTAATATTCCATTGTATATATAAACCACATCTTCTTTATCCTTTCATCTCGATGGACATCGAGGTTCCTTCCACAGTTTGGCTATTGTGGACATTGCTGCTATAAACATCGGGGTGCAGGTGTCCTGGCGTTTCATTGCATCTGTATCTTATAAAAACATTTGTATTGCCTTCATATTGGTTGTGATCTCTCCTCTTTCATCCATGATTTTATTAATTTGAGTCTTTTCTCTTTTGTTTTTAATAAGGCTGTCTAATGGTTTATCTATCTTATTAATTCTTTCAAAGAACCAACTCCTGGTTTTGTTGATCTGGTCTCTATTTCATTGAGTTCTGCTTGAATCTTTATTAATTCTCTTCTTCTGTTTGGTGTAGGTTTTACTTGCTGTTCTTTCTCCAGTTCCTTTAGCTGCAAGGTTAGCTTGTGTATTTGAGTTTTTTCCAATTTTCTGAGGAAGGGTTGTATTGCAGTGTATTTCCCTCTTAAGGACTGCTTTTGCCATATCCCAAAGATTTCAAACAGTTGTATCTTCATTTTCATCATTTTCCATGAATCTTTTTAATTCTTCTCTAATTTCATGGTTGCACCATTCATCTTTTAGTAGGATGCTCTTTCACCTCCACATGTTTGAGTTTCTTCCAAATTTCTTCTTGTTATTGAGTTCAAGTTTCAAAGAATTATGGTATGAAAATATGCAGGGAAAAACCCCTATTTTGGTACTGGTTGAGATCTGATTTATGACACAGTACGTGGTCTATTGTGGAGAAAGTTCCATGTGTACTTGAGAAGAATGTGTATTCAGTTGCGTTCAGATGTAAAGTTCTGTATATGTCTGTGAAATTCATCTGGTACAGTGTATCATTTAAAGACCTTGTTTCTTTGGTGATGTTGTACTTAGAATATCTGTCATTTTCAGAAAGTGACATGTTGTAGTCTACTACTATTAGTGTATTATTATCTAAGTATGTCTTTGCTTATTAATTGATTGATATGCTTGGCAGCTCTCACATTAGGGGCGTAAATATTCATGACTGTTAGGTCCTCTTTTTGGATAGAGCATTTAAGTATGATATAGTGTTTCTCTTCATCTACAACTACAGTTGTTGGGATAAACTCTAATTTATCTGATATGAAGTTTGCTACCCCAGCTTTCTTTTGAGGATCGTTTGAATGGTAAATGCTTCTCCAACCTTTCATTTTCAGACTGAAGGTGTCCTTAGGTCTCAAATAAGTCTCTTGTAGACAGCAAATAGATGAGTCTTGCTTTTTTATCCAGTCTGAAACCCTGCATGTATTGATGGGATCATTTGGCCCAATCACTTTCAGAGTAACTATGGAAAGATATGAATTTAGTGTCATCATATTACCTCTTCAGTACCTGTTTTTGTGGATTATTTCTTTGGGCTTCCTCTTTCTTTTACAAGGTCCTCCTTAATATTTCTGCACAACCAGTTTGGTTGTCACATATTCTTTCACTTTCTGCCTGTCTTGGGAGCTCTTTATCTTTTCTATTCCAAATGAGAGCCTTGCTATAAAGTATTCTTGGCTGCATGTTCTTCTCATTTTGTACCCTGAATATATATCCTGCCAGCCCTTTCTGACCTGCAAGGTCTCTGTGGAGAGGTCTGCCATTAATCTAGTATTTCTCTCCATAGAAGTTAAGAATCTTTTATCTCTTTATCTTTGGAAATTGCAAGTTTCAATATTAAATGTTGAGGTGTTGAACAGTTTTTATTGATTGGGGGTGGTGACCTCTCTACCTCCTGGATGTGAATGCCTGTTTGCCTCCCCAAATTAGGGAAGTTCTCAGCTATGATTTATTAAAATATGCTTTCTGGCCCTCTGGCCCTCTAAGCTTTTTCTGTAACCCCAATTATACATAGATTCTTCACCCTGAGGCTATTTATTTCCCTTAAACTTTCCTCATGGTCTCTTAATTGTTTTTTCTCTTTTTTCCTCAGCTTCCTTCCTTGCCATCAATTTGTCTTCTATGTCACTCACTTGTTCTTCTACCTCATTAGCCCTTGTCATTAAGACCTCCAGTTTGGATTGCATCTCATTTAATTGATTTTTAGTTTTGGCCTGAGTAGATCTCAATTCTGCAGACATGAATCCTTTATGCTTTTTTTCCAGAGCCACCAGTAGCTTTATAATTGTGCTTCTGAATTGGCTTTCTGACATCAAATTGTAATCCATATTCTGCAACTCTGTGACAGAAGGTACTGTTTCTGCTTCTTTCTTTTGTGGTGAATTTTTCCTTCTAGTCATTTTGCTCGGTGCTGAGTGGCTGTATGAGTGGGCTGTGTCAAGAATATCAACCATGACCTAAGTAAATTTCACCCTAGGTGATCCTGACAAGTTCAGAAACCAGGAAATGAAAACAAAGATCAGAAAAAAATAAAACAATGGAATATTACTCAGCCATTAGAAATGACAAACACCCACCATTTACTTCGACGTGGAGGAACCTGAAGGGTATTATGCTGAGTGAAATAAGTCAATTGGAAAAGGACAAACGTTATATGGTCTCATTCCTTTGGGGAATATAAAAATTAGTGAAAGCGAATAAAGGGAAAGGAGAAAAAATGAGTGAAAATATCAGTGAGGGTGACAAAACATGAGAGACACGAAACTCTGGGAAATGAACAAGGGCTGATGGAAAGGAAGGTGGGTGGGGGGATGGGGTGACTGGGTGACTGGCACTGAGGGGGGCACTGATGGGATGAGCACTGGGTGTTATGCTATATGTTGGCAAGTGGAACTCCAATAAAAATATACAAAAAATTAATTAGGTAATTAAAAGATAAAAGGAAAAAGATGGAAAAACTCTGGTGGAGGGGAAAATAGTATATAGACCTCAAGTATTTTTCGTATGATTTGTTTATCTTTTGGTTTAAAATTTTCCCATTTCAACTAGTTTATTATTTTAACAACTATTTAAGTATTTTTTTAACTTTTATATTTTAGAATTACATGTTTTATATATGTACTTTTTCATTTTTGGCTTCCTTTCATTGTATTCAATTTTATTTTTGTATATACATAAGTTTTGATTTCTTTATAATTTTGGAATTTAGTATCATCTAACATACAGGCCAAAATACACTCAGGACCAAGTGGATCATCCTGTTTTGTCAACTCTGTGAGATTATATAATCTCTCTCCCTCCAATTTCTCCCCCATTTTTCTTTTTTGTTGTTGTTTTATTTTGTTGTTTTTTTTTTTAATTTCTGGGTTCCTGATCTTTTTGGATTTTCCTAGTGTTTTTTTTTCTTGGGTCATCTTTGATATTTTTTATTCTGTTCACTCATACAGTCATTCTTCACTGGATAAAATAATTAGAAGGAAGAATTCAACACAAAAGAAAAAAAACAGAGGTAATACTCTCAGCAATAGACCTAATGGATGTGGATTTAAGTTAAATGTCAGAGATGAAATTTAGGGTAAAATTATAAAGTTACTAGTTGGGTTTGATAAAAGCATAAAAGACTCTTGAGAATATCTTAGTGTAGAAATGAGACCTAATCAGGCCTAAATTAAAAATACTCTAATATGCAGTGTAAACTGGATACTCTAACAACTAGGTAAATGAGGCAAAGAGAAGAGTATGTGACATAGAACAAGTTGAAGGAAAGGAAGGAAACTAAGGAAAAGAGAGGAAAACAGCTAATAACCCATGAAAAGAGGCTCTAAGAGATAAGTGATAATATGGAAAAAAGCATCCGAATTCTAGGAATTTCTGAGGGTACAGAAAGAGGACCAGCAGGTATAGTTGAGCAAATCATAGCTGAGCATTTTTTATATCTGAAAAACAAACTAAATGGCCTAAAACTTTACTAATTTTGCTTAGTTGATAAAAATGCCCTAGAGTAAGGAAAGAAAGTTTAATCACTTTTTGGTTCTAATTTTCTCTATTTTGTTTTTCTAATTAAAGATGGTGGATGAAAGCAGTAAGATACCTGGGAGACACTACAAATAGCAACATATCTACCTAAATTAATAAAATGGAGCAAGATACTAACCCAAAGAGGGCTCTTATATGTAATAGAATCTATGAACAAGGCCCCTTGGCAAATTCTTTTCAAAATGAATATGTCCCTTTTGGAGATTAAAACTTTTTATTTCGCTTTTTTTAAGGTTGTACATGACTTCATTTAATTAAAAAAATCACATTGTAATTCCTGAAAAATATTTATGACTGTGTAAGAGATGAAACATTCTCCTAATACCCTCATCATCTATGGTATAGAGTGGATATGTTGACCACTCGATAAGCCTTGACACATTGTTAAAAAAAATACAAAGCTTTTAATATGAAAGGGAATCTGATGAAACGGTAATATACCAGTTGCCAGGAAGCACATATTTGATGTTAGGTCAAAGAATATAAGTTGAACTTTTAGCTATCAAGTGGCAAGATGATTTATTATCTACAAACTGAATATCCAAGTTGATGGAAAATTTTAATACATATAGTTTGCCTTGCCTAAAAGCAAGAACAACAAAAAAAAAATCAAGTTTGGTATAATTCTGTGACTAAGTAAAACTGCTTTTTCTGAAAATTTACAGGTATCAAAATTTAAATAAATGAATAAAATACAGCAACAGCAACAATGAAAAAAAAGAATTTTCCTAATCTGGGGAAGGAAACATGCATTCAGATCTAAGAGGTAGGGAGGACCCATAAAAAAATCAATAAAATCAACACCCCCAACATATAATACTGAAGATTGCAATTTCAGAGATAAAGAGAAAATCCTGACAGCATCTGAAGATAAGATATTCCTAACATATATAGGGAGAAATATTAGATTGACAGCAGACTTATCCACAGACACCTGGCAGGCCAGAAAGGGCATGCAAGAGAAACAAAAGCAAAAATGACCTATTGGGACTTCATCAAGATAAGAAGCTTTTGCACAGCAAAAGATACAGTAAACAAAACTCAAAGACAACCTACGGAATGGGAGAAGATATTTGAAAATGACGTATCAGATAAAGGGCTAGTTTCCAAGATCTATTAAAACTTCTTAAACTCAACACCAAAAAAAACAAACAAACAATCCAATCATGAAATGGGCAAAAGGCATGAACAGAAATCTCACAGAGGAAGACATAGACATGGCCAACATGCACATGAGAAAATGCTCTGCATCACTTGCCATCAGGGAAATACAAATCAAAACCACAATGAGATACCGCCTCACACCAGTGAGAATGGGGAAATTAACATGGCCGGAAACCACAAATGTTGGAGAGGATGCGGAGAAAAGGGAACCCTCCTGCACTGTTGGTAGGAATGTGAACTGGTGCAGCCACTCTGGAAAACTGTGTGGAGGTTCCTCAAAGAGTTAAAAATAGACCTGCCCTATGGCCCAGCAATTGCACTGCTGGGGATTTACCCCAAAGATACAGATTCAATGAAACACCGGGACACCTGCACCCCGATGTTTCTAGAAGCAATGTCCACAATAGCCAAACTGTGGAAGGAGCCTCAGTGTCCATCAAAAGATGAATGGATAAAGAAGATGTGGTGTATGTATGAATGGAATATTCCTCAGCCATTAGAAACGACAAATACCACCATTTGCTTCAATGTGGATGATACTGGAGGGTATTATGCTGAGTGAAATAAGTCAATCGGAGAAGGACAAACATTATATGGTCATTCATTTGGGGAATATAAAAAATAGTGAAAGGGAATAAAGGGGAAAGGAGAAAAAATGAGTGGGAAATATCAGAAAGGAAGACAGAACACGAGACTCCTAACTCTGGGAAACGAACTAGGGGTGGTGGAAGGTATGGGGGGTGGGGGTGACTAGGTGACGGGCACTGAGGGGGTACTTGATGGGATGAGCACTCTGTGTTATTCTATATGTTGGCAAATTGAACACCAATAAAAATTAAAATAAATAAATAAATAAATAAATAAATAAATAAATAAACTATAGATAGCTTAAACTTGTAAAAAAAAAATAAAGGACTGAGATGATATCTTCAAGGCAGTAAATGGAGAAACATCCAGCCAAGATTACTTTATCAGGCAAGGCTGTCATTCAGAATGGAAGGAGAGATAAAGAGCTTCCTGGACAGACAGACACAGAAAGAATATGTGACCATCAAAGCAGCCTTGCAAGAAATATTAAGGGGGATCCTGTAAGAGAAGAGAGAGGCAAAGAATAACAGATGAGAAAGAAACAGAGTCAATCTGCAGGAACAAGGACTTTACAGGTAATACAATGACAGTAAATTCATATCTTTCAATACTGACTCTGAATGGGAATGGGCTAAATGCTCTAATCAAAAGACACAGGGTATCAGATTGGATAAAACAAACAAGACCCACCTATATGCCATCTACAAAGACTCATTTTAAACCTAAAGACACTTTCAGATGAAAATGAGGGAGTGAGGAATGGGACGTAAGGATAGTTCAACATTTTCAAATCAATCAACATGATAGATCACATTAATAAGACAAGAACCATAAGATCATCTCAGTTGATGCAGAAAAAGCATCAATTGAGATTAAACTGATTAAAACTTCCTTCATTAAAACTCTTCAGAGTATAGGAATGGGGGAACATAGCTCAATATCATAAAATCCATCTACAAAAAGCCCACAGCAAATATTCTCAATGGGGGAAAACTGAGATTCTTTTCCCTAAGATCAGGATCATGACAGGGATGCCCACTCTCACCACTGTTGTTCAACATAGTCCTAGCCTCAGCAATCAGACTGATATATATTTTATGAGGGAAACCCCAAAGACTCCACCCCAAGATTGCTAGAACTCATACAGCAATTCAACAATGTGGCAGGATACAAAAATCAATGCACAGAAATCAGCAGCATTCTATACACTAATAAGGAGGCTGAAGAAAGAGAAATTAAGGAATCTATTTCAATTACAGTGGAACTAAAAACTATAAGATTCTTAGGAATAAACCTAACGAAAGAGGAAAAGGATATATACTCTAAAAACTACAGAACACTCGTGAAAGAAATTGAGGAAGACACAAAGAGACAGAAAAACATTCTATGCTCATTGATTGGAAGAATAAATATTGTGAAAATATAATGCTACCCTGAGCAATCTACACATTCAACACAATCTCTATCAAAATAGCATTGACACTTTTCACAGAATTGGAACAAGAAAAGATCTTAAGATCTGTATGGAAACAGAAAAGACCCTGAATAGCCAAATAAATGTTGGAAAAGAAAAACAAAGCTGGAAGCAATACAATGTCTGAATTCAAGCCCTATTAGAAATCTGGGATCATCAAGGCAGTATGGCACTGATACAAAAACAGACACACAGATCATGGAACAGAATAGAGAACCCAGAAATGGACCCTCAACTCTTTGATCCACTCATCTTTGACAAAACAGGGAAGAATATCCACTGGAAAAAGTATTCTCTTTTCAACAAATGATGCTGGGAAAATTGGACAGCCACGCACAGAAGAATGAAACTAGACCATTCTCTGACACCAGACACAAAGATAGGCAAGAATCTTTTTGACCTTGGCCACAGGAATTTCTAGCAAGACACCTCTCTAAAAGCACGGGAAACAAGTACAACAATGAATTATTGGGATTTTTTTTCTTAATTTTTTATTGGTGTTCAATTTACCAACATACAGAATAACACCCAGTACTCATCCCGTCAAGTGCCCCCCTCAGTGCCCGTCACCCACTCACCCCCACCCCCCGCCCTCCTCCCCTTCCACCACCCCTAGTTCGTTTCCCAGAGTTAGGAGTCTTTATGTTCTGTCTCCCTTTCTGATATTTCCCACACATTTCTTCTCCCTTCCCTTATATTCCCTTTCACTATTATTTATATTCCCCAAAGGAATGAGAACATACACTGTCCTCGGATTGACTTACTTCACTCAGCATAATACCCTCCAGTTCCATCCATGTTGAAGCAAATGGTGGGTATTTGTCGTTTCTAATGGCTGAGTAATATTCCATTGTATACATAAACCACATCTTCTTTATCCATTCATCTTTCGATGGACACCGAGGCTCCTTCCACAGTTTGGCTATTGTGGACATTGCTGCTAGAAACATCGGGGTGCAGGTGTCCCAGCATTTCATTGCATCTGAATCCCCAGATTCGGGTAAATCCCCAACAGTGCAATTGCTGGGTCGTAGGGCAGGTCTATTATTAACTCTTTGAGGAACCTCCACACAGTTTTCCAGAGTGGCCGCACCAGTTCACATTCCCACCAACAGTGTAAAAGGGTTCCCTTTTCTCCGCATCCTCTCCAACATTTGTGGTTTCCTGCCTTGTTAATGTTCCCCATTCTCACTGGTGTGAGGTGGTATCTCATTGTAGTTTTGATTTGTATTTCCCTGATGGCAAGTGATGCAGAGCATTTTCTCATGTGCTTGTTGGCCATGTCTATGTCTTCCTCTGTGAGATTTCTCTTCATGTCTTTTGCCCATTTCATGATTGGATTGTTTGTTTCTTTGGTGTTGAGTTTAAGAAGTTCTTTATAGATCTTGGAAACTACCCTTTATCTGATACATCATTTGCAAATATCTTCTCCCATTCTGTAGGTTGTCTTTTAGTTTTGTTGACTGTATCCTTTGCTGTGCAAAGGCTTCTTATCTTGCTGAAGTCCCAATAGTTCATTTTTGCTTTTGTTTCTTTTGCCTTCGTGGATGTATCTTGCAAGAAGTTAGTGTGGCCAAGTTCAAAAAGGGTGTTACCTGTGTTCTCCTGTAGGATTTTGATGGAATCTTGTCTCACATTTAGATCTTTCATCCATTTTGAGTTTATCTTTGTGTATAGTGAAAGAGAGTGCTCTAGTTTAATTCTTCTGCATGTGGATGTCCAATTTTCCCAGCACCATTTATTGAAGAGACTGTCTTTCTTCCAAAGGATAGTCTTTCCTCCTTTATCGAATACTAGTTGACCATAAAGTTTAGGATCCACTTCTGGGTTCTCTATTGTGTTCCATTGATCTATGAGTCTGTTTTTGTGCCAGTACCACACTGTCTTGATGACCACAGCTTTGTAGTACAACCTGAAATCTGGCATTGTGATGCCCCCAGCTATAGTTTCCTTATTAAAATTCCCCTGGCTAAATATCAGAAAGGGAGATAGAACATAAAGACTCCTAAGTCTGTGCAACTAACTAGGGGTGGTGTAAGGGGAGGAGGGTGCGGGTGGGGGGGAGTGGGTGACGGGCATTGAGGGGGATACTTGACGGGATGAGCACTGGGTGTTATTCTGTATGTTGGTAAATTGAACACCAATAAAAATTTTTTATTAAAAAAAATTCCCCTGGCTATTCGGGGTCTTTTCTGATTCCACACAAATCTTAAAATAATTTGTTCTAACTCTCTGAAGAAAGTCCATGGTATTTTGATAGGGATTGCATTAAACGTGTAAATTGCCCTGGGTAACACTGACATTTTCACAATATTAATTCTCCCAATCCATGAGCATGGAATATTTTTCCATCTCTTTGTGTCTTCCTCAATTTCTTTCAGAAGTGTTCTAGAGTTTTTAGGGTATAGGTCCTTTACGTCTTTGATTAGGTTTATTCCTAGGTATCTTATGCTTTTGGGTGTGATTGTAAATGGGATTGACTCCTTAATTTCTCTATCTTCAGTCTCATTGTTAGTGTACAGAAATGCCATTGATTTCTGGGCATTGATTTACTATCCTGCCACGCTACCAAATTGCTGTATGAGTTCTAGCAATCTTGGGGTGGAGGCTTTTGGGTTTTCTATGTAGAGTATCATGTCATCGGCGAAGAGGGAGAGTTTGACTTCTTCTTTGCCAATTTGAATGCCTTTAATGTCTTTTTGTTGCCTGATTGCTGAGGCTAGGACTTCCAATACTATGTTGAATAGCAGTGGTGAGAGTGGACATCCCTGTCTTGTTCCTGATCTTAGGGGAAAGGCTCCCAGTGCTTCCCCATTGAGAATGATATTTGCTGTGGGCTTTTCGTAGATGGCTTTTAAGATGTTGAGGAATGTTTCCTCTATCCCTACACTCTGAAGAGTTTTGATCAGGAATGGATGCTGTATTTTGTCAAATGCTTTCTCTGCATCTAATGAGAGGATCATATGGTTCTTGGTTTTTCTCTTGCTGATATGGTGAATCACATTGATTGTTTTACGGGTGTTGAAGCAGCCTTGTGTCCCAGGGATAAATCCTACTTGGTCATGGTGAATAATTTTCTTAATGTGTTGTTGGATCCTATTGGCTAGTATCTTGTTGAGAATTTTTGCATCCATGTTCATCAGGGATATTGGTCTGTAATTCTCCTTTTTGGTGGGGTCTTTGTCTGGTTTTGGAATTAAGGTGATCCTGGCCTCATAGAACGAATTTGGAAGTACTCCATCTCTTTCTATCTTTCCATACAGCTTTAGTAGAATAGGAATGATTTCTTCTTTAAACGTTTGATAGAATTCCCCTGGGAAGCCATCTGACCCTGGACTCTTGTGTCTTGGGAGGCTTTTGATGACTGCTTCAATTTCCTCCCTGGTTATTGGCCTGTTCCAGTTTTCTATTTCTTCCTGTTCCAGTTTTGGTAGTTTGTGGCTTTCTGGGAATGCGTCCATTTCTTCTAGATTGCCTGATTTATTGGCGTATAGCTGTTCATAATATGTTTTTAAAATCATTTGTATTTCCTTGGTGTTGGTAGTGATCTCTCCTTTCTCATTCATGATTTTATTAATTTGAGTGTTCTCTCTCTTCTTTTTCTAAGGTTGGCTAATGGTTTATCTGTCTTATTAATTCTTTCAAAGAACCAACTCCTGGTTCTGTTCATCTGTTCCACAGCTCTTCTGGTCTCAATTTTGTTGAGTTCTGCTCGAATTTTAAATAACTCTCTTCTTGTGCTGGGCGTAGGGTCCATCTGCTGCTTTTTCTCCGGCTCCTTTAGGTGCAAGGTTAGCTTTTGTACTTGAGTTCTTTCCAGCTTTTGAATGGATGCTTGTATGGCGATGTATTTCCCCCTTAGGAATGCTTTTGCTGCATCCCAAAGATTTTGAATGGTTTTATCTTCATTCTCATTAGTTTCCATGAATCTTTTTAGTTCTTCCTTAATTTCCTGATTGACCCTTTCATCTTTTAGCAGGATGGTCCTTAACCTCCACGTGTTTGAGGTCCTTCCAAACTTCTTGTTGTGATTTAGTTCTAATTTCAAGGCATTATGGTCTGAGAATATGCAGGGGACGATCCCAATCTTTTGGTATTGGTTCAGACCCGATTTGTGACCCAGTATGTGGTCTGTTCTGGAGAAAGTTCCATGTGCACTTGAGAGGAATGTGTATTCGGTTGAGTTTGGATATAAAGTTCTGTAGATAACTGTGAAATCCATCTGGTCTAGTGTATCATTTAAAGCTCTCGTTTCTTTGGAGGTGTTGTGCTTAGAAGACCTATCGAGGGTAGAAAGAGCTAGATTGAAGTCACCAAGTATAAGTGTATTATTATCTAAGTATTTCTTCACTTTGGTTATTAATTGGTTTAAATATTTGGCAGCTCCCACATTCGGGGCATATATATTGAGGATTGTTAAGTCCTCTTGTTGGATAGATCCTTTAAGTATGAGATAGTGTCTCTCTTCATCTCTCACTACAGTCTTCGGGGTAAATTTTAGTTTATCTGATATAAGGATGGCTACCCCTGCTTTCTTTTGAGGACCACTGGAATGGTAAATGGTTCTCCAACCTTTTATTTTCAGGTTGTAGGTGTCCTTCTGTCTAAAATGAGTCTCTTGTAGACAGCAAATAGATGGGTCCTGCTTTTTTATCCAGTCTGAAACCCTGCGCCTTTTGATGGGGTCATTAAGTCTGTTCACGTTCAGAGTTACTATGGAGAGTTCTGAGTTTAGTGTCATCATGATATCTATTCAGTCCTTGTTTTTGTGGATTGTTCCACTGGACTTCTTCTTAAAGGGGAATTTTAAGAGTCCCCCTTAAAATTTCTTGCACAGCTGGTTTGGAGGTCACATATTCTTTCATTTCCTGCCTGTCTTGGAAGCTCTTTATCTCTCCTTCCATTTTGAATGAGAACCTTGCTGGATAAAGTATTCTTGGTTGCATGTTCTTCTCATTTAGGACCCTGAATATATCCTGCCAGCCCTTTCTGGCTTGCCAGGTCTCTGTGGAGAGGTCTGCTGTTACCCTAATATTCCTCCACATAAAAGTCATGGCTTTCTTGTCTCTTGCTGCTTTAAGGATCTTCTCTTTATCTTTGGAATTTGCAAGCTTCACTATTAAATGTCGAGGTGTTGAACGGTTTTTATGATTTTAGGGGGTGGTGTCTCTCTATTTCCTGGATCTGAATGCCTGTTTCCCTTCCCAGATTGGGAAAGTCTTCAGCTAGGATTTGTTCAAATACATATTCTGGCCCTCTGGCCCTTTCGGTGCCCTCGGGGACCCCAATTAAACGTATATTTTTCTTCCTCAGGCTGTCGTTTATTTCCCTTAATCTAACCTCATGGTCTTTTAATTGTCTGTGTCTTTTTTCCTCAGTTTCCCTCTTTGGCATCAACTTGTCTTTTATGTCACTCACTCGTTCTTCCACCTCGTTAACCCTCGTCGTTAGGACTTCTAGTTTGGATTGCATCTCATTCAATTGATTTTTAATTTCTGCCTGATTGGATCTAAATTCTGCAGTCATGAAGTCTCTTGAGTCCTTTATGCTTTTTTCTGGAGCCACTAGTAGCTGTATAATAGTGCTTCTGAATTGGCTTTCTGACATTGAATTGTAATCCAGATTTTGTAACTCTGTGGGAGAGAGGACTGTTTCTGATTCTTTTGTGGTGAGGTTTTCCTTCTAGTCATTTTGCTCAGTGCAGAGTGGCCAAAAACAAGTTGTACTGGGAAAAGGATAAAAAGAGAGGAGAGAAAGAAGGAAAGAAAAGAGAAAAAGAAAAAAGGAAGAAAAAAGAAAAAGAGAAGATAAAGAGCAAGAAAAAGAAAGAAAGGAAAACAGGGGTGGGGGAAGCAATCAGAAATCAAAAAGAAAATACGGGGGAGTATCTTCTGATTCTGTATACTTTAAGTCCCTTGACTTCCCCTGGAACTGGTCCGTCTCACTGGTCTTCTGGGGGAGGGGCCTGTTGTGCTGATTTTCAGGTGTTAGCACTTGCGGGAGCTGCTCTGCCCCCTGCCTGGTGCAGGGCTCAGTGGGGGTTGTTTACCCCGTGAGGCCCCAGGAGGAACAACCCCAGTGGCTGGGGGGTGGAACCTGGATTCAGCCCCCGCAGTAACTTGGAGCAGTCCATCTGCAGGGCCTGGAGGTTCTGGGGCGGGGCCGCTGATCTGCTCAGCTCTGGGCAGGAGCGCCCTCGCTGTCCTGGGCCCTCCCGGCCTCTGCCTGTCTCGGGGGGAGGCTGGATCCTGGGTTGTGTCCCGGCTCCCTGTGCTCCCGGGCCTGCGCCGTTGGATTCGCACTCCCAGCCGCGCAGCCACCTCCGTGGAGCCCCTGCCGAAGCCCCTCCGAGCTGAAGCCGCGCCGCCCCCTCTGCACGGAGCCTCTTCCTCTACCAGAGCCGCCGCCGCCGAGCTGCTCCCGGATCCGCGCTGCCCCCTCCGGGGAGCCGGCTCCCAAGCCCCCCCCCTCCAGCTGCTCCCGCCCTGCAGCCCCCTCCGAGGAGCCGCCGCCCGAGCCCCTCCAGAGCTGCTCCGGGTCCCGCCGCACTTAGGGAGCTCTGCGCACTCTCCTGGGGTGCAGGTGTCTGTTAGTGTCCCAGGGAGCCTGAGTGCATCCCCGCCCTCCTCGGGTCCTGCTCTAACTCCCTGCGAGGCCTTTCCGCCCGGGAAGGTTGGTGCAGCTCCTGCGTCTCCGGGACGGGGCTCTCCTGTCCTGGGGACACTCGCCCCGGCCTCAGCCCGGCTCCTCGTGGGGCCCCTCCCCCTTGGATGCCTTTTGTTTCTTTATTTCTCCCCCCCCACCTCGTCTTCCTACCTTGATAGAAGCGTGAACTCTTCTCACTGTAGTGTTCCAGCTGGTCTCTCCTTAAATCTCAGGCCGAATTCGTAGATTTTCAGGATGATTTGAAAGTTATCTAGGTAATTTGGTGGGGTCAGGTGATTTGGGGACCCTACTCTTCCACCAGCTTGCCCCTCCTCTTGAACGATTGTGACTTAAGATAAAAAGCTTCTGCACAGCAAGAGAAACAGTCAAAAAATAAAAACTAAAAGAAAACTTATGGAATCGGAGAAGATGTTTGTCAATAACATATCATGTAAAGTATCACCCAAAATCTATAAAGAACTTATCAAACGCAATGCTCAATAACCAAAGAATTCAGTCAAGGAAATTGGCAGAAGACCTGAAGAGACATTTCTCCAAAGAAGAAATACAAATGACCAGCAAACATATAAAAAAATGTTCCACATCCCACTTGCCCTCAAGGAAATATAAATCAAATCCACAATGAAATACTATCTCAGACCAATGAGAATGGCTAAAATTAACAAGGCAGGAAATCTTGGAGAGGATGTGGAGGAAGGGGAAACCTCATACCTCATTGGTGGGAATGGAAGGTGGTACAGCCACTCTGGAAAACAGTGTGGAGGGCCCTCAAGAATATTTAAGTTTTTTATGAGTAATATTTTTATTTATTTTTACATTTTAAAAATTTATTTATTTTTAATTTGTTTTTATACTTCTATTAGCTAACATATGAGCACCCAGTGTTCATCTCATCAAGTGCCCTCCTCATTTCCCATTACCCAGTTACCCCATCCCCCTACCCCCTCCCCTTCTGCAACTCTTTGCTCATTTCCTAGTTAGGAGTCTCTCATGGTTTGTCTCCCTCTCTAATTTTTCCCACCCACTTCCCCTCCTTTCCCTTATCATCCCTTTTACTATTTCTTATATTCCACGTATGAGTGAAACCATATGATGATTGTCATTCTCTGATTGACTTACTTCACTCAGCATGATACCCTCCAGTTCCATCCATGTTGAAGAAAATGGTGGGTATTCATCCTTTCTGGTGGCTGAGTAATATTCCATTGTATAGATAACCACATCTTCATCCATTCATCTGTCGATGGACATCGTGGCTTCTTCCACAGTATGGCTATTGTGGACCTTGGTGCTATGAACACTGAGGTGCAGGTGTCCTGGAGTTTCACTACACCTGTATCTTTGGAGTAAATACCCAATAGTGCAATTGCTGGATCAAAGAGTAGCTGTATTTTTAACTTCTTGAGGAACCTCCACAATGTTTTCTAGAGTGGCTGCACCAGTTTGCATTCCCACCAACAGTGCAAGAGGATTCCCCCTTCTCCACATCCTCTCCAACAGTTGTTGTTTCCTGTCTTGTTAATTTTCCCCATTCTCACTGGTAGGAGGTGGTATCTCATTGTGGTTTTGATTGGTATTTCCCTGAGATAAGTGATGCAGAGCACTTTATCACGTGCCTGTTGGCTATGTGTATGTGTTCTTTGGTGAAATTTCTGTTCATGTCATCTGCCCATTTCATGATTGGATTGTTTGTTTCTTTGCTGTTGAGCTTAATAAGTTTACACGTCTTGGATACTAGACCTTTATCTGATATGTCCTTTGCAAATATCTTCTCTCATTCTGTAGGTTGTCTTTTAGTTTTGTTGACTGTTTCTTTGGCTGTGCAGAAGATTTTTATCTTTATTAAATCCCAATAGTTCACTTAAGCTTTTGTTCCCCTTGCCTTCATAGATGTATCTTGCAAGAAGTTGCTGTGGCCAAGTTCAAAAAGGGTGTTGCTGGTGTTCTCCTCTAGGATTTTGATGGATTCTTGTCTCACATTCAGATCTTTCAACCATTGTGAGTTTATCTTTGTGTATGGCATAAGAGAATGCATTCTTCTGCTTGTGGCTGTCCAATTTTCCTAGCACCATTTGTTGAAGAGTCTGTCATTTTTCCAGTGGATATTCTTTCCTGCCCTGTCAAATATTAGTTGACCATAGAGTTGAGTGCCCATTTCTGGGTTCTCTATTCTGTTCCATTGATCTATGTGTCTGTTTTTGTGCCATGTGTCCTCAAGAATTTAAAAATGGAGCTACCCTTTGATCCAGCAATTGCACTACTGCGTATTTACCCCAAAGATACAGATGTAGTGAAATGAAGGGACACCTGCACCCCAATGTTAATAGCAGCAATGTCCACAATAGCCAAATCATGGAAAGAGCTGAGATCTCTTTCAACAGATGAATGGATTAAGAAGATGTGGTATGGGGATCCCTGGGTGGCGCAGCGGTTTAGCGCCTGCCTTTGGCCCAGGGCGCGATCCTGGAGCCCCGGGATCAAATCCCACGTCGGGCTCCCGGTGCATGGAGCCTGCTTCTCCCACTGCCTGTGTCTCTGCCTCTCTCTCTCTCTCTCTCTCTGTGACTATCATAAATAAAAAAAAATTAAAGAAGATGTGGTATGCTTGGAGGGCTGAGCACTGGGTGTTATGCTGTATGTTGGCAAATTGAACTCCAATTAAAAAAATTTTTTTAAAGACAAAAAAATTTAAAAATTTTAAAAATTAAAAAGAAAGATGTGGTGTGAATATACAATGGAATATTAGCTATCAGAAAGGATGGATACCTACCATTTACATTGACATAGATGGAACTAGAGGGTATTATGCTGATCGAAATAAGTCATTCAGAAAAAGACAATTATATGGTTTTACTCATATGTGGAGTGTAAGAAATAGTGCCAATGACCATAAGGGAAGGAGGAGAATATGAATGGGGAAAAATCAGAGAGGGAGACAAAACAGCAGAGACTCCTAACTCCAGGAAAGAAACTAAGGGCTGCTCTAGTGTAGGTGGTGGGGTCATGGGGTAACTGGATGATGGACATTAAGGAGGGCAAGTGAGGTTATGAGCACTGAGTGCTATATATTGGCAAATTGAATTAAAAAATTTAATGTATGAATACACCAAACAGGAATAACAGAAACAATGTAATTACTCATGTGCATTACTTTTTAAAGAATATTATGTTTTTTATTTGAAATGTATATTACTTAACACACTTTAACAACTTGAATGCATTATCAAATTTAATACATGATAGTGACCTCCACTGCCACATAAAGCTCTTACTTGTATTTATCAACGCATATACAAAGGTATTTTAGGGTAACAAGGCCATAAGAGGGCTTCTCACAGCCAGCTGTCTTCATCAGGCTGCACTTTGCCATGTTCTCTTCACAAGCCCCTTCTGCAACTCTGAACTTCAGCCTTGATTTTCTTCTCTCATCCCCCAATTCCAGTCCTGTCTGTTCTAGAAAACTCTGCCTTTTCACTGAACTTGTTACTGACAGTTTTCCTTAGTATTCTTTCAGTGCTAGGGCCAGTCATTTAATGATAATGAAATTAATGTCTTTGGTTTAGAAAGCCCTAACTAACCATGTGCTCCTTAGTGCTAACAATTATGGAGAATAGTTCCTGTTTCCAGGATGGAGGGTGTGCAGAAACCCAGCTGCTTTCCCCAATGCAATGCAACCACCTGCTTGAGAGGCTACTACCGACTCTGCAAGGGTTACGTCCTGGGACATATGATGAGAAACCCCCAAACACCAATGCCCTTTTAGAAAGACAAGTCTATATGTCTCACACAAAAAGTCCAGTTTCTCCAGAATACAGCATCCTTCTAGCCTTCTCTTCCAAAGCCCTTCAACTTTGGTGGTTTTTCATATTGTACAAGCTGTAAACCAGGCAGAAGCAGACATAACACTGAGTTCTTGGGCCATTAGACAGAGAGTGTCAAAGCAACGCATTCTCCTTCCCTTAAGGAAAACTCCTGGGCATACAAACCTACTTCTGTGTGCATCTTGTAGGCCAGAATTAGCTGTGGGACACACCTAGCTGCAAGAGAAGCTGAGAAATGTTCTTCAGCTAAGTGATCTGCTACACTAAATAAATTCAGGACTCTGTTTCTGTGGTAGTGAATGTTGGAGAAGGTAAGTGTCTTGTTCAGTACTCATAAACCTAATAAGTATCCCTTTGGCTCTATGTTTGAATTAGGGAGTAATAACTGTAAGAGAACTATGTTTGCATCATACTCAAGCAGTCAGGTGCTAATTCAGGAGAACTAAAACAAAAAAGTATAAACTAGAATGTATGAGGTTGGAACAATAAGTTCTTTATGTGGGATTCCAAAGACCTTTTTGTTCATATTTCATTTGAGGAGGCAGCAATAAGAATTTTATACCCACATGACATTTTCTTCTCCTCTATTCTCTCTCCTTCAACTTTGTAACATGACAATAATAAGTATATGGCACTTTACCCACTTTTTTGTATCATTTAAATAATAAGTATTCAGTATCTAACAGTTTTTTCCACTACCCTAATATATACCCTAAGGGTATATATGTGATTATATATATTTATATATATATATACATATATATAAATATATATATATCCTTTGACTTTTCACCATTTTATTATTACATTTGAAAGAAAAAAGTAGATATCAAACTCCTATGTAACTAAAGGATTATGATTTATTAATTTGTATTTTATAATAATTAGAATAAATAATAATTGCATCAACATAACATGACATGAAAGTTACTGATATAGTTTTCATAACTGTGTTTCATGACCTTTGTTTTATTAGACAAAATATTAAAATATTAAAATATAAATATTTCATATAAATAGCTTAGAGCCACCAAGATTTGGTTGCAATAGTACATTTCATTGTACTATCATACTCTGACATTTTATTGTCATATTATACTCTATACACAGACTGTGATAACAGTAATATAGGCTACTTATTATATTTTAGTATTGAGTTTTCTGTGCTTACATTGACTTCTCTTGCGCTAAATGTTGGCATCTACCAACAGAGAGAAACAGACCTACTCATGACAATTCCTGAGAGACAGAATCAAACTGCTTCTTGACACTCTCCAGTGAGAAGAACATGTGCCTCCTGGGGCAGGGAGGAAGGGCAAGGATCCAGAACAAGGAAAATTGAAATAGAGTGTGTTCTTATTCCACTGTTTTCCAGGAATGAAGAAGGCTCAACTATATCACCCTGTGATTGGCACAGCCTTGCACGCTTCTGTGTGGGGGAGTGGGGAGCACTGGGGCATGGCTGGAGGGATGCAATGCTCTCCCATGAGACACATAGGCTTAAGACCAGACTCCAACAAAAGCTTCTGGGTGCAAAGTCTTAGAAGACTGGCAGACATACATCCTCCAGGTTGTGAGAGGCTGTAATGTGAGGGTGCAGAGGAAATCAAGGACTGGCTCATCAGAAGCAGTAGCCATCTAGTTTTTCCTCAAACGTTATGATTACAGACAGGTACGTGGAATACAATGTCTTAAGAAAATAGGGTTGTAGAAGATGGTGGACTACCGTGTGAAATGCAGTGCCAAACCTGAAGCACTTTTCAGTGCTGACCACAATTTTAATCAGCTGCTTTCTCCTTCTCCGAAGAGTATAACTTAGTCAGTTTACCAGTATTCCTGTCACAAAATTCCTGTAAGTTGTTCTAAGTCAATTATTACACAGGGAATAGAATATCTTATTGTTGGGAAAGGAAATATTTCAATTATTCTACACACTTTATCCAGTCAAATGATAAAATAGTTTCTTCTGTATCATGTTAAGGCATCACCTTATCATCAGGTTCTTGGTACAGCGACTGTGGGGAAATTGTGGAAAGCAATGGGTAACCATCTCTATAATCTGTAATGAGCCACTTATGTAAATTGTGTCTACTAGTCAGATATTTCAGGAATGAAATTTCATAATAATGAAGATTAGTATTCACTGAGTGTTTCTTGTATACCAGGCCCCGTGCTAAGTGTTTCAGATACAATGTCTAATAACCTGTAACATATTTTCCTTTGGTTGATAGGAAAAGAAAGATTTTGCTATGAAAACAGGCTGAGTCAGCCAAGGAACATTTCTAATTATTGGAGATGACCCAAAAATGAATCACTTGTGCTGGGTTATTTCCAAGGCAGAACAACATAGAGAGTGCTTGTCTTGGCTGTAAAGGCTGGGTAAGGCAGTATGTGAAGCCAAGCCATTAAAATTGCCTTATTGAGACAGAACATGAAAGACTCCTAACTCTGGGAAACGAACTAAGGGTGGTGGAAGGGGAGGTGGGCAGGGGGTGGGGGTGACTGGGTGACGGGCACTGAGGTGGGCACTTGATGGGATGAGCACTGGGTGCTATTCTATATGTTGGCAAATTGAACACCAATAAAAATAAATTTATAAAAAATAAATAAAATTGCCTTATTTCCCTCCTGTTTCTCCCATATATCCAAGAATCACTAAGAGTCTATCTCAATATGTAAATTTTCAGAATCTCACCAGTGTTCAAGGGTTACTTCATCTTTATTACGCTGAATAGGAATCTATAAATAGAATTTCTCATTGGGCATGAAACTTCTTTATCTTAAAATTATAGGACAGTGCCATTTGCTTGGTCATAGACTGTTAATAGCATACTTTTATAGACTGATAATAATATATTTATATATGATAAGATATATATTTATTTTGTGTATAACATAATAATGGAGACTCAATATAATTCATTACTGTGATGTTTTAAAAGACAAGAAGTTTTGATGCTGATAAATTGCATCTTAATGGCTATTTCTTCCTTTTTATTCATGGCTTGCCTCTACAGTGTTTGCATTTTTAACTCAAAATAGCACAGCAAGAAAGATAGGAAGGCCTCCATCATCCTTCCTTTACAGAGAAATGATGAATCAGAACTTTAAGTCAAGAAAATGTGTCAGGTGAGAGACAGAAGCAATGTTCAAACACAGTTGTTCTACTGCTTGATGCTCTTTCTGCAGTTGTCTGGCAACTGCTTTGAGTATCTCACTCTTTCCATAGAACTGATTAAAATAAAATGTCTTTGGTATGTACATATAGCTGGTCTCTACTACATGTACCTCAGGTCCCCATACTAAAGTCAGTGGAGAGTAAATTCTAAAAACAATAGGAAGTATAATTTTAAAAATCAGATTTTACCTGTTTCAGTATCAGGCCAAGTAGAGATAGGGAGGGAGAAGAGAATCTGGCCACATTTGTTTGTATGCTCATCTCCTATGAGTTTAGTATTTATTTCTAGGCAGAGTACCACTCTTTGTCAGGTTAAATATTTAGAAGCACTCACAGACCTTCACTGCCTCTGACATCCTATTTTTCAACTGTCCCTGAACTTCATGAGGTTTTAAAATGTACTTATTGTGATGTGACTCTTTGGTTCATCCTGTGAGTACAACTATATCAACTGACACACACATTAGGCTTTGTGACCAGCCCCACTGTGTGCATCCACAGTAGGTTCCCCTGTTTCCCAGGGTTTTCTGATCCCCATCCCCAAAACTGACTTTGGCATTTACCATCTGCAGTATAAATGGGATGGGACATTTGTGAAAGGAGATTTTCACCTATCACTGCTTGAGAAGGACTCAGACATTCTCATTTTCTGGGTGGGATTTCCCCCTTGGCTTCTCTATTGGCATCACCAAAGAAACAGCAATTCCTCCTAAATTCAGGAAGATATAAGGGGGAAGTCTATGTTTATGTATTTAACTGAAAGGTGGATTGAAAACTTCTCCACATCCAGAGTTTCTGTGCAACTACGAGACTTTTATTAAAAAGTCAGGATGCTTAAGAAAATATTTTGAGTCAGAAAAAAAGATAAGTAACTAAGGTCTGTTTTCTTTGCTTCAGCCTTAACTGAATTATGTTACTTTGTAGGAATTATATATATTAAAATTAATTACAATGCAACAAAAATGCTTACAAACGTTTTAATATACACATAAATACTGCTGAGCCACCCAAGCTGCCTGAGGGCTGGATTCTTATATCTGCTTGTACATTCAATCTCCTCTGCTGTTTTGACTGAAATAAATGAAGAAAATTTAGCCTTAGACTTTTATAAGTGTATATGTATCTAAGAACCATTTGAGATAACTGTGGATATTCTTTTTTTTTTTATTTTTTTTATTTATTTATGATAGTCACAGAGAGAGAGAGAGAGAGAGGCAGAGACACAAGCAGAAGGAGAAGCAGGCTCCATGCACCGGGAGCCCAATGTGGGATTTGATCCTGGGTCTCCAGGATCGCGCCCTGGGCCAAAGGCAGGCGCCAAACCGCTGCACCACCCAGGGATCCCAACTGTGGATATTCTTTGTACTACACAAAAACTCAAGTAATCAGCTGTGATGTACACTTTAATATTAATAAACTTTTAATACTCCACTAAAAAAAATATATATATATACACATAAATACAGTATAATAGACTACCTGATGTGTGACCAAATTTTCCAATAGTCATTGGGAGTCTCATTATGCAGAGTTGTTATTTCATATTTCCCAGTTTTTATTTGGTCCACTTGTTTCATCCTTAACTTTGGGCACTTTTGCATAGCTCAGTAGACACCCAAAGCAGTAGATTAAAATGATCCATAACATAACTATTTTTCCCCAGGATGTAATGTTCAGGTGGCATGTTTATGTGTGTATGTATGCATGTATTTTCTGCTGTTCTCTCCATCATGGCAGATACATAGCAAAACATGAAGTGGGGATGAAGATAATGAATCAGAAGGAATGATCCTAATCATTGTGATAAAAAATTCCACAAGAGGGTGTATGTGAGGTAAATCTATGGTGACATACACATGACACAGGCAGTACTATGGCCAATACTTATTAAGTATTAAAACACTTTTCTAAGTGATTTTATGAGAATTAACTCACTTAATCCTCATAGCAACCCCAGTAGGAACATACCACTATCACCTACTTTTATACATGGGAAAATTGATGAAACAGTTTAAGTAAATGTTAACTTTGACTCAGCATTAGATGGCTATAATATTTGAACCCAGAGAGAACGTCTGCAAAATTCTCTTAATTCGTATGCTACTCAGTATGGATTTGAATGTGTGTGTTTCTGCGTGAGGGTGTATGTGTATAAGCAAAAATATATATTTTTGTACATATGTTTTTGTGAATGCACTTAATATATTTGTCTATTGATAATAACTTGGAACCTCAGAAAGCATACTTTTGTGTTAAATATACTAGCATAAAATGTTACTGTGGGATAAACAGTGATGTGTTCTAAACAAATGTAGTGTAAACATAGTCTCAAGTTGTGCTAATGAACAGATAGAATCCAGAGCAATAGATTTGCACCCTCCTTGTGCTTCTGCTCTTTTCATGGCAAACATTGTTTTTAATCTTGCTTGATGACATTTCAAAAGAATAATCCAAACTGGGGTACATCCACACAAAGAACCAGGAATATTTTGTCAGGAATTGATAGATATTAGATTGAGAAACAAAAAAACTATCACATTTGGGACATTTGAGGGATCTGAGCTTTATCATGTTAACTTCAGAAAATAGACTGGGCACCCATGGGGAGAATGTATGGGGAGCCAGTGTAAAGCTTAGCATTCCAGCTTTTCCTCATTACAGGAGAACTTATTCACTGGTAAGTGTGTTAGGTATAATGGTAAGCAAAGGTAGAGAAATACCATTCTCTGTGTCTGTGTCGAGCCTATGTTCAGGAAGAAATAAGCAATTGATTGTCCTTGGAGTGGTGTGAGCTCTCATGGTGGTTACTGGTGGTGGGAACACATGTAGGGATGTATTCATGCCTAGTATGGGGGCAAGACAGAGCAGGAGTGGAGAAGAAGTTTCCAGAGAGGAGAAGATGCCTTCCTACAATCTGAGCATACTAGGGAGTTCACTGAGTAGACAGTCAGGGAGGCAGATGTCAAGCCCCTACAAGAAAATGAGCTCAAAGAGAAAGAAATCTATGCAAGCTAGGCACTCATTAAAGGATGCAAGTGTGCAAGCAGTTGGATATACTGTAATGTGTGGTACTTTGGTTAAGTGGTAAGGTAAAAGTTTCTATCAATAGTCAGTGAACCAATCCATAAATTTTCATGAATTACATGAAGATATTTGAATTTTAACTTGAAAACAGTAGTAGTTCTCATTTAGCAAAGAACCTATGATGGGGAATGGATGGCAGATGAGAAGTGTTAAAGACAAAGAAGTTTGTTACCTTGAGCAGTGAACTATGGTGTAGATGTGGTGTGAGTGGATGTGGCAGGTCTCACTTCTGGGCCCGCTGCTCTGTGCCCAGAGCTGCCTTCCCAACACCCAGTCCCCAGGACACATCCTGGCTTTAGTGCTCTGCATTATAGCAATTATTTATTCATTGAATACCCACTTAATTTCTGATTTTTAAAAAAGATTTTAAAAAAGATTTTATGTATTTATTCATGAGAGACACAGAGAGAAAGAAAGACAGAGAGACAGAGAGGCAAAGACACAGGCAGAGGGAGAAGCAGGCTTCCTGTTGGGAGCCCAATGTGGGACTCAATCCCAGGACTCCAGGATCACACCCTGATCCAAAGGCAGATGCTCAATCACTGAACCATCCAGGCATCCCTTTTTTAAAAAAGATATTATTTATTTATTCATCTCACACACACACACACACACACACACACACACACACACACACAGGCAGGGACATAGTTAAAGAGAGAAGCAGACTCCCTGCAGGGAGCCCTATGTGGGACTGAATCCCAGAACTCCGGGATCATGCCCTGAGCCGAAGGCAGATGCGCAACTGCTGAGCCACCCAGGCGTCCCATAATTTCTGCTTCCTTTTTTTTTAAAGATTTTATTTATTTAATCATGAGAGGCACAAAAAGAGAGAGGCAGAGACACAGGCAGAGGGAGAAGCAGGCTCCACGCAGGGGAGCCCAATGCAGGACTCGATCCTGGGACTCCAGGATCACACCCTGGGCCAAAAGCAGACCCTAAACTGCTGAGCCACTATAATTTCTGTTTCTTTCACTAAATAAGTTCGACTTGGGGAAAAATGGTAGGTTTTTTTTTTTTTCATTGTTAAATCTCAGTACCTGTAGCAGTAAGTACAGAACACTGTGTTCAGTGAACACTTGCTAAATGAATGTGTGAAGAATTCAGTGAAAACAGAAATAGGAAGGTGTGAGAGGAGCTTTGTCTGGCAGAGTATTTGATGACTGATTCATGGAAGAAATGAGAGAATTGAGCTGAAGTTAATTTTTTTCAATTTTATACTTGGTGACTAGGTGCATTTTTGAACGGATCAACTGGCATTGTGAACACAATGTGAACAGGATTTGGTTTTTAAAGGCATGAGGGCAAATGCAATTCCCAAAATTTTTAAATTTTAGAATTGCAGGTAAGAAATGTATCTCTCTGAGTTACTAGAGCACATTAGAAGCAATATAGAGATTTGCATTTATAGCTGAATGAAACTTTCCTTGCTGTCCTCTTCCCCAGATCATGAATGCCAGCTGTTCCCTGTGGCAGGACAACAGCCTGTCTGTCAAGCACTTCTCATTCGCCAAGTTCTCTGAGGTCACTGAACAGTGTTTCCTTTTATTCACCCTCATCCTACTCATGTTTTTAGCATCCCTGACGGGCAACGCCCTCATAGCCCTTGCCATCTGGACCAACCCGGTCCTCTACACGCCCATGTACTTCTTCCTGGCCAACCTATCTGTCTTAGAGATTGGCTACACTTGCTCGGTCATACCCAAGATGCTGCAGAGCCTTGTGAGTGAGGCTCGGGGCATCTCCAGGGAGGGCTGTGCTACACAGATGTTTTTCTTCACATTATTTGCTATCAGCGAATGCTGTCTTTTGGCAGCCATGGCTTTTGACCGCTACACTGCCATATGCTCCCCACTCCACTATGCAACTCGAATGAGTCGTGGTGTGTGTTCCCAGTTGGCTGTGGTTTCATGGGGAGTGGGTTGCATTGTAGGTTTGGGCCAGACCAACTATATTTTCTCCTTGAACTTCTGTGGCCCCTGTGAAATAGATCACTTCTTTTGTGACCTCCCACCTATCTTGGCTCTTGCCTGTGGCGATACATCCCATAATGAAGTTGCAGTCTTTGTCGTGGCCATTCTTTGCATTTCCAGCCCGTTTTTACTAATCGTTGCTTCCTATGGCAGAATCCTAGCTGCTGTTCTGATCATGCCCTCACCCGAAGGCCGCCGTAAAGCTCTTTCCACCTGTTCTTCCCACCTGCTTGTAGTGACACTCTTCTATGGCTCTGGGTCTGTCACCTACTTGAGACCCAAGGCCAGCCATTCACCAGGAACAGATAAACTCCTAGCTCTGTTCTACACAGTGGTGACATCCATGCTCAATCCTATCATCTACAGTTTACGGAACAAGGAGGTCAAGGCAGCTCTCTGGAGAACCCTGGGTAGAAAAAATGTTTTGACTCGTGGGTAGATCCCAAAGGACCATGCAAATCTTCTCTTTAAAAAGATGCACACATGACCTGAGAGTAAAGAAAGAAATAAAAACTAAGCTCTCTGCAACCTATTTTGTAAGAACCTTTTTTTTTTTATAATAGTAGATATAATTTGGGAGATACCTCTGTACTCACAGTCAAGTTCTGATTGTCCAAAGTCTGGAAGAAAGTTGGCTACCAAGAATTTTAATAGATTGTCCAATATTAGACAGGTTATCCAAAATATGTTAGCCCCTGTGCTTAGTGTATAAATTCCCAGGTTATATCTCAGAAGTCTGGCAAATTCTCATTCTGTTCTTTTAGGCACTTTTTAGCCTCTGAGGGTTCCATCTGACTCTGCTCTGGTCTCAGGGGGAAGTATTCACATGTATGCCTGTCCCACCTGACTCTCAATCCCCTAATAACTCCACGAAGCACATTATTTCCTTCCATAAAAATGTTTTAAACACTTCAGCCTTAATTATTGTTACACTATATAGAATTAATTCTGTGAGTTGCATGCACTGTAAAATAAACATGCAAAAAAAGTAAACACATTTCAGAGGTATTTGTGGTATAATATTAAAAGAAAAAAATGGAAAACTTTTATCAAGAGTCTCCATGGTGAAATGTTTTTAAAAAGAAAATCATTTAAATTCAAGGATAGAAGGGGAAAAATAAACTAATAATAATTAACATAAATAATTTAAGAGGTTTTGTGTAATTTATAAAATTTGCATATGTGCAAATGAGTTCTGATTCCATATGTTTAGAAATGATCCACACACTTGCTCTGGAGAGAAATAAACATGTCACAACACAGTGGCTGTAGCCATCTGGAGAGACATTGCCTGGTTTTCAGGGAGGTGCTGTGATCTATATGAGGTGTTGGAAACTACTTATGCAGTAGCTGTAATAGCACAGAGCAGAAGTCTCTTAATTACCAGGTATGATGAATAGTCCTGGTATGATGTACAGCATTGTCTAGTTAGCAACACTGTGCTGTACCCTTGACATGTGCTGGGAGAGTAGATCATGCACACAGGATTGCTCTGAGGTGAGGGATGTGTTAATAATAATAACTTGATGGTGCTAATCACTTCACAATGCATATGTGTTTCAAATCATCACCAGTGTAAAGACACAAAGTTTTACCTGATATATAAATCTCAATTAACTGGAAAAGATCAAAGGATGTGATGATTCTATCAGGAAATAATAGTGATATTCACTAATGACCAAGATGTGTGTTTTGCCAGATATTCCTATTTTACCAAAAGCTGTCCATTCAAACATGTAACTTATGTATAATACAAATATTAAAATATGTAATTGTAGGCCCTTTTATTAAAACAAAATAATATATGCTTTTCAGAGTAAATTTATAAAATATATAAAAATACAAAACATAGAATTTAATTCACTTTTATTCCTTCCATGCAGGAGTAACTAATGTAAATATTTCATTTATTTAATTTTACCCTTTTGCTTTCTGCTAACCACACATACACTCAAGTCCCATCTCATGACAGAGTATGTTATCAAAACATATATACTATTTTGAAAGCTGTTGAAAATATTAAAAGTACCAAAAATGCATCTTCTAAAACATTTAATGTTTGTTTTAAATCTCTAGATTGTAATGAATTAACTTACCCTCCATATTTTTTCCATTAAATACTACTGAACATTAATAGTGAGAAATTCTTTGCTAACTTTGATCCTCAAACACTGTGCCATTTTGTTTCCAAGAGACTCTGTAGCACCAGAGCTCTGACAGCAGCACCAACCATTGAGTCACCACCATTTACTGGATTCTGAATATATAAAAGTCAGTTAAAGCTCCTTAAATGTTTCTCTAATGTTTGACCTTAAAAACCACTGGTGTACTACTGTTCTTGTTCTCCACATATGGAGACCAAGGAACAGAGGCTGGAGCCACTCATCCCCAGGAGTCAGCAAGGACAGGCATCTGGTGTAGGATCCCATAGCTCTCATCCATGATTTCAAGTAGGTTTATTCCATTAATTCTGATCCCCTGCATTCTCTGCCCCCAAGATAAATAAGAATGAAAAGACCAGATAATGCCTTTGCTGGGAAGGGACAGCCTTGGTGATGTAGTTTTAGAATATAGGTGTGGTTTGGTGGGATGAATCCAGAGCTGATGACCAAGAAATAATTCTTTTTTAAAAGATTTTATTTATTCATTCATGAGATATACAGAGAGGGAGGCAGAGACATAGGCAGAGGGAGAAGCAAGCTCTATGCAGGAAGCCCAATGTGGGATTTGATCCCAGGACTCCAGAATCATGCCCTGAGCTAAAGGGAGATGCTCAACTGCTGAGCCAACCAGGCGTCCCCCAAGAAATAATTCTTGAGACATGTTGCAAAATGGTGATTTTATTAAAGCACAGAGACAGGACCCACCCAGAAGAAAAGCTGCATCCCTGGGACAGTGAAGGGTGGCTGATTTTATACCTGGGACCTAGGGGGTGAGGAAATGGGAGATTTCCAGGAAAAACCTTCATATGCTGAAGAGGACCTACAGATACTGGAGGCCTTGCCCTTGTCAAGTTAAGGTCGTTTTTTCCCTCTAGACATGCATTTACATGGAGACAGTTGGGAGCTCCCTGGAGGAATGTAACGCCTATCCCAACCAGGAGTTGGGGGGGTGGCACAGGGTGTGAGCTTGTGCTTTCTTCTCAGCTGGCTTTCTGCTCCCTCATCATTTCACTCCTGACAATTTTGACCCTTAAATCTTCAAGGTTGTTGAAGGTAGAAGGTCTCACCATCTTCTGTAACTTATTTCTGCTGGGTTAGGGGGTGAAGATATCCTTCCCTGTGGGTCAATATTGGTCATTGGGGGAATATATAGGGGAGTTACAAAAAGAGGGAAGCCACTGAATCCAATGAGAAAAACAGAGATGAAACTCCTTGAGTAGAAGATAGATCATCTGTGAGCTGGAAGTTATGGCTGTATAGGAGTCTTGGGATGAGGCAGGGAGACACCAGAAATGACAAAAGATAGTATTATAATGAGAAAGTGAAGTCTAAACAAAAGACCTTAAATAATTGATCTTGGATATTTTTCCTCCATTTGAGGAGTTTAAAGCAATCACTAAAGAAAGATCATTAAAGCATCAAACTTGAGTTGTAGGGGCAAGATGGCCAAAGAATAGGATCCCCAAGTCACCTGTCCCCACCAAATTACCTAGATAACCTTCAAACCATCCTGAAAACCTACGAATTCGGGTTGAGAATTAAAGAGAGAACAGCTGGAATGCTACAGTGAGAAGAGTTCACGCATCTATCAAGGTAAGAAGACGGGGGAAAAAGAAATAAAGAAAGAAAAGGCATGCAAGGGGGAGAGGCCCCATGGGGAGCCTAGCTAAGGCACTGCGGCCAGTGCCCCCAGGGCAGGAAAGCCCCATCCCGGAGAAGCAGGGGCTTCACCAATCTTCCTGGAAGGAAAGACGCTCACAGGGAGATGGAGCAGGATCCCAGGAGGGGCGGGGATGCCCTCAGGCTCTCTGGAACACTAACAGAGCACCTGTGTCCCAGGGAGAGCGCGCCACAACCTGCGGCTGAGCTCCCTAAAGGGCTGCAGCGCCGCGCCCCGCCCCGCGGGGCCAGGAGCAGCAGGGAAGCAGCTGGGGCAGCGGATCCGCGTGGAGGGGGCTGCCCAACCCAAGTAACTGGCACAAAAACAGACACATAGATCAATGGAACACAATAAAGAATCCAGAAGTGGACCCTCAACTTTATGGTCAACTAATATTCGACAAAGGAGGAACGACTATTCACTGGAAAAAAAGTCTCTTCAATAAATGGTGCTGGGCATTTGAACGACAAATACCCGCCATATCCTTCGGCGTGGATGGACTGGAGGGTATTATGCTGAGTGAAAGAAGTCAATCAGAGAAGGACAAATATTATATGGTCCATTCATTTGGGGAATATAAATAATAGTGAAAGGAAATGAAGGGAAAAGGAGAAAAAAAGTGGGAAATATCAGAAAGAGAGACAGAACATGGAAGATTGTTAACTCTGGGAAACTAACTAGGGGTGATGGAAGGGGAGGAGGGCGGGGGTGGGGGTGACTGGGTGGCGGGCACTGAGGTGGGCACTTGACGGGATGAGCACTGGGTGTTATTCTGTATGTTGGCAAAATGAACACCAATAAAAAATTAATTAATTATTAAAAACAACCAAAAAAAAAAAGAAAAAATAAATAAATGGTGCTAGGAAAATTGGACATCCACATGCACAAGAATGAAACTAGACCACTCTCTTGCACCATACACAAAGATAAACTCAAAATGGATGAAAGATCTAAATGTGAGACAATCCCCAAGGAGATTCACAGTGGCCTAACAGGATAAACAGGTTAAACAAGTTTAACTGAGCCCTGCACCACGCTGGGGGCTGAGCAGCTCCCTCAAGTGCTAATGGCTGAAAATCAGAACAACAGGCCCCTCACCCAGAAGACAAGGAAGACAGACAGGGGAAAAACAAATTATTGACCAAGCAGCGTTGGAAAGTTCCAGGGGAAGTCGAGGGATTTACAGTATACAGAGTCAAAGGATACTCACTCTTTTTTTTTTTTTAGGATTTTATTTATTTTTTCATAGACACAGAGAGAGAGGCAGAGACACAGGCAAAGGGAGAAGCAGGCTCCATGCAGGGAGCCTGATGTGGGACTCGATCCCGGGTCTCCAGGATCACACCCCAGGCTGCAGGCAGTGCCAAACCACTGCGCCACCAGGGCTGCCCTGTTTTTTGTTTTTGATTTCTGTTTGCTTCCCCCGCTTTTCTTTTTTTTCATCCATGAAAGCAAGAGAAACAAAAGCAAAAATGAACTATTAGAACTTCAGCAAGATAAGAAGCTTTTGCACAACAAAAGATACCGTCAACAAAACTAAAAGACAACCTACAGAATGGGAGAAGATATTTGCAAATGACATAACAGATAAAGGGCTGGTTTCCAAGATCTATAAAGAACTTCTTAAACTCAACACCAAAGAAACAAACAATCCAATCATGAAATGGGCAAAAGACATGAACAGAAATCTCTCAGAGGAAGACATAGACATGGCCAACAAGCACATGAGGTAATGCTCCGCATCACTCGCCATCAGGGAAATACAAATCAAAACCACAATAAGATACCACCTCACACCTGTGAGAATGGGGAAAATTAACAAGGCAGGAAACCACAAATGTTGGAGAGGATGTGGAGAAAGGGGAACCCTCCTGCGCTGTTGGTAGGAATGTGAACTGGTGCAGCCACTCTGGAAAACTGTGTGGAAGTTCCTCAAAGAGTTAAAAATAGACCTGCCCTACGACCCAGCAATTGCACTGTTGGGGATTTACCCCAAAGACGTAGATGCAATGAAACGCCAGGACACCTGCACCCCGATGTGTCTAGCAGCAAGGTCCATAATAGCCAAATGGTGGAAGGAGCCTCGGTGTCCATCAAAAGATGAATGGATAAAGAAGATGTGGTTTATGTACACAATGGAATATTCCTCAGCCATTAGAAACGACAAATACCCACCATTTGCTTCGATGTGGATGGGACTGGAGGGTATTATGCTGAGTGAAATAAGTCAGTCGGAGAAGGACAAAAATTATATGGTCTTACTCATTTGGGGAATATAAAAAAATAGTGAAATGGAATAAAGGGGAAAGGAGAAAAAATGAGTGGGAAATATCAGGAAGGTAGACAGAACATGAGAGACTCCTAACTCTGGGAAACAAACTAGGGGTGGGGGAAGGGGAGGTGGGCGGGGCTTGGGGGGTGACTGGGTGAGGGGCACTGAGGTGGGCACTTGACAGGATGAGCAGTGGGTGTTATTCTCTATGTTGGCAAATTGAACACCAATAAAAAAGAAATTTTTAAAAAAGAAAGGAAAAATCTGTTTAATTGTGGTTCCCGAGGACGCTGAAAGGGCCAGAGGGCCAGAATATGTATTTGAACAAATCATAACTGAAAACTTTCCTAATCTGGGAAAGGAAACAGGCATTCAGATCCAGGAAATACAGAGATGTCCCCCTACAGTCAATAAATACTGCTCAACACCTCGACATTTAATACTGAAGCTTGCAAATTCCAAAGATAAAGAGAAGATCCTTAAAGCAGCAGGAGACAAGAAATCTCTAACTTTTATGGGGAGAAATATTAGATTAACAGCAGACCTCTCCACAGTGACCTGGCAGGCCAGAAAGGGCTGGCAGGATATATTCAGGGTCCTAAATGAGAAGAACATGCAGCCAAGAACACTTTATACAGCAAGACTCTCATTCACAATAGGAGAAATAAAGAGCTTCGAAGATAGGCAGGAACTGAAAGAATATGTGACCACCAATCCGACCCTGCAAGAAATATTAAGGTGGGCTCTTAAAATTCCTCTGTAAGAGGAAGTTCAATGGAACAATCCACAAAAACAGGGACTGAATAGGTATCATGATGACACTAAACGCATATCTTTCAATAGTAATTCTGAACGTGAATGGGCTTAATGACCCCATCAAAAGGTGCAGGGTTTCAGATTGGATAAAAAAGCAGGACCCATCTATTTGCTGTCTACAAGAGACTCATTGCAGACATAAGGACACCTACAGCCTGAAAATAAAAGGTTGGAGATCCATTTACCATTCAAATGGTCCTCAAGTGACAGCAAAGGTAGCCATCCTTATATTAGATAAATTAAAGTTTATCCCGAAGACTGTAGTGAGAGATGAAGAGGGACACTATATCATACTTAAAGGATCTATCCAACAAGAGGACTTAACAATCATCAATATATATGCCCCGAATGTGGGAGCTGCCAAATATATCAATTAATAACCAAAGTTAAGACATACTTAGGGAATAAAGGGGAAAGAAGAAAAAATGAGTGGGAAATATCAGGGAGGGAGACAGAACATGGGAGACTCCTAACTCTGGGAGACGGGCGGGGATGGTGGAGGGGGAGGTGAGCCAGGGGTGGCGGTGTCTGGGTGACAGACACTGGGGTAGGGCTTGATGGGATGAGCACTGGGTGTTATTCTATATGTTGGCAAATTGAACACCAATAAAAATAAATGTATATTAAAAAAGAGGAAGGACTGTTATAGGTTAAAATATATTTAAGAGCCACAATGAACCCTTATTGATACTGATTCAAACAAAACTTGCTATAAAAACACATCCTTTAGGGGTTTCAGGGGTTAGCTAAGTCAGTTAAGTGTCTGCCTTTGGCTCAGGTCATGATCCCAGAATCCTGGAATCAATCTCTTCATCGAGTTCCTGCGGAGGGAGCCTGCTTCTCCCTCTGCCCTGGCACCTGCTGGTACTCTCTCCCACTCTCTCAAAGAAATCTGTAAAATCTTTAAAACATAATAATAATAAAAACATATTTTTTAGGTAAAAATAGACATGTGGGAGAGGAGGGGCAAGATGGCTGAAGAGTAGGGTCCCCAAATCACCTGTCTCCACCAAATTACCTAGATAACCTTCAAATCATCCTGAAAATCTACGAATTCGGTCTGAGATTTAAAGAGAGACCAGCTGGAACGCTACAGTGAGAAGAGTTCGCGCTTCTATCAAGGTAGGAAGACGGGGGGAAAAAGAAAAAAAGAAACAAAAGGCATCCAAGGGGGAGGGGCCCCGCGAGGAGCCAGGCTAAGGCCTGGGCGAGTACACCCAGGACAGGAGAGCTCCGTCCGGGAGAAGTAGGAGCTGCACCAACCTTCCCGGGCGGAAAGGCCTCGCAGGGAGTTGGAGCAGGACCCCAGGAGGGCGGGGATGCCCTCGGGCTCCCTGGGACACGAACAGGCACCTGAGCCCCGGGAGAGTGCGCCGAGCTCCCTAAGGGCTGCAGCGTGCACGGCGGGACCTGGAGCAGCTCGGAGGGGCTCGGGGGTGGCTCCGCGGAGGGGCCTGCGGGGTGGGAGCAGCTGGGGGGGCTCGGGGGCGGCTCCGCGGAGGGCGCTGCGGGGCGGGAGCAGCTGGGGGGGGCTCGGGGGCGGCTCCCCGGAGGGGGCTGCGGGGCCGGAGCGCGAATCCAACAGCACAGAACCCGGGAGCACAGGGCGCCGGGACACAGTCCAGGATCCGGCCTTCCCCCGGGACAGGCAGAGGCCGGGAACCCACAGGACCACAAGGATGCTCCTGAGCCGAGCTGAGCAGAGCAGTGGCCCCGCCCGCTGGAGCCTCCAGGCCCTGCAGGCGGAGAGCTCCGGAGTTCCTGTGGGGGCTGAATCCAGGTTTCCAGAGCTGCCGCCGCCACTGGGGTGTTCCTCCTGGGGCCTCACGGGGTAAACAACCCCCACTGAGCCCTGCACCAGGCAGGGCCAGAGCAGCTCCCCCAAGTGCTAACACCTGAAAATCAGCACAACAGGCCCCTCCCCCAGAAGACCAGCTAGAAGGACAAGTTCCAGGGGAAGTCAAGGGACTTCAAGTATACAGAAAAAGAGATACTCCCCCGTGGTTTTTGTTTTTTTTGTTTTTTTTTTTTTATTTCTGTTGTGCTTCCCCCACCCTTTTTTCCCTTTCATTCTTTTTCTTTCTCTTTCTCTTTTTCTTCTCTTTTTCTTTTTTCTTCCTTTTTTCTTTTTTCTTTTTCTCTTTTCTTTCCTTCTTTCTCTTTTTCTCCTTTTCGCAATACAACTTGTTTTTGGCCACTCTGCACTGAGCAAAATGACTAGAAGGAAAACCTCACCTCAAAAGAAAGAATCAGAAACAGTCCCCTCTCCCATACAGTTACAAAATCTGGATTACAATTCAATGTCAGAAAGCCAATTCAGAAACACTATCATACAGCTACTGGTGGCTCTGGAAAAAAGCATAAAGGACTCAAGAGACTTCATGACTGCAGAATTTAGATCCACAGAATTTAGATCCAATCAGGAAGAAATTAAAAATCAATTGAATGAGATGCAATCCAAACTAGAAGTCCTAACGACGAGGCTTAACGAGGTGGAAAAAAGAGTGAGTGACATAGAAGACAAGTGGATGGCAAAGAGGGAAACTGAGGAAAAAGACAGATAATTAAAAGACAATGAGGTTAGATTAAGGGAAATAATCGACAGCCGGAGGAAGAAAAACCTACGTGTAATTGGGGTTCCCGAGGACGCCGAAAGGGACAGAGGGCCAGAATATGTATTTGAACAAATCCTAGCTGAAGACTTTCCCAATCTGGGAAGGGAAACAGGCATTCAGATCCAGGAAATAGAGAGATTCCCCCCGCCCTAAAATCATAAAAACCGTTCAACACCTCGACATCTAATAGTGAAGCTTGCAAATTCCAAAGATAAAGAGAAGATCCTTAAAGCAGCAAGAGACAAGAAACCCCTGACTTTTATAGGGAGGAGTATTAGGGTAACAGCAGACCTCTCCACAGAGACCTGGCAAGCCAGAAAGGGCTGGCAGGATATATTCAGGGTCCTAAATGAGAAGAACATGCAACCAAGAATACTTTATCCAGCAAGTCTCTCATTCAGAATGGAAGGAGAGATAAAGAGCTTCCAAGACAGGCAGGAACTGAAAGAATATGTGACCTCCAAACCAGCTGTGCAAGAAATTTTAAGGGGGACTCTTAAAATTCCCCTTTAAGAAGAAGTTCAGTGGAACAATCCACAAAAACAAGGACTGAATAGATATGATGACACTAAACTCAGATATCTCCATAGTAACTCTGAACGTGAACAGGCTTAATGACCCCATCAAAAGGCGCATGGTTTCAGACTGGATAAAAAAGCAGGACCCATCTATTTGCTGTCTACAAGAGACTCATTTTAGACAGAAGAACACCTACAACCTGAAAATAAAAGGTTGGAGATCCATTTACCATTCCAATGGTCCTCAAAAGAAAGCAGGGGTAGCCATCCTTATATCAGGTAAACTAAAATTTACCCCGAAGACTGTAGTGAGAGATGAAGAGAGACACTATCTCATACTTAAAGGATCTATCCAACAAGAGGACTTAACAATCCTCAATATATATGCCCCGAATGTGGGAGCTGCCAAATATTTAAACCAATTAATAACCAAAGTGAAGAAATACTTAGATAATAATACACTTATACTTGGTGACTTCAATCTAGCTCTTTCTACCCTCGATAGGTCTTCTAAGCACAACACCTCCAAAGAAACGAGAGCTTTAAATGATACACTGGACCAGATGGATTTCACAGATATCTACAGAACTTTATATCCAAACTCAACCGAATACACATTCTTCTCAAGTGCACATGGAACTTTCTCCAGAATAGACCACATACTGGGTCACAAATCGGGTCTGAACTGATACCAAAAGATTGGGATTGTCCCCTGCATATTTTCAGACCATAATGCCTTGAAATTAGAACTAAATCACAACAAGAAGTTTGGAAGGACCTCAAACACGTGGAGGTTAAGGACCATCCTGCTAAAAGATGAAAGGGTCAATCAGGAAATTAAGGAAGAATTAAAAAGTTTCATGGAAACTAATGAGAATGAAGATGAAATCATTCAAAATCTTTGGGATGCAGCAAAAGGAGTCCTAAGGGGGAAATACATCGCAATACAAGCATCCATTCAAAAACTGGAAAGAACTCAAATACAAAAGCTAACCTTACGCCTAAAGGAGCTAGAGAAAAAACAGCAGGTGGACCCTATGCCCAGCACAAGAAGAGAAAAAACTGGAAAGCCACAAACTACCAAAACTGGAACAGGAAGAAATAGAAAACCTGAACAGGCCAATAACTAGGGAGGAAATTGAAGCAGTTATCAAAAACTTCCCAAGACACAAGACTCCAGGGCCAGATGGCTTCCCAGGGGAATTCTATCAAACGTTTAAAGAAGAAATCATACCTATTCCACTAAAGCTGTTTTGAAAGATAGAAAGAGATGGAATACTTCCAAATTCATCCTATGAGGCCAGCATCACCTTAATTCCAAAACTAGACAAAGGCCCCACCAAAAAGGAGAATTACAGACCAATATCCCTGATGAACATGGATGCAAAAATTCTCAACAAGATACTAGCCAATAGGATCCAACAGCACATTAAGAAAATTATTCACCATGACCAAGTAGGATTTATCCCCGGGACACAAGCCTGGTTCAACACTCGTAAAACAATAATGTGATTCATCATATCAGCAAGAGAAAAACCAAGAACCATATGATCCTCTCATTAGATGCAGAGAAAGCATTTGACAAAATACAGCATCCATTCCTGATCAAAACTCTTCAGAGCCTAGGGATAGAGGGAACATTCCTCAACATCTTAAAAGCCATCTACGAAAAGCCCACAGCAAATATCATTCTCAATGGGGAAGCACTGGGAGCCTTTCCCCTAAGATCAGGAACAAGACAGGGATGTCCACTCTCACCACTGCTATTCAGCATAGTATTGGAAGTCCTAGCCTCAGCAATCAGGCAACAAAAAGATATTAAAGGCATTCAAATTGGCAAAGAAGAAGTCAAACTCTCCCTCTTCGCCGATGACATGATACTCTACATAGTAAACACAAAAGCCTCCACCCCAAGATTGCTAGAACTCATACAGCAATTTGGTAGTGTGGCAGGATACAAAATCAATGCTCAGAAATTAATGGCATTTGTATACACTAACAATGAGACTGAAGAAAGAGAAATTAAGGAGTCAATCCCATTTACAATTGCACTCAAAAGCCTAAGATACCTAGGAATAAACCTAACCAAAGAGGTAAAGGATCTATACCCTAAGAACTATAGAACTCTTCTGAAAGAAATTGAGGAAGACACAAAGAGATGGAAAAATATTCCATGCTCATGGATTGGCAGAATTAATATTGTGAAAGTGTCGATGTTACCCAGGGCAATTTACACGTTTAATGCAATCCCTATCAAAATACCATGGACTTTCTTCAGAGAGTTAGAACAAATTATTTTAAGATTTGTGTGGAATCAGAAAAGACCCCGAATAGCCAGGGGAATTTTAAAAAAGAAAACCCTATCTGGGGACATCACAATGCCAGATTTCAGGTTGTACTACAAAGCTGTGGTCATCAAGACAGTGTGGTACTGGCACAAAAACAGACTCATAGATCAATGGAACAGAATAGAGAACCCAGAAGTGGACCCTCAACTTTATGGTCAACTAATATTCGATAAAGGAGGAAAGACTATCCATTGGAAGAAAGACAGTCTCTTCAATAAATGGTGCTGGGAAAATTGGACATCCACATGCAGATGAATGAAACTGGACCACTCTCTTTCACCATACACAAAGTTAAACTCAAAATAGATGAAAGATCTAAATGTGAGACAAGATGCCATAAAAATCCTAGAGGAAAACACAGGCAACACCCTTTTTGAACTTGGCCACAGTAACTTCTTGCAAGATACATCCACGAAGTAAAAGAAACAAAAGCAAAAATGAACTATTGGGACTTCATCAAGATAAGAAGCTTTTGCACAGCAAAGGATACAGTCAACAAAACTAAAAGACAACCTACAGAATGGGAGAAGATATTTGCAAATGACGTATCCGATAAAGGGCTAGTTTCCAAGATCTATAAAGAACTTCTTAAACTGAACACCAAAGAAACAAACAATCCAATCATGAAATGGGCAAAAGACATGAAGAGAAATCTCACAGAGGAAGACATAGACATGGCGAACATGCACATGAGAAAATGCTCTGCATCACTTGCCATCAGGGAAATACAAATCAAAACCACAATGAGATACTGCCTCACACCACTGAGAATGGGGAAAATTAATAAGGCAGGAAACCACAAATGTTGGAGAGGATGTGGACAAAAGGGAACCCTCTTGCGCTGTTGGTGGGAATATGAACTGGTGCAGCCACTCTGGAAAACTGTGTGGAGGTTCCTCAAAGAATTAAAAATAGACCTGCCCTATGACCCAGAAATTGCACTGTTGGGGATTTATCCCAAAGATTCAGATGCAGTGAAACGCCGGGACACCTGCTCCCCGATGTTTCTAGCAGCAATGTCCACAATAGCCAAACTGTGGAAGGAGCCTCGGTGTCCATCGAAAGATGAATGGATAAAGAAGATGTGGTTTATGTATACAATGGAATATTCCTCAGCCATTGGAAACGACAAATACCCACCATTTGCTTCAATGTGGATGGAACTGGAGGGTATTATGCTGAGTGAAGTAAGTCAATCGGAGAAGGACAAACAGTGTATGTTCTCATTCATTTGGGGAATATAAATAATAGTGAAAGGGAATATAAGGGAAGGGAGAAGAAATGTGTCAGAAATATCAGAAAGGGAGACAGAATATAAAGACTCCTAACTCTGGGAAATGAACTAGGGGTAGTGGAAGGGGAGGAGGGCGGGGGGTGTGGTGAGTGGGTGACGGGCACTGAGGGGGACACTTGACGGGATGAGCACTGGGTGTTATTCTGTATGTTGGTAAATTGAACACCAATAAAAATTAATTTATTTAAAAAAATGCCTTTATGTGACATGGTGGTGAATAACTGCACTCAAGTTACTCTTGTTTGTCTCACTTAACTAGGACGCATTTCCATGGCACCTATACCCCTGTGGAGAGAATTTCTACTACCATATGAAAGAGCCTTGTTGAATGCTGCAGCGCCAGAATGCTTGTTGCTCAAGTACAGCACATTTGCATTGCACCTCCTCAACTATACATGTACTAGGCTCTAACCCCCATAGGTGAGAGGCTAGTTGAAATCTGAATTCAATGAATGCTTCTTTCTGAGACTTAAACTCAGGGACTTTTCCAGGGCCTATCCACCTACTCTGGGAAGGGCTTTTATATTCCTCATGTTTAGAGGCTTGTCTGAAGCTACCTGTAAGGAACACTTGTTTATCAACCTCATTTGGCCACATAGCACTCAAGCCTCCACAGGTATTTTTGATATACGTTCTAATGGTGGTTGGGAGGGGGTAGTGGAAAGTTTCTCTCCAGGAAACCTGGTTGCTCACAGTTCACCCTGTAGAATTTCTTTTTTTTTTTTTTATTAAAGATTTTTTATTTATTTATTCATGAGAGTCACAGAGAGAGAGAGAGAGAGAGAGAGAGGCAGAGACACAGGCAGAGGGAGAAGCAGGCTCCATGCACCGGGGGCCCGATGTGGGACTCGATCCCGGGTCTCCAGGATCGCGCCCTGGGCCAAAGGCAGGCGCCAAACCGCTGCGCCACCCAGGGATCCCCACCCTGTAGAATTTCCACGGGCCCTCCATTCCTGAGGAGATTGCTTCAACATGATGTTGGTGGGAGGCTGTTAGAAAGCTACCGAGCCGGGATGTTTGCATTCTTCCCAGAGTTCAGTTTAGGGCCTTTCCATGGCACCTGCTTACCTATTAGGGAGCTAGCTCCTAACTCCTATAGGTGAGAGTCTAGTTAAAACCTGCATTCAAGGAATGCTTCTTTCTGAGGGTCGAGGATACGACCTTTCCATTGTGCCCTCACACTACTACTACTGTGGACATAGTTTCTAACTCCTTTATGTTAGAGTCTGTCTGCAAAGAATGCTTGTTTCTCAGGGTTAAGTGGGTCAAATTGCCCTGAAGGCTCCACAGGTGCTTTGATCTAGGTTCTAATGGCGCTGGGGAAGAGGGTAGTGGAAATCTACTTTCCAGGAATGCTCATTGCTCACAGTTCACTACCTAGCTTCTCCATGGGCTCTCCAGTCCTGTGGAGATAGCTTCTACCTGCCACACGTGAGAGGCTAGTGGAGACCTGCAGGCAGGAAATGCTTATTTCTCAGAGTTCAGTACAGTGCCTTTCCAAGACATCTCCTCACCTAGAGTGGAGCTAGCTTTTAACACCCTTCAGTGGGAAATTATTTGAATGCTGCCTTCAACGAATGTTTCTTTCTGAGTCTTGAGCATAGTGCCTTTCCATCGTGCCTCCACAACTACTGTGGACATAGGTTCTCAATGCCTTCTGTTAGAGATGTGCGAGAATCTGACTGCAAGTAACGATGTTTTCTCACATTCAGTTGACGTAATTCCCTCTTATCCTGCACAAGATCTTTTGATATTGATTTTAATGCCAGTATGTGAAAGTGTACAGGAAATCTGCATTCAAAGACTCTAGTTGCTCACTTCACTACAAGGCATTTCCATGGCACCTTACTGCTGTCGGGATAGCATACCCTTCCTCGGGGGAGAGGCTACTGGGAGACTACAGGGTAGGAAGGCTTGTGCCAGAGTTCAGTAGAATGAGTGTCCAGGTCACAATCTCACCTACAGTGGAGCTAGTTGTAACTCTCATATGTGACAGTCTAATTAAAACCTGCTTTCAGGAATGCATCTTTCTGACTCTTTAGTTCAGGGCCTTTCCTTTTGGCCTCCACACCTACTGTGTACATTTCTTGTAACTGCCTTATTTTAGAGGCTTGTCAGAAGCTGCCTGTCAGTAATGCTTCTTTACCAGTGTTCAGTAGGCTTCATTTACTTCCCAATTCAACAGGTTTTTTTTTTGGATATATTTTCTGTTGAGAATGTAGTGGATAGCTATTCTCCAGGAATGCTTTTGGTTCACAGTTTAATCCATAGCATTTCTGTGACCTCTCCAAAGGAGATGAGAGTCTAGCCGAGAGTTCCGTTGAAGGAATTCTTTTCACTGAGAGTGAAGCACAGTGTCTTTCCTGTGATTCTCCACACCTAGTGTGCAGAATGACTCTAACTACATTATGTCAGAAGCTTGTCAGAGGAAGCCTTAAATGAAAGCTTTTTTTCTCATTGTTCAATAAGCCACATTTCCCTCAAGCTGCCAGAAACTCTTTTGATGTAAATTTTAATGCTGGTAGGTCAGAGGGTATGGACATCTGCGCTCAAGAAAAGTGGGTTGCTCACAGCTACCTACAGAGCATTTCCATGGACCCTTCACTACTGTGTGGATAGTTTCTAACTCTCTTATGTGAGAGGCTAGTTGAAAGCTGCAGGGGAGAAATGCTGGCTACTTAGATTTCAGTACAGCACGTTTCCCTGGCATCTCGTTACCTGCAGTGGAGTTAGGTTTGAACTCCATTGACAAGAACCTTACTGAAAGCCACGTTCTGAAGAATGTTGTTTTCAATGCTGTTTTCTGAGAGTTGGTCCCAGGGCCTTTCAACGGGCCTCACACCGACTGTGGACTAGGATCCAACTTCCTTATGAGAGATGATTTTCAGAAGCTGCCTACGGTTAATGCTTGTTTCTCAGAGTTCAGTAGACTGCATTTCCCTGAATCTCCACAGCTTATTTTGATATAGGTTCTAATGCTGTCAGGTGAGAAGGTAGGGCATAGCAGCACTGAAGGTTTTCTGATTGATCGCAGTTCAATCCAGAGCATTCCCATGGCCTCTCCACTCCTGTGTCCAAAGCTTCTACCTCCCTTATATGAGAGAGTAGTCAAAAGTTCTGTTCAAGGAATGTTTCTTTCTGAACGCTGAGCACAGGGCCTTTCCATGGACCGCCACACATACTAGAACATAGCTTCCAGCTCCTTTATGTTAGACACTTTTAAGAAGCTGCCTTCTAGAAACACTTGTTTCTCAGAATTCAGTATAGTGCATGTTGATAAGAGGCTCCACACGTACTTTTGATATACATTCTTTTGCCGCTAGATAGAATCGTAGTGGAGAGCTGCACTCAATGAATGATTGTTTCCCAGAGTTAAATATACACTACTTCCATGGCCCCTCCACTCCTGTGGAGATTGCTTCTACATCCCATTGATCAGAGGCTAGTGGAACGCTGCTATGAAGGAATGCTTGCTTCTCAGATTTCAGTTCAGCTCCTTTCCATGGCACTTCCTCACCGACTTTGGAGCTAGGCTCTAACTCACCATAAGTGAAACACTATTTGAAATTTGCATTCAAGGGATGTTTCTTTCTGAGTGTTCAGGACGGTGCATTTCCATTGGGTCTCCACATCTACTGTTGTTATAGATTCTTGCTCTGTCATGTTGGGAGGTTTCTCAGATGCTGCCTCTAGAGAACGCTTGTTTTTCAGTGTTAGGCATAGCGCATTTCCCTCAAGACTCCACACTTACTTTTGTTATATGTTCTAATGCCTTTATGTGAGACTGTAGTCAATAGCTGCACTCATGGAACCACTGTTTGTCACAGTTCACTATTAGTATTTCCACAGAACTCCACTGATATGTGGAGATAGCTTCCAGCTCCCTTATGTGAGAGGTAGGTGAAAGGTGCAGTGTAGGAATGACAGTTTTGCAAAGTTAAGTACAACTCATTTCTATGGCACCTCATCACCTACTGTTGACTTAGTCCTAGCTCCCATATTTAAGAGGCTTATTGAGAGCTGCAGTGCAGGAATGCTGTTTCTTCTGTGTTAATTCCAGTGAATCTCCATGCCACCTCTTTCCCTATAGTTGAGCTAGGTATAAATCCCATATGGGGAGGCCAGTTTAAACGTTCATTTTAGGAATGCTTGTCTCTGAGAGTTGAGCAGAGTTCGTTTCCTTTGGGCCCCCACCGGTACTGTTGACCTAGGTTATAATGCCCTTATGTGAGAGGCTTGTCCGAAGCTTCCTTTTAGGAATGCTTGTTTTTCAGTGTTATGTATCTCGCATTTCCGTCATGCCTCTACACTACTTTGGATCTATGTTCCAACGGCTTTATGTAGCAGGTAGTAGAAATGTGCACTCATGGAACACTGGTTGCTTAGAGTTTACTACAGAGCATTTCCATGGTTCTCCATTCCTGTATAGATAGCTTCTACCTTCCTTATTTGAGAGTATAGTAGAAAGCTGCAGTGCAGGAATTCTTTTTTTCTAAGATTTTATTTATTTATTCATATGAGAGAGAGAGGCAGAGACACAGGCAGAGGGAGAAGCAGGCTCCATGCAGGGAGCCCGACGTGAGACTCGATCCCGGGTCTCCAGGATCACGCCCTGGGCTGAAGGCGGCGCTAAACTGCTGAGACACCTGGACTGCCCGCAGGAATTCTTTTTCTTTTTTTAAAAGATTCTTTATTTTAAATTTTTATTTATTTATGATAGTCACACAGAGAGAGAGGCAGAGACACAGGCAGAGGGAGAAGCAGGCTCCATGCACCAGGAGCCCGACGTGGGATTCGATCCCGGGTCTCCAGGATCGCGCCCTGGGCCAAAGGCAGGCGCTAAACTGCTGCGCCACCCAGGGATCCCCAGGAATTCTTTTTTAAGAGTTAAGTACAGCGCATTTCCATGGCACCTCCTCACTTATAGTTGAGCTCAGTTCTAACCTATGTATGTTAGAGGCTAGTTGAAATTTGAATTCAAGGAATCCTTGTTTCTCAGTGTTAAGCGCAGTGCATTTCCATTGTGTCCTCTCATGTGCCTTTCAGGTAGGTTCTTAACCTGTATGTGAGACAATAGTGGAAATCGCACACAAGGAAGTATTGATTCTAAGAGATAAAAAGAAGCCTTCCATTGCACCTCCTGTTGAGATTGTTTCTGTCTTATGTAACAGGCTAGAAGAAAGGTGCATTCAGAGAAGGCTTCTTTTTCAGAGTATCTACAGCTTATTTCTAGTGTTCCTCAGCTTACATAGACTGTTGACATAGAGTTAATCTCCGTTTTCTTACAGGCAAGTTCTAAGCTGCATTCAAGGAATGCTTGTTTCATGGAATTATGTACAATCATTTCCATTGAGCCCCCACACCTACTGTTGGCATAGGTTCTAACTCCCTTGTGTTAGAGGCTTGTCAGATGCTGCCTTCAAGGACGCTTGTTTCTCAGATTTAGGTATATCACATTTCCCCTGAGCCTCCACAATAACTTGATATATTTTCTACCTCCCTTATATTAGACACTAGCTGAAAGCTTTAGTCAAGGACTTTTTGAGTTAGAGGAAGTAGAGGCATTTCCACTGTACCTTTCCCCCAATTCCTAACCCCCTAACCCTAAACCTACAATTACACCTACCCCAGCACCTACACATATGTCTAACCATACCCCTAACCCTAATCCTAACCGTGCAACTACACCTAGCCCAACATTTCCTCCCACCTGTTTGACTACCCCCAACCTCTTCCACTAAATCTATTCCTATGTATCCACCTAACCTTGCTCCTTCTGCTACCCTACTCCTACCACTACTCCTGCCACTAAGGCTATCCTTACCTCTAACCCTACCACTATTCCTACCCCTAACCTTACACTTACACCTTGCACAACTACTACCACACCTATAATGCTACTCAATCCCTACCACACCCATAAACCTACCCCAACAATGTCTCTAACCCCACCCATACCTATACCCATACCCCTTCTCCTACATCTACAAGGAACCCTAGCCTTATCGCTACACTTTAGCCTATCACTCCCTTACCTCTACCATTAACCCTGCCCCTACCCCATCCCTATCTGCAACCCTACCCCACTCTCCACTGTACATCTATCCATACCTATACCTGTACCTTTACCCCTAATTATACCCCTAACCCTAGCCCTACCCCTACATCTTAACATTTACCTACTCCTACCCCTAATGCTAATCACTACCATACTCCTACCCCTACCATACCATACCACCTGCACTGATGACCATCACCTAACCCCTACTATTACCCCTAACTATACCCTACAACTACACCTACTCATATCCCTACTACAACCCCTACAACTAACCCTTACCCTATCCCTAACTCCTCTACTACTCCTACACAGAACCATAATTCTACACACCCCTTTGCAGCACCTAATACTACTCCTTCATCTAACCCTACCTCTTCCTCTAATCCAACTCCTATCACTAACCCCACACTTCCTCCAATTCCTACCTGTACCTCTATCCCTACCTCTCCCCTTACCCATAACACTACTCCTAACTCTACCACTACCAATAGCCCTATGTGAACCCCTAACCTTACAATTACTGCTATACCTACACTAATCCTTCCCCTACTCCTACCATACAATTATCCCTTCCACTAACTCTACTGCTACACTTACCCCTAACCCCTACCCCACACCTACACAACTCGGCCTCATAACCCTAGCCTTAAGCTAATACTAAACCTAACCTTACACCTACCTGTTCTCTTACCCATAGCCTCCCCTACATATACCCCTTCCACCACCTCTACTCCTACCCCTAAACCTACTGCAATGACCTACCGTACCCCTACTCCTTTCCTGACTTCTACCCTTACCCTCAATCCTAATCCAACCACTACCCCTACAAATGACACTAAACTATCACTGCTTCTAATCCTATCCCAATTCTACCCTACTCCTATGCTATCCATACCCCTAACTCTAACCGTAGTGCTATCCCTATCCCTACCACTAACTCCACTCCTTGGCTAATCCTAAGAGTGCCCCTAACCCTAATCCTAGATGTCATAAAACATCTCCTAACCCTACCTCTACACTTACCCATAACCATATCCCCAACTCCTACCCCTACTGGAACTGCTACCCCCATCCCTACTCCTATTCATAAGCCTATCACTAACCACATTCTTCTACACATATGGCTACTCCTACCCATTTCCCTTCAGCTAAACCAATCCTTAAACTTTCCCTTATCTCTAACCCTAACCATTTCCCTACAAGTACCCTTACCCTTAACCATACACTGCTCTTCCTTTAACCCTAACCTACCCTAACCCTAACCCTACACAAGCACTTATCTGTAACCCTAACCCTACCCTAACTATAAAATTACCCCTACCACTACCCATACATATAGTCCTCACCCTACTCCTACTGGTACCCCACATCCTAGCCCTACCTCTACTCCTAATGCTATCCCTAAGTCTATATCTAACCCACCCCAAACCTACGCCAACACTAACACTACAACTTACAATTTCCCTACACCAACCCCTAACCCCACTCTTACTACTAAGCCTAACCTTAACCCTGACCCTCCCCTTAGCCTCCCCTACCCCAACAGCTACTCACAATCCTAGCCCTACCCTAACCTACACATACACTTATCCCTACAGCTATCCTTAAACATACTTTACTCCTAACCAACTTCTACAACTACACCATCATACTCCTACTCCTACCCCATCCCTAACTCTCTCCCTAACATTCCCCTACCACTAGCCATACCTTACACCTCACACTAACAAGAAACCTATTCCTGTGCCTAGCCCTGAACCTACGTTACCCATAAACCTACCCATCCCTACACCTAAACCTACCTCTACTCCTAATCCTACATTACTCTTACACCTAAACCTAACACAATCTCTACCCCTCCCCATACTCCTTAACATAACCATATCCCTACTAATCTTAGCATTACTACCACTACCACGAACCCTACTTCTATGTCTCCCCTTACCCTACCCAAACCCCTAACCCTATCTGTACCCTTACCACAATCCTACCATTTCATCTACTCCTAACTCTACACATATATTACAACTACATGTACCCGTACTGTAACACTATCTGACCCCTACCCCTACTCCTACTCTTACCCTTGCCCTACTCATACCTGTACTACACCATTCCCTCACCCCAACCCCTAAACCTACTCTACCCCTATATGTACCCCTACTCTAACAATACCCCTATCCCTAACACTGCCCCCACCACTAATCCTAATCTTACCCCTATCCCTACCCCCTAACCTTGACCCTACCATTACCCTTAAACTTACACCTATGCTTAAATTTAAAAGTACCCCTAACCGTAGCCCTACCATTACACCTAGACCTACTCCTAGCCATAACCCTATCGCTAACCCGACACTTCCCCCACAACCTAAATCTACCCTTAGCCATAACTCTAACCTTACCACTATCTTTACTCTTCATCCTGCTCCTACCCTTACCACTAAACCTAACCCTACTTCTTCCCCTAATGATACTCTGAACCCTACCCATAACTCTATAGCTAACTCTATACTTAACTTTACTCCTAGTCTTAAACCTACCCTTAACTTAACCCTATGTCTACCCTTACCCATAACCCTAACACTACCACGTCCCACAACCGTAGCTCTAACTCTACAAATACTTCTACCTGTAAACCTCCACTGCCCCATCCCTTACACCAAAACCTAGCCATATCCCTACCTATAAAAATAACTCTACACCTAAACCAGCTCCTACCCCAACTACTAACCATCTCTACTCCTACCTCTACAAGTATCCCTACCACTATCCTTACCCCAACACCTAACCCTAACCCCACTCAGACACCAACCCCTAAACCTAACCCTCTGCCTACCCCTAATGGTACTCCAAACACTACCCCTAACTTTGTATCTAATTTACCCTTAGTCCTACACCTACCCCTATCTCTCCTCCTACCCTTACCCCTTTTCGATTTGAGTCTTTTCGATTTGATTCAATTCGTTTCGATTTGATTCGATTCGATTCTTTCGATTCAATTCTTTCTATTCGATCGATACGATTCAAATCTTTTCGATTCTATTGATTCTATTCTTTTCTATTTGATTTGATTCGATTCGATTCTTTTTTAATCGATTCGACGCTTTTCGATTCATTTCTTGTCGATTTTATTTGATTCGATTCGATTCTTTACGATTCGATCCGATTCTTTTCGATTCCATTCGATTTGAATCGATTCGATTCTTTTCGTTTCGATTCGATTCGATTCAATTTTTTCGAATGGATTCGATTCTTTTCGATCGACTCTTTTCTATTCGTTTCAATTCTCTTCGATTCGATTCGATTTGATTCTTTTCGATTCGATTCGTTTCAATTTGATTCGATTCGATTCCTTTCGATTTGATTCTTTTCGACTCGTTTATTTTCGATTCGTCAATTCGATCCTTTTCAATTCGATTCTTTTCAATTTGATTCAATCCTTTTTGATTCGATTCTTTTCGATTCTATTTGATTCTTTTCAATTCGATTCAATTCTTTTCGTTCGATTCGATTTAATTAGAATCTATTCGATTCAATTCTTTTCGATTGGATTCTTTTCGATTCGATTCGATTCTTTTTGATTCAATTTCGATTCAATTATTTTCGATTCGATTCTATTCGATTCGATTCGATTTTTTCGATAAGATTGGATTCTTCTTTATTTGATATGTCTATTCTTTTTTATTTGATTCGATTTGATTCTTCTCGATTTGATTCGAGTCTTTTCACTTCAATTCGATTCGATTTTTTCGTTTCGATTCGATAGTTTTTGATTCTCTTCATTTCGATTCTTTTTGATTCGATTCTTTTCTATTCGATTCGATTCGAATCTTTCTGTTAGTCTTTTCGATTTGAATTCCCTTCTTTTCAAAATGATTAGATTCAATTCGATTCTTTCGATTCGATTCGATTCTTTTCACTTCCATTCGATTCGATTCTTTTGATTTGGTGTGATTCGATTCGATTTTTTTCGATTTGAGACTTTTCGATTCGAATTTTTTTCTTTTCGAATTGATTCAATTCGATTATTTTTGATTCGATTCGTTTCGATGCAATTCGATTCGATTATTTTCGATTCGATTCGATTCGATTATTTTTGATTCGATTCGTTTCGATTCGATTCATTTGGATTCTATTAGATTCGATTATTTTCTATTCGATTCGATTCAATTCTTTTCAATTAGATTTGATTCGATTCGATTAATTTCGATTCGAATATTTTCGATTTGATTCATTTCGATTCGATTATTTTCGATTCGATTCGTTTCAATTCAATTAGATTCGATTATTTTCTTTTTTTTTAATTTTTATTTATTTATGATAGTCACAGAGAGAGAGAGAGAGAGAGAGGCAGAGACACAGGCAGAGGGAGAAGCAGGCTCCATGCACCGGGAGCCCGACGTGGGATTCGATCCCGGGTCTCCAGGATCGCGCCCTGGGCCAAAGGCAGGCGCCAAACCGCTGCGCCACCCAGGGATCCCCAGATTCGATTATTTTCGATTAGATTCTTTTCGATTCGATTCGATTCTTTTTTTTTCTATTCAATTCGATTCGATTTGTTTCTTTTTGATTCAATAGTTTTCGATTCGTTTCTTTTCGATTAGATTCTTTTCGATTCGTTTCGATTTGATTCTTTTCGATTCAATTTTTTCGATTTGATTCGATTCTTTTCGATTTGATTCCATTCGATTCCTTTCAATTCGATTTTCGATTCAATTCGATTCTTTTAGATTCGATAATTTTCGATTCGTCAATTCGATCCTTTTCAATTCGATTATTTTCGATTCGATTCGATCCTTTTTGATTCGATTCCTTTCTATTCAATTTGATTCTTTTCGATTCTATTTGAATCCTTTTGATTTGATTTGATTCTTTTCATTCGATTCGATTCAATTCGAATCTATTCAATTCAATTCTTTTCGATTGGATTTTTTCGATTCGATTCGATTATTTTCGATTCGTTGATTTGATCCTTTTCAATTCGATTCTTTTCGATTTGATTCGATTCTTTTCGATTCGATTCTTTTCAATTCAATTCGATTTGATTCGAGTTAATTTTTTCGATTCGATTCTTCTTTATTTGATTTGTTTCGACTGTTTTCGATTCGATTTGATTTGATGTTTTTTGAATCGGTTCGATCTTTTCGATTCAATTCGATTCGATCTTTTTCGATTTGATTTGATTCGATTTTTTCGTTACGATTTGATAGTTCTCAATTCGTTTCTTTTCGATTCTATTCAATTCGATTCTTTTCTATTCGATTCGATTTTATTTGATTCTTTTCGATTCTTTTCGATACAATTTCGATTCTATTCTTTTCAATTTGATTCGATTATTTTCGATTCGATTCGATTCAATTTTTTTCGATCCGATTCGATTCTTCTTTAATTGATTTGATTCTATTCTTTTCGATTCGATTCAATTTGATTCTTTTTGATTCGATTCGATTTTTTCAAGTCAATTCGACTCTTTTCTATTCAATTCGATTCTTATCGATTCGATTCGATTCTTTTCTATTTGATTCGATTCAATTCGATTCTTCTCTATTCTTTTCGATTCCTTTCAATTCTATTCGATTCTTTTCAATTCGATTCGATTCGATTCGTTTTTTCAAATTGATTCGATTCTTTTCGATCGACCCCTTCAATTCGAATTGATTCTTTTCGATTTGATTCGATTCGATTCTTTTCGATTTGAGTCTTTTCGATTCCATTCGATTTGTTTTGATTCGATTCCTTTTGATTAGATTCTTTTTGATTCGATCGATATGATTCGATTCTTTTCAATTCAATTCGATTAGATTCGATTTTTTTCAATTTGATTTGATTCGTTTCGATTGACTCATCAATTCCATTCTATTCTTTTCAATTTGATTCAATTCGATTATTTTCAATTTGAGTCTTTTTGATTTGATTCGATTCTTTTCGATCGACTCTTTTCTATTCGATTCGATTCGATTCTTTTCAATTCGATTCGTTTCGATTTGATTCGATTCTTTTCGATACCATTCGTTTCAATTTGATTCGATTCGAATCGATTCCTTTCGATTAGATTCTTTTCGATTCGATTCGATTTTTTTCGATTTGATTATTTTCGATTCGTCGATTCGATCCGTTTCAATTCGATTCTTTTTTTATTTGATTCTTTTCGATTCTATTTGATTCCCTTCAATTCGATTCGATTCTTTTCGTTCGATTCGATTCAATTCGAATCTATTCGATTCAATTCTTTTCGATTGGATCCTTTTTGATTCGATTCGATTCTTTTCTATTCAATTCTTTTCGATTCATTGATACGATCTTTTTCAATTCGATTCTTTTCGATTCGATTTGATTCTTTTCGATTTGTTTCTTTTCGATTCAATTCGATTCGATTCATTTCGATTAGATTCGATTTGATTTTTTCGATTTGATTTGATATTTTTCTATTCGATTCTTCTTTATTTGCTTTGTTTTGATTCTTTTTGATTCGATTTGATTCGATTTTTTCAAATCGATTCGATTTGATTTGATTATTTTCGATTCGATTCGATTCGAATCAATATTTTTGATTCGATTCAATTATTTTCATTCGATTCGATTCAATTCGAATCGATTCGATTCAATTCTTTTCGATTTGATTGATTTCGATTCGATTAGATTTGATTCGATTTTTGTCTATTTGATTCTTCTTTATTTGATTCGTTTTGATTCTTTTCCATTCAATTTGATTCAATTCATTGCGAATCGATTCGATTCTTTTCGATTCGATTCGATTCGATGTTTTTCAAATCGATTCGATTCTTTTCGATTCGATTCAATTCAATTCAAGTTTTTCGATTCAATTCGATTCGATTTTTTTCATTTTGATTCGATAGTTTTCGATTCGTATCTTTTTGATTCTATTCGATTCGATTCATTTTGATTCGATTCGATTTTTTCAATTCTTTTTGATTCAATTTCTATTCGATCCTTTTCGATTCGATTCGATTTGATTCGATTATTTTCGGTTCGATTCTATTGGATTCGATTCGATTTTTTCAATATGATTCAATTCTTTATTTGATTTGTTTCTATTCTTTTTGATTTGATTCTTTTTGATTCGATTCGATTCTTTTCGATTCAATTCGTTTCGATTAGATTCGTTTCGATTCAATTTGAATCGATTATTTTCGATTCGATTCGATTCGATTGTTTTCAATTCAATTCGTTTTGATTAGATTTGATTCGATTCGATTAATTTCGATTCAATTATTTTCGATTCAATTCATTTCGATTCGATTATTTTCGATTCGATTATTATAATTCGATTTGACTCGATTATTTTCGATTCGATTCTTTCGATTCGATACGATTCGATTCGTTTTTTCGATTCAATTCGATTCGATTTGTTTCATTTCGATTTGATAGTTTTCAATTCGTTTCTTTTCAATTCGATTCGATCCTTTTCAATTCGATTCGATTCCTTTAGATTCTTTTTGATTCAATTTCGATTCGATTCTTTACAATTCGATTTGATTCGATTCGATTAATTTCGATTCGATTAGATTCGATTTGATTTTTTTCGATTCGATAGTTTGGATTCGATTATTTTTGATTCGATTCGTTTCAATTCGATTCGATTCAATTATTTTCGTTTCGAATCATTTCGATTCAATTCGATTTGATTAATTACTATTCGATTCGATTCGATTCGATTGAATTATTTTCGATTCGATTCATTTCGATTCAATTATTTTCAATTCGATTCGATTCAATTATTTTCGATTCGATTCATTTCAATTCGATTATTTTCGATTCAATTCGATTCGTTTAGATTCGATTCCATTTGATTATCTTTGATTCGATTCGATTCGATTCGATTATTTACGATTCGATTCGTTTCGATTCGAATATTTTCGATTCGATTCCTTTCGATTCCATTCAATTATTTTCGATTCGATTAGTTTCGATTCATATATTTTCGATTCGATTCGATTCGATTCTATTAGTTTTGATTCCATTAGATTATTTTCGATTCGATTATTTTCGATTCGATTCGTTTTGATTAGATTAGATTCGATTCGGTTAATTTCGATTCGATTCGATCATTTTCGATTTCATTCATTTCGATTCGATTATTTTTAATTCGATTCGATTCTATTATTTTTGATTCGATTCGATTTGATTATTTTCGATTTGATTTGATTCAATTATATTCGATTCGATTCGTTTTGTTTCAATTTTTTCAATTCTATTCATTTCGATTCTATTCAATTCGATTCGATTCTATTTAATTCGTTTGATTCAATTCGATTCGATTAATTTTGAGTCAATTAGATTCGATTTTTTTCGGCTGATTTGTTTTGATTTGATTCGATTTGATTATTTTCTATTTGATTCGTTACGATTATTTCGATTAGATTATTTTCGATTCAATTCGATTCAATTATTTCGATTCGATTAGTTTTGATTTGATTCGATTATTTTCGATTCGATTCCTTTCGATTCGATTCTTTTCGATTCGATTCTTTTCGATTTGTCCATTCGATTCTTTTGTATTCAATTCCTTTCGATTCGATTCGATTCTTTTCAATTTGATTCGATTCTTTTCGATTCGATTCAATTCGCTTTTTTCAACTCAATTCGATTCTTTTCAATTCGATTTGATTCTTTTCGATTCGATTCGATTCTTTTCTATTTGATATGATTCGATTCGATTCTTCTGGATTCCATTCAATTCGATTCGATTCTTTTCGATTCTTTTCAATTCGATTCGATTCGATTCGTTTATTCAAATTAATTTGATTCTTTTTGATCGACCCCTTTGATTCGATTCTTTTCGATTCCATTAGTTTTGTTTTGATTCGATTCAATTCCTTTCGATTCGATTCTTTTCGATTCTTTTCAATTCAATTCGATTAGATTCGATTTTTTTCGATTCGATTCGTTTTTTTTGATTCGATTCGATTCTTTTCGATCGACTCTTATCAATTCCTTTCGATTCTTTTCAATTTGATTCGTTTCGATTCTTTTCGATTTGAGTTTTTTCGATTTAAGTCGATTCTTTTCAATCGACTCTTTTCGATTCGATTTTATTCATGTCGATTCGATTCGATTCTTTCCATTCGATCGATACGATTCGATTCTTTTCGATTCTATCGCTTCGATTCTTTTCTATTTGATTCGATTCGATTCTTTTCAAATCGATTCAATGTTTTTTGATTCATTTCTTTTCGATTTCATTCGATTCGATTCGATTTTTTCAATTCAATTCTATTCTTTACGATTCTATTCGATTCTTTTCGATTCGATTCAATTTGAGTCGATTCAATTCTTTTTGATTCGATTCGATTCGATTAGTTTCGATTAGTTTTGATTTGATTCGATTATTTTCGATTCGATTCATTTCGATTCAATTCGTTTCGATTAGATTCAATTCGATTCGGTTAATTTCGATTTTATTCGATTCGATTATTTTCAATTCGATTCATTTCAATTCGATTAATTTTTATTCGATTCGCTTCAATTCGATTCGCTTCGATTATTTTTGATTCGATTTGATTCAATTCTTTTCCTTCGATTCGATTCAATTCGAATCTATTTGAATCGATTCTTTTCAATTCGATTCGATTCTTTTCGATTCGTCGATTGGATCCTTTTCAATTTGATTCCTTCGATTCGATTCGGTTCTTTTTGATTCAATTCGATTCGATTCATTTCGATTCGATTCGATTTGATTTTTTCGATTCGAATCGATTTTTTTCGATTCGAATCTTCTTTATTTGAATTGTTTCGATTCTTTTCGATTCGATTTGATTCGATTTTTTTCTAATCGATTCGATTCTTTTCGATTCGATTTGATTCGAACTTTTTCTATTCGATTCGATTCGATATTTTTCATTTCAATTCGATATTTTTCGATTCGTTTCTTTTCGATTCTATTCGATTCGATTCTTTTCTATTCGATTCAATTAGATTCGATTCTTTTCGATTCGATTCTTTTCGATACGATTCGATTCTTCTTTATTTGATTTGATTCTATTCTTTTCGATTCGATTTGATTTTTTCAATTCGATTCGATTCTTTACGATTCGATTCGATTAGATTCTTTTAGATTCGATTCGATTCGATTATTTTCAATTCGATTCGATTCGATTTTTTCGAATGGATTCGATTCTTTTCGATCGACTCTGTTCTATTCGATTCGAATCTTTTCTATTCGATTCAATTTGATTCTTTTCGATTCGATTTGATTTGATTCTTTTCGATTCAAATTGAATCGAATTGAATCGAAAAGAATCGAATTGAATCAAGTAGAATGGAATCGAATCAAATAAAAAAATTCAAATCGAGAAAAAATTCAAATCGAATCGAATAAAAATAAACAAATCAAAACAAATCAAATCGAATTGAAAGTATTGAATCGAAAGGAATCCACTCGAAAAGAATTGAAATGAATAGAATCAAGTCGAATCGAAAATAAGCGAATGCAATCGAATTGAAAAGAATCGAATCGAAGAGAATTGAAAAGAATCAAATCGAATCGAAACAAAAAGAATCGAATCGTATTGATTGAAAAGAATCGAATCGAAAAAAATTGATTTTAATCGAATCGAATTGAAATGAATCGAACCTTATGGAATCAAATCCAATCGAAAAGAATCGAATAGAATCGAATCAAAAAGAATCGAATTGAATCAATTCGAACTGAAAAGAATCGAATCGAATCAAAAAAATCGAATTGAATCGAAAAGAACAGAATCGAATCGAAAAGAATCGAATCGAATCGAATTGAAAAGAATCCAATTGAAAAGAATCTAATCGAATAGATTCAAATTGAATCGAATTGAATCAAAAAGAATCGAATCGAATCAAAAAGAATCGAATCAAAAAGAATCGAATAGATTTGAATTGAATCGAATCGAATGAAAAGAATCGAATCGAATTGAAAAGAATTGAATCGAATTGAAAAAAATCGAATTGAATCGAAAAGAATCGAATGGAAAAGGATCGAGTCGACGAATTGAAAAGAATAGAACCGAATGGAATCGAATCAAAAACAATAGAATCGAATCAAAAAGAATCGAATAGAATCAAATCGAAACGAATCGAATCCAAATGAATCGAATCAAAAAGACTCGATCGAAAGAATTGAATCGATTCAAAAAAAGAATCGAATTGAATCAAATCGAATCGAAAATATTTGAATCGAATCAAATCAAATTGAATAGAATTGAAAAGAATCGAATAGAATTGAAAAGAATCGAATCGAATCCGAAAGAATCAAATCAATTCGAATCGAAAAGAATCGAATCGAATTGAATCGAAAAGAATCGAATTGAATCAAGTAGAATGGAATCGAAAAGAATCGAATCAAATTGAAAAATCGAACGGAATTGAATCGAAAAGAATTGAATCAATAAGAATCGAATCGAATCGAATCGAAAAGAATCTAACTGAATCAGATAGAAAAGAATTGAATCGAATCAAAAAGATTCAAATCGAATTGAATCGAATAAAAATAATTGAATAGAAACAAATCGAATCTAATCGAAGAATCGAATCGAAAAGAATGCACTCGAAAAGAATTGAAACGAATAGAATCAAGTCGAATCGAAAAGAAGTGAATGTAAATGAATCGAAAAGAATCAAATCTAATCGAAACAAAACGATTGGAATCATATTGCTCGAAAAGAATTGAATAGAATCGAAAACAATTGATTTGAATCGAATCAATGGAAATGAATCGAACCAAAAGGAATCGAATCCAATCGAAAAGAATTGAATCGAATCGAATCAAAAAGAATCGAATCGAATCCAATCGAAAAGAATCGAATCGAATCCAATCAAAAAGAATTGAAACAAATCAAATCAAAGGAATCGAAACGAACCAAAAAAATTGAATCGAAAAGAATAGAATCGAACCAAATAGAATCGAATTGAATCGACTCGAAAAGAATCGAATTGAAAAGAATCTAATCGGGATCCCTGGGTGGCGCAGCTGTTTGGCGCCTGCCTTTGGCCCAGGGCGCGATCCTGGAGACCTGGGATCTAATCCCACGTGGGGCTCCCAGTGCATGGAGCCTGCTTCTCCCTCTGCCTGTGTCTCTGCCTCTCTCTCTCTCTGTGTGACTATCATAAATAGATAAAGAAAAAAATATTTTAAAAAAGAAAAGAATCTAATCGAATAGATTCAAATCGAATCAAATCGAATCGAAAAGAATTGAAACAAATCGAATTGAATCGAAAAGAATAGAATCGAATTGAATCCAATCGAGTAGATTCGAATTGAATCAAATCGACTGAAAAGAATCGAATCGAAAAGAATTGAATTGAATCGAAAAGAATCGAACTGAATCTAAAAGAATCGAATTGAAAAACATTGAATCGAATCGAAAAGGATCGAATTGACGAATCGAAAAAAAATGAATCGAAAAGAATCGAATGGAATCGAAACAAAAACAATCGAATAAAATCGAAAAGAATCGAATCGAAAGGAATCGAATTAAATCGAAACGAATCAAACCCAATGAATCAAATTGAAAAGAGTCGATTGGAAAGAATCGACTCGAATCCATAAAAAAGAATCAAATAGAATTGAATTGAATTGAAAATAATCGAACCGAATCGAATGGAAATGAAAAGAATCAAATTGAATTGAAAAGAATAGAATCGAATCAAAAGAATCGAATCGATTCAAATCTAAAAGAATCGAATAGAATGGAATCGAAAAGATTCGAATCGAAAAAATCAAATCGAATCTAATCGATTCTAAAAGAAAGGAATTTGAATCAAAAAGATTCGAATCGAAAGATTCGAATCAAATCGAATCTAAACAAAAAGAATCGAATCAAATATAATCGAAAAGAATCGAATTGAATACAAAAGGATCGAAATGAATCGAAAAGAATCGAATCGAATCGAATTAAAAAGAATTGAATCAAATCGAATCGAAAAGAATCGAATCAAATCAAATCGAAAATAATCGAATCACAAAGAATTGAATCAAAAAGTTTCGAATCGAATTGAATCGAAAAGAATCTAATCGAAGCAAAAAGAATCGAATCGAATTGAAAAGAATCAACTCGAAATAATCAAATAAAAAAGAATTTAATCGAATCGAATCGAAATGAATCCAATCATATCGAATTGAATCGAAAATAATCGAATCGAAATGAATTGTATCGATTCGAAAGAATCGATTTGAAAAGAATCCAAAAGAAAGGATTCGAATTGATCGGTGAGAATTGAAACGAAGAGAATCTAGTCGTATCGAAAATAATCGAATGTAATGGAATCGAAAAAAATCGAATCGAAGACAATAGAAAAGAATCGAATGGAATTGAAACGAAAAGAATAGAATGGAATTGAATCGAAAAGAATCGAATCGAATCAAAAAAAATCGAAACGAATCGAATTGAAATGATTCGAATCGAATCGAAAAGAAACGAATCGAATCGAAAAGATTCGAATCGAATCAAATCGAAAAAATCGAATTGAAAAGAATCAAATCGAATAGATTTGAATTGAATCGAATCAAAAGGAATCAAATCGAATCAAATCGAATAGAAAAGAATCGAATCAAAACCAATCAAATTGAATATAAACGAATTGAAAAGAATTTAATCGAATAGTTTCGAATCGAATCGAATCAAAAAGAATCTCATCGAATCGAATCGAAAAGAATCGAATCAATCGAATCGAAAAGAATCGAATCGAATGGAAAAGACTCGAATCGAAAAGAATTGAATCGAATAGTTTTGAATCGAATTGAAACAAATACAAAAGAGTCGAATTGAATTGTATCAAATCGAATCGAAAAGAATCGAATCAAAAAGAATCAAATTGATTCGAATCAAATCGAAAGGTATCGAATCGAATCAAATCGAAAAAAACGAATCGAAAAGAACTGAATCGAATCGAAAAGAATCAAATATAATTGAATCAAAAAGAATCGAATCGAACAAAATCGATTCGAATCGAATCAAATTGAAATGAATCGAACCGAATGGAATCGAATCCAAATGAAAAGAATCGAATCGAATCGAATCAAAAAGAATCGAATTGATTCGAATCGAAAAGAATCGAATTGAATAAAATCGAAAAGAATCGAATCGAATTAAAAAAATCGAACTGAATTGAAAAGAATAGAATCAAATTGAACCGAATCGAAAAGAACTGAATCGAATCAAATCGAAAAGTATCAAATTGAAAAGAATCAAATCGAATAGATTCAAATGAAAAAAAATCTAATCGAAAAGAATCGTATCGAATCGAATCAAATTGAATTGAATCGAAAAGAACCGAATCGAATCGAAAAGAATCGAATAAAATCGAAAAGAATCGAATCAAAAAGAATCGAATAGAATTGAAAAGAATTGAATCAAATTGAAAACAATCGATTCGAATAGAAAAGAATCGAATCGAAAAGATCGAATCGAATCGAAAAGATCGAATCAAATCGAAAAAAGTTGAATTGAATTGAATCTAAAAGAATAGAATCGATTCGAAAGATTCAAATCCAAAATAATCAATCTGAACAGTCGAATCGGAAAGAAAGAAATCGATTCGAGTGAGGTGAGGCTGAGGTGAAGAACAGAGTAACCAGGTCCCAATGATGCCCAGGTGAGGACCAGAGTCACCAGATCTGCGTGAGGCCCAGATAGGATCAGAGTCACCTGTTCCAGGTGAGGCCAAGAAGGAGCCCACAGCAATCAGGTCCAGGTGGGGAACAAAGTCACCAGGACTGGGTGAGGCCCAGATGGGGACCAGATTCAACACGTCCAGGTGAGGCCCAGGTGGTGACCAGAGTCACCGATTCTGGGTGAGGACCAAGTAAGGACCAGATTCACCAGGTCCAAGTGAGGCCCACATGGGGAACTGAGTCACCAGGTATGGGGGAGGCCCAGTTGGCAACCCCACTCACCAGGTCCAGGTGAGGCCAACCTGCTGGCCAGAGTCACCTGATCCAGGTGGGGACCGGAGTCACCAGGTAAATGTGAGGCTAGAAGGACACCACAGTCACCAGGTCCAGCTGTAGTTCATGTGTGAACGAGAGTCACCAGGTCCAGGTGAGGCCCAAATACGGATCAGAGTTTTTTTCTCCATGTGAGGCCAGAAGGACACCACAGGAATGAGATCCAGGAGAGCCCCATATGGAACCAGAGCCAGCAGATCCAGGTGAGGTCCAGGTGGGGGGCCACAGTCAAAAGGTCCTTGTGAGGCCCAGGTGGCAACAAGATTCACCAAGTCCAGGTGAGACCCTGTTGGTGACCAGAGTCACCAGGTCCAGGTGAGGACCAGGTAAGGACCAGATTCACCAGGTCCAAGTGAATACCAAGGTGGGACCAGAGTCACCAGGTAAGGGTGAGGCCCCGAGGGGGAACCAGAGTAACCAGTTTAGTTGGAGGCCCAGAGTGGGACCAGAGCTCCCTGGTCAAAGTGAGGCCCAGCTGTGGAATAGAGTATCCAGGTCCCAATTATGCCTAGGTGAGGTCCAGAGTCACTAGGGCCATGCAAGGCCCAGATGGGGATCAGAATCACGAGGTCCTGGTGAGGCATAGAGGAGACCACAGTCACCAGTATCAGGTGAGCCCCATGTGGGAACCAGAGCCACTATATCCAGCTGAGTCCCAGGTCCATGTGAGGCCCACGTGAGGACCAGATTCATCAGGTCAAATTGAGACATAGCTGAGGACAAGAGGCACAAGGGCTGGGTGAGGCCTAGGTGGGGACAAGATTCACCAGGTCTGAGTTAGGTCAAAGTGGGGATGAGAGTCACCAGGTCCAGGTGAGGCCAAACTGAGGACCAGAGTCACCAGATCCAGGTGAGGTCCATGTTGGAAAGAGAGTCACCAGGTCCAGGAGAGGTTCAGGTGGGGACCAGAGTCACCAGATCCAGGTGAAGCCCAGGTGGGGAACAGAATCACCAGGTCCATATGAGGCTCAGGTGAGGACCAGAGTTACCAGGTACACGAGAGGCCCAGGTGGGGACCAGAGTCACCAGATCCACTTGAAGCCCAGGTCGGGACCAGACTCACCAGGTCCAAGTGAGGCCCACATGTGGACCAGAGTCCCCAGGAATGGGTGAGACCCATGTGGTGACAACAGTCACCACATCCAGGTGAGGCCCAGATGGGGACCAGATTCACCACGTCCAGGTGAGGCCCAGGTGGTGACCAGAGTCACCGGGTCCGGGTGAGAACCAGGTAAGGACCCGATTCACGAGGTCCAAGTAGGCCCACGTGGGGACCTGAGTCACCAGGTATGGGTGAGGCCCAGGTGGTAACCCCACTCACCAGGTCCAGGTGAGGCCAACCTGCAGGCCAGAGTCACCAGATCCAGGTGAGGCCCTCATAGGAACGGAGTCACCAGGTAAATGTGAAGCTAGAAGGACACCACAGTCACCAGATCCATGTGTGGTTCATGTGGGAACGAGAGTCACCAGGACCAGGTGAGACCCAGGTGGGGACCACAGTCACCATGTCCAGATTGAGGCCTAGGTGGGGGCCCAGTGTCATCATGGCCAGGTGAGCCCAAAGTGTGGAGCAAAGTTATCAGATCCGGTGAGTCCCAGGTGGGGAACAGAGTAACCATGTCCCATTGATGCCCAGGTGGGACCAGAGTCACCACATCAGGGTGAGGCCCAGAGGGGGACGAGAGTCACTAGGTCCAGGTGAGACCCCGATGTGGAACTGAGTAACCAGGTCCCATGATGCCCATGTGAGGAGCAGATTCACCAGGTCGGGTGAGGTCCCTGTGGGAACCAGTCACCTCTTGCAGGTGAGGCCCAGGTGGGACCACAGTCACCAGGTCAGGGTGAGGTCCAGCGAGTGACCAGAGTCATCAGGTCCAGGTGAGGCCCAGCTATAGAAGAGAGTTACCAGGTGCCAATGATGCCCAGGTAAGGACCAGATTCGCCAGGTCCAGGTGAGTCCCAAAAATGGATCAGAGTCATTTTGTTCCAGGTGAGGCCAGAAGGAGACCACAGGAACCAGGTCCAGGAGAGCCCCATATGGGAACCAGAGCCACCAGATGCAGGTGAGTTCTAGGTGAGGACAACAGTCACAAGGTCCAGGTGTGGCCCAGGTGGCAGCAAGATTCACCAAGTCCAGGTGATTCCCAGGCGGTGCCCAGTGTCACCAGGTCCAGGTGAGGACCAGGTAAGGACCAGATTCACCAGGTCCAAGTGAATACCAGGGGGGGACCAGAGTCACCAGGAAAGGGTGAGGCCCAGAGGGGGAACCAGAGTAACCAGCTTAGATTGAGGCCCAGAATGGGACCAGAGGACCCCGGTCAAAGTGAGCCCAGGGGTGTGGAATAGGTATACATATCCCAATGATACCTAGGTGAGGACCAGAGTCACTAGGACCATGCAAGGCTCGGATGGGGATCAGAATCACCAGGTCCACGTGAGGCATAGAAGGAGACCACAGTCACCAGTATCTGGTGAGCCCAATGTGGGAACCAGAGCCACTATATCCAGCTGAGTCCCAGGTCCATGAGAGGCCCACGTGAGGACCAGATTCATCAGGTCGAATTGAGGCATAGCTGGGGACAAGAGTCACCAAGTGTGGGTGAGGCCTAGGTGGGGACAAGGTTCACTAGGTCTGAGCTAGGTCAAAATGGGGACGAGACTCACCAGGTCCAGGTGAGGCCAAACTGAGGACCAGAGTCACCAGATCCAGGTGAGTTCCATGTTGGAAAGAGAGTCACCAGGACCAGGAGAGGTCCAGGTGGGGACCAAATTCACCATATCCTGGTGAAGCCCAGGTGGTTACCCGAGTCACCAGGTCCAGATGAGGCCCAGGTTAGGACCAGGGTTACCAGGTACACGTGAGGCCCCGGTGGGGATCAAAGGCAACAGGTCCATGTGAGACCGGCTGGGGAACATGGTCAACCGGACTATGTGAGGCCCAGGTTTGGAACACAGTAACCAGGACAAGGTGAGTCCCAGGTGGTGACAACAGTCACCACGTCCAGGTGAGGCCCAGGTGGGGACCAGGATCACCAGGTACAGGAGAGGCCTTTGAAAGAACCAGAGTCAACAGTTCGAGGTGAGGTGCAGTTGGCAACCAAAGTCAGCAGGTCCAAGTCAAGCCAATGTGGGGTTCAGAGTCACCAGGTCAGGGTGAGACCTAGAGGGGTACCAGAGTCACCTGGTTCAGGTGAAGACCAGTGGTGGAACACAGTAATTGGGTCCCAATTATGCCCAGTTGAGGACCATGGTCACAGGGCCAGGTGAGGCCCAGATGGGGATCAGAGTCACCAGGTCCAAGTGAGGCCCAGGTGGGGACCACAGTCACCAGATCCAGGGTAGTCTCCGGTGCAGACCAAAGTCACCAGGTCCAGGTGAGGCCAAGGTGGTGACCAGAGTCACCAGGTCCGGGTGAGGATCAGGTAAGGACCAGATTCACCAGGTCCACGTGAGGCCCACGTGGGGACCTGAGTCTCCAGTTACGGGTGAGCCCCAGGTGGCAACCCCACTCACCAATCCAGGTGAGGCCAACCTGCATGCCAGAGTCACCAGATCCCGGTGAGGCCCTGATGGGGACCGGAGTCACCAGGTAAATGTGAGGCTAGTAGGACACCACAGTCACCAGGTCCAGGTGTAGTTCATGTGGGAACGATAGTCACCAGGTCCAGGTGAGACAGAAGTGGGGACCAACGTCAACAGGTGAGGTGAGGCCATGCTGAGGATCGGAGTCACCAGCCAGGTGAGGCCAGTTGGGGCTAGAGTCACCTGGTATAGAAGAGGCCAAAGTGAGGACCAGAATTACCAGGACTAGGTGTGTCCCAGTGGGGAATAGAGTAACCATGTCCTGATGAAGCCCAGGTAGGGACCAGAGTCACCAGGTCCAGATGAGGCCCAGGTGGGGCGCAAACTCACTAGGTCTAGGTGAGGCCATCCTGTAGGCCAGAGTCACCTGGTCCAGGTGACGCCCTGGTGGGGACCACAGTCACCAGGTAAATGTGAGGCAAGGACACCACAGTCACTAGGTCCAGGTGTGGTTCATGTGGGAACGAGAGTCACCAGGTCCAGGTGGGACCTAGGTGGGTACCACAGTCACCAGGTCCAGATTGAGGCCTAGGTGGGGGTCCAGAGTCATCACAGCCAGGAGAGGCCAAAGTGTGTAGCAAAGTTATCAGTTCCAGGTGAGTCCCAGGTGGGGAACAGAGTAACTATGTCCCATTGATGCCCAAGTAGGACCAGAGTCACAAGGTCCAGACGAAGCCTAAGTGAGGAGTAGATTCACCAGGTCCTATTGAGGCCCAGTTGAGGAGCAGACTCCCCAGCTCCAGGTGAGGCCCAGAGGGGGACCAGAGTTACCCGGTCCAGGTGATATCCAGGTGGGGACCAGAGTCGCCAGCCACGTCAGGGTGAGGCCCAGAGGGGGACGAGGGTCACTTGGTCCAGGTGTGGACCCAATGTGGAACTGAGTAACCAGGTCCCATGATGCCCATGTGAGGACCAGATTCACCAGGTCCAGGTGAGGTCCCTGTGGGAACAAGTCACCTCGTCCAGGTGAGGCCCAGGTGGGACCACAGTCACCAGGTCAGGGTGAGGTCCAGAGGTGACCAGGGTCACCAGGTCCAGGTGAGGCCCAGGTATAGAAGAGAGCAACCAGGTCTCAATGATGCCCAGGTAAGGACCAGAGTCGCCAGGTCCAGGTGAGGCCCAAAATTGGATCAGAGTCGTTTTGTTCCAGGTGAAGCCAGAAGGAGACCACAGGAACCAGGTCCAGGAGAACCCCATATGGGAACCAGAGCCACCAGAGCCAGGTGAGGTCCAAGTGGGGACCATGGTCACAAGGTCCATGTGTGGCCCACGTGAAGACCAGTTTCATCAGGTCGAATTGAGGCATAGCTGGGGACAAGAGTCACCAGGTCTGGATGAGGCCTAGGTGTGGTCAAGATTCACCAGGTCTGAGTTAGGTCAAAGTGGGGACGAGAGTCACCAGGTCCAGGTGAGGCCAAACAGAGGACAAGAGTCAACAGATCCAGGTGAGGTCCATGTTGGAAAGAGAGTCACTAGGTCCAGGAGAGGTCCAGGTGGGTACCAGATTCACCAGATCCAGGTGAAGCCCAGGTGGGGACCAGGGTCACCAGGTCCAGATGAGGCCCAGGTGAGGACCACAGTTACCAGGTCCACGTGAGGCCCAGGTGGTGACCAGAGTCACTGGGTGCGGGTGAGGACTAGGTAAGGACCAGATTCACGAGGTCCAAGTGAGGCCCACGTGGGGACCTGAGTCACCAGGTATGGGTGATGCCCAGGTTGTAACCCCACTCACCAGGTCCAAGAGAGGCCAACCTGCAGTCCAGAGTCACCAGATCCAGGTGAGGCCCTGGTCGGGACCGGAGTCTCCAGTTAAATGTGAGGCTAGAAGGACACCACAGTCACCAGGTCCACGTTGGTTCATGTGGGAACTAGAGTCACCAGGTCCAGGTGAGACCCAGGTGGGGTCCATAGTCAACAGGTCCAGATTGAGGCCTAGTTGGGGTCCCAGTGTCATCAGGGCCGGGTGAGGCCAAAGTGTGGAGCAAAGTTATCAGGTCCAGGTGAGTCCCACGTGGGGAACAGAGTAACCATATCCCATTGATGCCCAGGTGGGACCAGAGTCACAAGGTCCAGACGAGGCCTAAGTGAGGAGTAGATTCACCAGGTCCTGTTGAGGCCCAGTTGAGGACCAGAGTCCCCAGCCCCGGGTGAGGCCCAGAGGGGGACCAGAGTCACCCGGTCAAGGTGATATCCACGTGTGGACCAGAGTCACCACGTCAGGGTGAGGCCCAGAGGGGGACGAGAGAAACTAGGTCCAGGTGAGGCCCCGATGTGGAACTGAGTAACCCGGTCCCATGATGCCCATGTGAGGACCAGATTCACCAGGTCCAGGTGAGGTCCTGTGGGAACCAGTCACCTCATCCAGGTGAGGCCCAGGTGGAACCACATTCACCAGGTCAGGGTGAGGTCCAGCGGGTGACCAGAGTCTCAGGTCCAGGTGAGGCCCCGGTGTAGAAGAGAGTAACCAGGTCCCAATGATTCCCAGTAAAGATCAGAGTTATCAGGTCCCGGTGAGGCCCAAATATGGATCAGAGCCGTTTTGTCCATGTGAGGCTAGAAGGAGGCTACAGGAACCAGGGCTAGGAGAGCCGCATATGGGAACCAGAGCCAGCAGATCCAGGTGAGGTCCAGGTGGGAACCACAGTCACATGGTCCAGGTGAGGCCCAGGAGGCAACAAGATTCACCAAGTCCAGGTGAGACCTTGGTGGTGACCAGAGTCACCAGGTCCAAGTGAGGACCAGGTAAGGAGCAGATTCACCAGGTCCAAGTGAAGCCCGGGATGGACCAGAGTCACCAGGTAAGGGTGAGGCACAGAGGGGGAATCAGAGTAACCAGTTTAGCTGGAGGCCCAGAATGGGACCAGAGGTGCCCGGTCAAAGTGAGGCCCAGATGTGGAATAGAGTATCCAGGTTCCAATGATGCCTAGGTGAGGACATGAGTAACTAGGGCCATGCAAGGATCAGATGGGGATCAGAATCACCAGGTCCTGGTGAGGCATAAAAGAGGACCACAGTCACCAGTATCAAGTGAGCCCCATGTGGGAACCAGAGGCACTATATCCAGCTAAGTCCCAGGTCCATGTGAGGCCCACGTGAGGACCAGATTCATCAGGTCGATGAGACGTAGCAGGTTATAAGAGTCACCAGGTCCGGGTGAGGCCTAGGTGGGGACAAGATTCACCAGGTCTGAGTTAGGTCATTCTGGGGACGACAGTCACCAGGTCCAGGTGAGGCCAAACTGAAGACCAGAGTCTCCAGATCCGGGTGAGGTCCAGGTGGGAACCAGAGTCAAGGGTCCAAATGAGGCCCAGGTAAGGACCAGAGTCACCAGGTACACGTGAGGCCCAGGTGGGGACCAGAGGCAACAGGTCCATGTGAGGCCGGCTGGGGACCATGGTCAACAGGTCTACGTGAGGCCCAGGTGTGGAACACAGTAACCAGATCCAGGTGAGTCCCAGGTGGTGACAACAGTCATCACGTCCAGGTGCGGTCCAGGTGGGGACCAGGATCACCAGGTACAGGGGAGGACCTTGAAAGAACCAGAGTCAACAGTTCGAGGTGAGGCTCTGGTGGCAACCAGTGTCAGCAGGTCCAAGTCAGGCCAAAGTGGGGTGCACAGTCACCAGGTCAGGGTGATACCCAGGGGGGACCAGAGTCACCTGGTCCTTGTGAGGTCCAGTTGTGGAACACAGTAACCGGGTCCCAATTATGCCCAGTTCAGGACCATGGTCAAGAGGGCCAGGTGAGGCCCAGATGAGGATCAGAGTCACCAGGTCCAAGTGAGGCCCAGGTGGGGACCACAGTCACCAGATCCAGGGTAGTCTCCGGTGCAGACCAGAGTCACCAGGTCCAGGTGAGTTGCAGGTGTCAACCACACTCACCAGGTCCCGGTGTGGCCCTGGTGCGGACCAGAGTCACCAGGACATGAGAATATAGAAACACTGCAGCCACCAGGTCCATATGAGATCCATGTGGGAACAAGAGTCACCAGTTCCAGGTGAGGCCCAGTTGGGGATCAGACTCACCAGGTCCATGTGAGACCCAGGTGGGAATCAGTGTCACCATGTCCAGGTGTGGCCCAGGTGAAGAACAGAGTTAACAGGTCCAGGTGGGTCCCTGTTAGGGAACAGTGTAACCATGTTCTGATGCTACCCAGGTGGGTACCAGAGATACCAGGTACAGGTGAGTCCCAGGTGGGGACTCGAGACATGAGGTCCAGGTGGGAACCACAGTCACCAGGTCAGGTGAGGCTATGATGAGGATCAGAGTCACCAGTTCCAGGTGAGGCCCAGGTGGGGCAGGAGTCACCTGGTAGAGAAGAGGCCAAAGTGAGGACCAGAGTTACCAGGTCCAGGTGAGTCCCAGTGGGGAATAGTGTATCCATGTCCCGATGATATCCAGGTAGGGACCAGAGTCACCAGGTCCAGATGAGGCCCAGGTGGAGAGCATATTCACTAGGTCCAGGTGAGGCCCAGTTGAGGACCAGAGTCACCAGGGCTGGTTGAGTCCTAGTGTGGTACCAGAATCACCTGGTCCAGGACACATCCAGATGGGGACCAGAGTCACCAGGTCAGGGTGAGGCCCAGAGGGGTTCCAGAGTCATCATGTCCAGGTGAGGCTCAGGTGTGGAACAGAGTAACCAGGTCCCAATGATGCCCAGGTGAGGACCAGAGTCACCAGATCTGCGTGAGGCCCAGATAGGATCAGAATCACCAGTTCCAGATGAGGCCATGAAGGAGTCCACAGCAATCAGGTCCAGGTGGGGAACAAAGTCACCAGGACTGGGTGAGGCCCAGATAGGGACCAGATTCACCAGGTCCAGGTGAGGCCCAGGTAGTGACCAGAGTCACCGGGTCCGGGTGAGGACCAGGTCAGGACCAGATTCACCAGGTCCAAGTGAGGCCCACGTGGGGACCTGAGTCACCAGGTATGGGTGAGGCCCAGGTGCCAACCGCAATCACCAGGTCCAGGTGAGGCCAACCTGCAGGCCAGAGTCACCAGATCCAGGTGAGGCCCTGGTGGGGACTGAGGTCACCAGGTAAATGTGAGGCTAGAAGGACACCACAGTCAACAGGTCCAGGTGTGGTTTATGTGGGAACGAGAGTCACCAGGTCCAGGTGAGATCCAGGTGGGGACCATAGTCAACAGGTCCAGATTGTGCCTAGGTGTGTGGCCCAGAGTCATCAGCGCCAGGTGAGGCCAAAGTGTGGATCAAAGTTATCAGGTCCAGGTGAGTCCTATGGGGGGAACAGAGTAACAATGTCCCATTGACTCACAAGGTCCAGACGAGGGCTAAGGGAGGAATAGATTCACCAGGTCCTGTTGAAGCCCAGTTGAGGAACAGAGTCTCCAGGTCCCAGTGAGGCCCAGAGGGGGACCAGAGTCACACGGTCCAGGTGATATCCAGGTGGGGACCAGAGTCACCACGTCAGGGTGAGGCCCAGAGGGGGACGAGAGTCACTAGGTCCAGGTGAGGCTCCGATGTGGAACTGAGTAACCAGGTCCCATGATGCCCATGTGAGGACCAGATTCACCAGGTCCAGGTGAGGTCCCTGTGGGAGCCAGTCACCTTGTCCAGGTGAGGCCCAGGTGGGACCACAGTCACCAGGTCAGGGTGAGGTCCAGAGGGCGACCAGGGTCACCAGGTCCAGGTGAGGCCCACGTATAGAAGAGAGTAACCAGGTCCCAGTGATGCCCAGGTAGGGACCAGAGTCACCAGGTCCAGGTTAGGCCCAAATATGGATCAGAGTTGTTTTGTTCCAGGTGAGGCCAGAAAGAGACCACAGGAACCAGGTCCAGGAGAGCCCCATATGAGAACCAGAGCCAGCAGATCCAGGTGAGGTCCAGGTGGGGACCACAGTCACAAGGTCCAGGTGAGGCCCAGGTGGCAACAAGAATCACCAAGTCCAGATGAGACCCAGGTGGGGACCAGAGTCACCAGGTTCAGGTGAGGCCCAGAGGGGGATAAGACTCACCGGGTCCAAGTGAAGCCCGGGGGGGACCCGAGTCACCAGGTAAGGGTGAGGCCCGGAGGGGGAATCAGAGTAACCAGTTTAGTTTGAGGCCCAGAGTGGGACCAGAGCTCCCCAGTCAAAGTGAGGCCCAGGTGTGAAATAGAGTATCCAGGTCCCAATGATGCTTAGGTGCGGACCAGAATCACTAGGGCCATGCAAGGATCAGATGGGGATCAGAATCACCAGGTCCTGGTGAGGCCTAGAAGGAGACCACAGTCACCAGTATCAGGTGAGCCCCATGTGGGAACCAGAGTCACTATATCCAGCTGAGTCCCAGGTCCATTGAGGCCCACGTGAGGACCTGATTCATCAGGTCGAATTGAGGCCTAGCTGGGGACAAGAGTCACCAGGTCTGAGTTAGGTCAAAGTGGGGACGAGAGTCACCAGGTCCAGGTGAGGCCAAACTGAGGACCAGAGTCACCAGATCCAGGTGAGGTCCATGTTGGAAAGAGTCTCCAGGTCCAGGAGAGGTCCAGGTGGAGACCAGAGTCACCAGATCCAGGTGATGCCCAGGTGGGGACCAGAGTCACCAGATCCAGGTGGAGCCCAGGTGAGGACCAGAGTTACCAGGTCCAGGTGAGGCCCAGGTGGGGACCAGAGTCACCAGGTCCAGATTGAGGCCTAGGTGGGTCCCAGAGTCATCAGGGCCAGGTGAGGCCAAAGTGTGGTGCAAAGTTATCAGGTCCAGTTGAGTCCCAGGTGGGAACCAGTCACCTCATCCAGGTGAGGCCCACAAGAGTAGTGCCTCCAAGCTCAATCCCGCAATTTCCTCGTAATTCCTGTCTTAGACTGGTGCTACATACTAAGGTCCATACTAGCTAATTGAACCCTGCGTCCAACGGCAGCTTACATCCAAGAGTTGGGCTCACACGCAGTCCCTCACAGTTCCACACTGCCTGCAGATTGTGTTTCCAACATCTTCACCAGAGACGTTTGTCAGAAGCTTGTAAGATGCAAGTGGAATAATGCAGGCCTGGAAAGTGTTTCCAGGTGGAGTAGAGTGGTATTCTTGGAACCTCCTGAGTTAGAATACTGCTGCGTTCTCACGGCCATAGGAACGCAGCTAGTTGAAAGCTGGGTTCTAGACATGCTTCCTTGTGAGAATTGAGGTGAGGGCAGGACCCTCCCGCAACCTGACTGCCTGTAGACATAGGTCCTAACATCCTTATGTTAGGTGCTGGAAGAGGTTGTGAAAAGCATGTAGACGTTTCAGGCTTGTAGTCACGTGTAACTGAGTTCAATACAGCGATTTCCAACAGCCTTGTTCAATTAAAGTGTAGCTGGGTTCTAACTCCCATAAAAGAGTGGCTAGCAGACATCTTCCTGCAAAGCATATACGCTTCTCAGAGTTGAGCTTATGGCCTGTACCTCCCACAATCTGACGGCCTGGGCGGATCGCTTCCACAGCATTCCGTTCTATGCGGGACAGTAGCGGAATGAGAACCAAGTGTCTGCATTGTCAATTGCGCGACTACCAGACACCTGCCTCCCAGTGATGCACACTCCTTTGGATGAGCTTATGGCTTGTTCCTCCCA